>NW_017731386.1:666699-752075 GCF_001890085.2 Hipposideros armiger
TGTGTGTGTGTGTGTGTGTGTGTGTGTGTGTGTGTATGTGTGTGTATATATATAATATGATTTAGAGTCAGAACTGAGTTCAAATCCTGACTCTGCTTGGTAGCTAAGCAATCTTCATCAAGTTGACCTCTCTGATGATTTGATGGTGATGATTTAAATCCTGTAGATCAATATGTAACAAATCCATCTCAGGTTCAACTCTCTTTAAAAGGCTTAATAATGTACTGGTTTATAATCTCAATTTTTAACCAGAGCCCAGTACCCACCTTGTAGCTTTGTGAAAATCAATGAGTGCAGCACAGTGCAAGGTGCATGGTGGGTCCTCGGCCCACAGTGGTCTCCTCCCTGACATACTTCTCCACAGGTCTCCTGCAATCAAATCAGGAGTTACAAGCTCAACACGCTAAACATCTCAACTGTCAGATCATTTCATCATCAGCATCACAGTGATAAACCTAAAGTTCATTTGCACTTTGAGGTAGGATGCACACAGAGGGTCAGTGCATAAAAGTAATATAATATACTTTTCCTTTCATAAAGAAATGTTTGTTTCCCTAAATGACAATACCATGCTTCTTTTGTAGTACTGAGCTGAAGTGTAACAGAATTTTTTTTTTCAAAAATATATTTTCCTAGCCAAGTTGGTGCATTCTGTCAGGCAGAGCAGCTGCTGACAGCTAGGCAAGGAAAAGAGAGGAGTTATGCAGACATTTGGCAGTGTAAATGTTAGAACAACTCAACTGTATGTGTGTTCAGGAGAGTTCAGTGGCTTAGGTGACTGCAACTCTGAGAAATAAAATGACAGCTTCCCTTAACCATTATGCTAATGGATGGAGTGGGAGGGGGTGTCTCTGTTAGAGCTGGCACTTGGGAGACAAGACTTCTGGGCTCAGATCCCACCCCCAACAACATCTCCCACTGTGATCCTGGGCAACTTGCTGAACTTCACTGTACTTTAGTTCTGTTTCTCTATCTACAAACCCAAGCTAATAATAGTTACCTCCACTGCGGGATGGTATAAAGATTAATGAATTAATGAGCAGAACGTGCTGTGGAGAGAAGGCAGCCTGTAGAAATGTGATCATTTCCACAAATGTCTGATTTGCTCAGTGCCTGCCGCAGCAGCTTTTCTGAATGTTATGCTTATTCTCTTCTTCTTCGCTGATAATGAACTCGTGCCTCCCGTTTCTGCTCCTGCGAGATACAGATGCTCTTGTCCAGGAAGTGGTGAGCTCTTCCATGGCCCCCAAGCCGGGTGCAGTGGGAACATGGTAAGGAGAGAAAACCTGACTCACAGAATGACGGGAATTGGAGAAAGATATGAGAGATGAAAGAGCCTTAGCTTTACAATAAATAAATAGCTTAACCACCTTCAAATTTTGCAGTTCTATCTGCAAGAACAATAAGCAGTGATGAGTGGGAATGATTTTGAAAGTGAGTGTCACAATGCAGAGAATATGAAAAAAAATAACCAAATTGAATCTCATTTTCAAAATCATTCATGGTGTATTATATCAAGAAACAGAATCTTGTTATATATTTATATACATATTTGAAATTCTTGAGCCCTCCGTGATCATGCTGTCTTTATATATACACACCATAATATCTATATCCCACACCCTAATATAAATGTTTATATTAGGGTGTGGGATAAGACAGTTACCCTACTATATATTGCTTTGCATGGCTTCCTGCCCCCAGCAGAGGTCGGAGTTAAAAAAAATATATCAAGACAACTAATATCAGGTGTGGATCATCAGGTATTCTAATACAATCTTAGGCCAGGGGAAACAAAAACAAAGCCAAACAACCAACAAATAAAAATTCTGTTTTCAGACCAGGTATGGGAAAATTTTATCAAACAGTTGGCAAATGAAAGGTAAATAATTACATTATATATATGATTCCATCTATTAATCTTCATCTTGGAAAGTAAATGTATAATAAATTTTCAAAAAAAGTTTTTAAAGATAGAGAGGTAGGGTTTCATAGATTTAATGATCTTGCTCAGAGTTACATAGCTAGAGTGGTGAGCTGGGGTTCTAACCCAAGTCTCTGTCATAACAATATCTAGGTTTCAACTGTCTTTCTCTGACTTTCTGCAGAGAACAGTGTGTGTGGCTGAGGACCAAAGGAATTACCTGACAGGTATTATATGTATCTGTTGCAAATGCACCCAAACATCCATCCATTTATCTAACTGTCCTCCAAGTATTTCACAAACACCACTGATGTACTGTGATTAGTACTAGTTTACAGAGTTAAGCCAAGGTAAAGAAGAATACAGCCCTTCCTTGAGTCTAGCAGGCAGGACTCAGAATTTTAAAGGTGGAAGGGTCAGCAGGAGATTCCTGCCCAGTGGAATCAGCCTCTTATCTTAGAGTAGTAGCTCCTTGAACTTTGCTGGTGCAGGGTCTCTGGGACCTGAGCCTCTCTTTGATCCCTGCCCAGAAGAGGATTCCAGTTCAACCCAGCCCCATCTGGGGTACCAAAGCCAGGAGGATAGTGGGGGAAAAGTATGAAATATGTATTCTACTGAGTCTCTGTTACCATTCCTTTAACCAGTACATGAGCAGTCAAAGTAACTGCAGCCTGGTGGAAGGAAGAAAACCAAGGGAACTTAGCTTACACATACTCAGTAAAATCCCTTCCACATACACCTAACCAGTGTGTACGCTTCTCTCTTTAACTCACAGCACTTTTTGATGGTTCTACTTACCTGACTCAGTCAGTTACTGTCTTTATGATTCGTACCTTTCTTCATTACCGTTTTCGCTCCAGCTGCTATAACAAAATACTATAAACTGGGTGACTTGAAACCACAGAAATATATTTCTCATAGTTCCAGGAAATGAAAGTCTGAGATCAGGGTGCCAGCATGGTTGCGTTCTGGGGAGGACCCTCTTCCGGATTGGAGACTTCTGACTTCTCCTTTAATCCTCACGTGGTGAACAGAGAATTGGGGGACTTTCTGGCATTCCTTTTATGCAGGTGCTAATTCATCAGGACTCTACCTTTATGACCTAATCACTTCCCAAACGGCCCAGCTCCAAATGCCACCACACTGGCAATTAGATTTCAACACATGAACTTTGGGGGAATACCAGCATTCAGTCCACAGTAGTTGCTATTTAAATTTTGAATATTTATTCAACTTTTTCACTGTTAGACGGTTTATTATGCATTTATACCTTAGCATCCAAAGCAAACTATATAGACTTTATGTCAGAGACTGGATTTTGTGTATCTTTGGTCCCCCTTACTCCTATGTATGCTGTATGCCTTGGATATTGAAGGTTCTTGAAACTTAATTCATTAATCAATTCATACAATTAATGAACCTACCTAATATTGAGGCCTGACTGCATGTGAGATTCTGATATCAGTAAAGTTTATCTTTGGTGTTCTTACATCTTGCTGTCAACTGCCGATAATACTTCACATGAGTTTTTCAACATAGTCCTGGTTGCCAAGGTGCTACAGCCATGTCAGAACTGCTCGCTGGTATGAAGGCAATCCTGATCACCATTGTAGCATCTTTCTTACCAAAAGTTATTAGTAGTCTACTTATTATCTATTCATTCATTCATTTATTCATTCCTTTGTTCACCAACACATTATGTTTCATTCATAAACAATTTAGTGGCTACTCCTATGTACTGGGCTGGTGCTGACTGGCTAGTCTATATAGATACTGGGGATTGAATGATTTGTAAAAATGACCATAATTACTGCCCTAATGGAGCTTATGTTCTTGTGTCAGAGGTTGACGCTAAACATGCAAAATATCCATAAGATCATTCCAGATGGGTGAGCACCATGAGCCAAATAGGGAGACAGATAAGAGACTGGGAACATTACAGAAGCTGTCTCTAAGAGATGCCCTTAAGCTGAGAGATGAATGACAAAAGATGTACCATGCAATGATCTGAGGAAAAAATCATCACCTAAGTCTCATAATTTGGAAAAAATAAAAGGCAGGTGTAGCCAAAATGTAACTGATGAAAGGGCGTTTCATTCAAGAAGAGTTTGTCTAAGCCAGCAGGAATCAGAGCATGTGAACCTTGCAGGAGATGGTGAGGAGTTTTTATAATAAGGGCCAGAGAGGGCTGACAGAAAGGTGTAAGCACAGTGATGAGATGATTGGATTTTCAAGCTAAAAGATGTCTCTGGTTGCTGTTTTCATGGGATCATTTTTTTTTTCTTTTCTCAACTGCATTATAGGAACTAATGAGTGAATAGAAAATCCACTTTATAGAAATTTTCTTTAAGGCCAGATTTGTTAACCTAATCTTTTGCAAAAAGTCAGAGACTCTTATCAAAAAAAAAAAATTAACTAGCTCACAATAGCCTGTTTTGCAGAGGTATGCATTTATGCATAGAATATTCTATGCATGTCTGTAACTTTTTGAGTTTGCTGTTTGACTTTGAGTATGTCACAAACTCTCTGGGCCTTAAAAATGAAGAAGTTCAAATGAGATGATTTTTAAGATCTCTTTCAGCTCTAATATTTTATGACCATGAAATTAGTGCATTAGAAACTGATTAAAATCTAAGAAGCTATAAAATATCCTCTCTTCAATCTTGTGAGTGAAATGAATCAGAGATATTACTACTATTCATGATGATCAACATGTGTGCAGCATTTTATAGTCTGCCAAAGACACAGCTGTTGTACTTTTTGAAATCACATAATGCTGAGGAGTAGGTATTATTATTATTTCTGTTTTACACACGAGAAAACTTGTGTTCAGAGGATTGTTTGTTGTAAAGAAGATAAACAACTAGGTAGGAGAAGAACAAAATCAGAAATACACTAGGAAGACAAATCAAGGAAATTGTCCCTTATGTTTCCATTGTGGATTTTGATGGCTATTGAGGCTTATCTAGAAATTAATTTTCAACTTCCTTAGCATACAATTATAACTGGTTTATTTCTTTGCTTACATATCAACAATTATTCAGAGGAACCTTAAAGTTAGAAACTCTGCCCGTTCTTATACTTCGAAACATAAGAAAGCATGAAATAAGGATTGCTTTATTAAACCCACATAGTTGGTCAAAGTCTCACACACATTTTATTTGTTGTTAATGTTAAAGTCATTGATAGAATTATTTAGACAATTGCTCAATTTGTACTGTTTTCTCTGTAGAGGGATACATTTTGAGTGTAGGAAACAGAGAGACGAGTATATGAGTACGCATCTTTTTTGAAGTTTTATTTTGCTTGAGGGGACCTGCTGGCTCTACCCTGCTCATGTATGTTGGTGGGTACAAACCAATACACCCCTCCATTACCACCATGTCAGACTTTTTAAGTCCAACTGATGATGGAGACCTGCCACTCTCTTTTTTTGTGACAGAGTCACTGCCAGTTGAGATTAGAGGAGCTTTTTTTGTTTTATATATTTTCTGTATCACCCTTTCTTTCTTTCATGTATGCTTTTAAATTTTTGACTGCATTTTGTAGCTGCTTTTTAGCTAACCAAGTGTTGTGTGTTAATTACTTCCTATATGCCCATGTTTTAATCGTGTAGATCACATGTATCATTATACCTGATGGACCCAAACTATCAGTTATCAAGCAACCAAGCAGCCACCTATAAAATCATACAGAGACTGGGTCCAAATTATATCAGAATCACCCAGAAGAGTTTTGCCGCAGAAATATTTCAAAGAGAAACCTGGTGGAATGGCTTGCTTTTGACAGCCCTTTCTGGAAGTTCAGCGGCTTCTTCCCCACCCCCTCTCCCTTCCTTTCCTTCATGTCAGACTGGGCCATGTTTGAAATTCTTGAGCCCACCACGCTCGTGCTGTCTTTATATATACACTCAGCTCTCCTGAGGAAAGATTTCAATTTCGTGGCAAAACTGACGAAAGCATGTCAGAAGGCTGTCGGGGAGAGAACCTTCTATTCTACAACTGTTTTTGGATGCCAGCCAAAATTTTTCTTTCTGGCTTTTACTCTTGACACTGTCTCCCCACAGAGTAGAAGGGATATTTTAGCAACTGGCAGGTTCTCACAGTGCCCCTCAATGCCAGCGTGGGCAGTCCAGGATTCAGAGCACTGACTCTATGTTCACGTCGCTATTAAATAAGCATGCCATTTAAAGACAACGCCAAGCAACTTTTCTTTTGAGGCTATCTGGGGAGATTTATTTTATTTTATTTTATAAAGGGTTTTATATAAGACATCAAATAGTTATGAGGAACGTGGCTGTGCTTTTTATAACACGAGAAAGGTTAAGAACAGAAATTTTTATAGACACTGTAAGAACTTGCAAGGGACTAAAAGGCTCAATGGACTCTGGAGAATGATTTCACCTTCAGGAAGAGGACTCAAGTTCACCTGAGGAATCAACAAGTTACAAGGGCGGGGTCCCTGGCTAGGTCCCTGTTGTTGGTTGGATTCTCCCTCTGAAATGTGCTTTGGGATTACCTGAAAGAGGATTGTTTCACGTGAAAAGATTTTGTAACAGTACAGCATACAGGCTGTTGGTGTATGGGAATGGTCAAACAATATGATTTGGGCTCTGGATTTGCTGGAAAGAAAAGCATTATCTTATTTTGATGGTCCTCAGTATCCCCAAACCAAAGGCAACTGTGCTGCATGTGTATGGACTCATGGTTTTTTTTTTTTTTTTAGAGAAGCCTTTTTCTCTGGATCATTTACTTTACCCTCCTGTAGACCGGAGATTCCCTGTGTCGCACTGCGGGCCCCATGTAGATGGTCTATACTAGGTATATGAGATTCCCTGAAACAGACAGAAGAGCTAGATGCAGACAAGACCGTCTCTCATAGAAAGAATGGATTGAGCATGTAGGTGGGGTAGAAGTGAAAGACAGAGAGGGAATGGAAACTAAAAATGCCGTAGGAGCATAAAGATTGAGATCATTAAACTCAAATGATATACAGCTAACTTGAATGTCTATTTCAAGAAGGACATATTCTCAGAAGTTTAGCGTTACATGCCAATAATATAACTTGAGCTCAGCCATCTGTGTAGCGATAATTCAATTATAAGGGATGTTTAGCCTGAGACTTTGGCCGAATTAGTAGTCTTTGACTTTGGCTAAGACACAAAGCAAAGAATGAGTTATGCGTAAATTACCTAAACTGAAATTATTGCTTATTTTATCCTTGGAATTCTCATTCTAGAGGAGGATCCATTTCGTGTAAGCTACCAGTACCTCTAAACTAGAAGTCCAGGAGGCTCGTAGTGTTTCTGTTCCACCACCCTCCCTAGATCCAAAGACATCAGGCTGGAAACTGGATGGCTTAGATTGTTTTCTAGAAGAAAGATAACATGTATAGAAGAGAAATTTCCTGCGCAAGCATATAGAAGCTCTCTGTACATGAGCTCCTCCAAAGTTTGGTCTTTATCAGTGATGTTCCCTGGCCCCAAGTCCTTACCTTATCTGTTTTGTAAAAACTCTTTAAGGACTTACTCCAGTACTTCCAACTCCTATGGATTTCTCCCTTCTCAAGGTCCTTATATTCATCATCTACATGTAATTGTCCCAGGATGTTGTACTGTAGTAACATTTCATCTGAACCAGAAATCACTTGTTTAGTTTGTACTTTGGCTTTAGCTTTAGAGATCCTATTAGTTTTGTTGCTAGCCACATCGCTTTTGTCTCATCCTAAACATATTGCCTACTCATATTTAGAATTATTTATTAGCAGTATCTTGATAAAGTTAAATGTGTTTATTTTAGAATACTTAAAAATGCAAAAAGAAATATAGAAAAATAACAATAATTCATAACTCTATTTTCCATATATATATATATATGTTAAAATTTGAATATATTTATTTCAAACTTATTATTCTACAAATGTGTCTGTTTCTATGTATGTATACTTAATATAGATGTAGAAACATATAGTCTTAATAAAATCTAATCTATATATCATTATTAAATATAAACATATATTTTAACAAAAATAAATGAGTTTATATCCAAATTTTATTCAGAATTCCATCAAATAAATATTTGTAGACTAAATTTTCCTCCTCTTTACTAAATATCAAAAGCATGTCATTAAATGCTATTCTATAAGTATGTATTTTTATTTAATTTGACCAATTTTCTTCTCAGTAGCACATAAGATCCTTTCATTTTTATAATTCACTGATACATATATTGCTAGAATAAACAATCCTGCAGATAGATTTGATATACATGGTATCTTTGAATTAGGTTTCATTTTATTATTACTGGTAAGGTTGAATACTGTAATTCAGTTTTCGATTTATTTGAATTCTGCAAGGCTATTGTCTGTTCATGCCTTTCGTCTCTTTTTCTATTGTTTTCTTTTTGAAATGCCTGTACATGTCTTTAGCTCATTTTTTATTTTTGCTATTGATTTGTAAAAACACACTTATACTAAACATTTTCTTGTTTATCATTTGTTTTTAATTTCACTTATGATGTTTGTTGAATTTCAGAACTGTTCTATTTCTGATGCAAACACATTGATTGCTTCTCACACCCCCAAATGGCTTTCTTCCATAAATTTTATGCTTAGAAAAATCTTTTTTATCCTGGGAAAATATTGATATTCTCTGACACTTTCTCCTAGCTGTCTATTGTTTTATTAAAGAGAAAGGTTTAACACTTTCATATACCTAAGTTTTCCTACACATTCTCAATGGCAGTTATAAAGTAAAATCCATCCTTTTGCCGTTGATTTTTGATGCTGTTTTTATTCTTCTTTAGTATCACTACTATTGTTTCTGTGCCTTTTTTTTTTCCCTGGGACAAACCTTTCTCAACCCAAATATTTGTTAACCAAAGGTGTGACTTTTGCCATTAGTCCCACTCTATCATCTTGGGCAGTAGCAACACTTTTTGAATCTATAGCTGGCCTTCTGTTGTGTGTTCCTAGCTCCTGCTCCATTACTTTGGAGGGCAGGTTGTCATCCAAAGCTCTTTGACCTTCTCCACTGCCTGGCTCAAACTGTGAGGTATGCAAAAATCTATACATTTACTGGACACCTTGCTTCTAAGCCTTCTCGTTGTCTTTCCTTGGCTCATCCATCTATTTCAGTGTTTCACTTGTAAGTGGACTCACTCCTCCTAGGGTGCCAATTGCCCCTGCCTGTACTTATCCTTGAAAATTTTCTCATGCCTTGTCAGTCCTTCTTCATGCCCCAGTTTTCTCATTAGTCTATACCCTTTATTTATGAACAAAGAGCAATAAGGAAACAAATAGATATTATTCTGATGTATTGACACACATTCATTTTAGGTCTTTTTTGTGGTACATGGCATAGAGCTGTGTATCCAATACAGTAGCCTTTAGCTCTAGGTGGCTATTGAGAACTTGAAATGTGGTTAGTCTGCATTGAGATCTGCTTTAAGTATAAAATACACATGAGGTTTATCAAAAATATAAAATATTTCATTCACACTTTTTTATACAGTTTATATTCTAAAATGATAATATTTGGGGTATATTGAGTACTATAGACCCAATGTTTGTGTCCTCCCACCTCCAAATTCGTATGACTGAAACTTAATCCCCAGTGTGATGGCATTTGGAGATGGGGCCTTTACAAGGTGATTAGGTCATGAAGATAGAGATCTCATAAATGAGATCAGTGCCCATATAAAAGAGATACCAGAGAGCAAGCTAGTTCCTTCATCCTTTCTGCCATGTGAGGACACAGTAAAAAGGCAGCCATCTATGACCCAGGACACAGACCCTCACCAGGTATCAAACCTGCCAGTGCTTTTATCTTTGACTTCCCAGTCTTCAAAACTGTGAGAAATAAATTGTGTTGTTTATAAGCTACCCAGTCTAGGATATTTTGTTATAACAGCCTGAACTGACAAGACAATTAAGTTATTAATAATAAAATTTTATTTTTAAATTAGCTTTACTTGCTTCTTTTTTACTTTCCTAATGTGACTATTACAGAACTTAAAATTACATGTGATGTGCATTTGTGGATTGCATTATATTTTTATTGGACAGCACTGTAGAGGTGTTTTTACTATTTTAGTAGCACGGCTGTGTGTCCTTGCAGTTAAGAGAAAATCTCCCCGTGTTCTGGAAATAGACTGCTAATTTTTTAGTGGCATGAATTTATGTCCCGAATGTTTATAAATGGATACTTAGAGGAGACTTTAAGTATCAATTTCCTTTCCAGTATGTTTATTTTAATATGTATTGGTTAAACAAAGTGGCTGTGTGATCTTGTTTCTCTCTGTCTCTACCAGGTGCTCAGTAGTGTGTGTGTGTGTGTGTGTGTGTGTGTGTGTGTGTGTGTGTGTGTGTGTGTGCACATTCTTCCAGTATAATTTAGCAGTGAAGATAGGGGCATTTTTAAATCCTTTTCAATTAGATTCCAATTGTGTAAAAATGTAGATTCCTTGACGTGACATTTATTCAAAGTGTATTCTCTCCTTCTGTATCACTAAGATGTGGACGTTACATGGTCTTTGAAGCCAGAGAGTCCTGATATCAAACATGACACCATTGAGCTTTGTGCTCATTGTGCAAATTACTTACTTTCTCTTAGCCTCACTTAATCAATCTTTAACAGGGGGTAATAATGATTTTATTGAAGGGTTCCATTACTCTCAATACACCTGGCCTAGACCTCTCCCCTCTCTTTCCTTCTCTAATTTCATGCATTTAAACTGACTTGGTACAAGACGAGTTGACAGCAAACACGTATTCAATATGTGATGTTGATGGTGGGGGTGTGAGTTGAGAAGGAGCGCCCTAGTGGCTGCTAGACTAGGACCTAATTCCAAATGCAACTATTAGCATTTTACATATTTTCATGCAATAGATTACAGAAAATAACGATTCAGCATGCCAGCCTTGGCATCAGGAATGCCTACAGCCCGCGGGTAATGCCAAGCCCTTTAGGAGATATGAGCAATGGATTTGCCTTAAGCTTCTTTCTTGAAAGAGGCCAAGAAATTTCAAAGCTTTTAGTTTTCGCCAAGTAGCGCAAATATGGTGCGAGTCTCTTGTACACCCTCATAAAAATAGAATTTCAGCAAGACATTTAATAAATTATCAAAAATGCGAGACCTATAACTGCCTTAAACAAGAATGGCAGTCTCTCTGCCAAAGGTGCAATGTGTATGGAAATGATTGCAGGGCAGCGTGTGGCATGCTGTCATGGCAAGGTGCCATATTGGAATGAGGAAATAAGTAATGACGGATGAATGGTAAAATGTTCTGACTGGGTGGATAACACCCCAGAAGGTCTAATATTCTTCTTGCCCATCTAAAGCCCAGTACTTTGAGTTCTGCCAACTGTACCTGGAAATCTCTGAGTTGGCCATTTTGGACTTTTTATTAATGCCTGTCAAGTTATAGAATGTCAGCAAAATGAAAAGAGCATGGAGTAGAAGGGAGGCTGTGCTTTATCTTGGATTAAGACACACACACACACATACACACACACACACACACACACAAGAATCTTGTTGATTTTGAGCTCTAAAATCTCCCTACTGATTAATACTTTAAAGGAACACAAATCTTCCAATACTGGATGGTGCTAGTACACCAGCAACTACTGCTGTTTTCCAGCTTGGGTGCATTTATGCTCTTTCTTTAGTTACCATTGTTTAGTATCTCCTTCTCTGTTTTAACTTTAGGCTCTCAAAATGAAATTCTATACCAGATCCAAACTCTAATGTATTTACATAGGAAGATAGCCAATCTAGGCAGTTCAAGATATGTGCATACACAAAATTTTCACAGTATGGAAGCAACAGGATTTTAAGAAAAAGGAACTCTTTTGGGTCTGGATTTAAATACGCTATGAAACAACCCAATGCTATTTTTGCATTAGGTGAATTATAAGGTTTCATACATAAGATACAATCAAGGATTTTTAATATTTACATGCATATATATATATATATATATATATAATTTCTCTTACTGTTTGTCAGGACCAGTCTTACATATAAGATGCTTTATGAAGTTGCCAATTTGATATGATTCGAGGGACCCTGATGGTGGGCTTCTTTTTCCAAATGATATTCTCCACTTATTTGTCACTGAGGTAAAAAAATGTGCTTCTTTCAGATAAGCAGGCCAACACAGTGGAAGTAGCATGAGTTTTAGAACTAAGTAGAGCTGTCTGTGAAACCTATTTCTTGCCATTCACTAGCTGGGTGACCTTGAGCCTCAGGTACCTCTCCTATAAAATGGGGAAAGTAACTGACCTGGCAAGTTCAAATTTAAATAATTCATTGACTATACTGTGCCTACCATATTGTAGTAGCTCAAAAAATGGTAAATAGTACTGTCCATGCTGGTAAATTGTAAACAGCTCAGTACAGGATCCATTAAGTCCCACTAGCTATGCATCATATGTGGATAGTAGATAGACATATTCAACTTTTTTAGACTTTTATGTTGCTGAGCCTGAGTATGCCAAATGCAAACTCAGGATGATAGAGACGGAGCATCAGCTCAGATGTCCTTCCTGGATCAGCTCTAAGAAAACCACCACAGAGTTGGGCACAGGACACTGGTCTCCATATATCAGTATGTATGTTAATCCAGTGACTTGATTTCTTCATGTGCTTCTACCCTTGTCAGAAATAATACTCATTTCACTTGTGGATGTTAGCGGACTATGGTGTAAAGCAGACAGTGGTCAATGGCTTCAACCTTCTCCTGTAGCCCCATCTCCACCTTTAATATCAACCTCACTCCAGGCACCTGAAATCTTTATATATCTATTTCCTTTCAACCAGTCATATTTGCTTTGGAAAAAAATCTGAGACCTCTATTTTACCCTTACTAGACATGACAATTTGAAGTTTGTCAAAGACACACGGTCTTAGGTGTGGAATTTCAGACATGGTGGAGATGCAGACTTCGTTGGGTTGAGGGAATCTTCTTAGCATCTCCCTCCACCATGCTGCTTACATTTTCTAACCCAATGCAGTTTATATATTACTCATCAATGCCTTTATGGGTAATGAACTTCCAACAGGTAATATCTTTTATCCAGATTTCTCATAGACACATTGAAGGACAGTTCTGAGCAGGAAAGAAGGATGTGAATAAATACAGAAATGGGCCCCAGTTGATAGAAAAACCAGAACATTATAAAGATAACTGAAAAAAAATGGGGAAATAGTGCTTGTTAAGGGATATTTTACTAAAACAGGAGAAAATTATGAATTAAGTATTATGCATAGCAAGGATACATTTTAAGAGTTTCAATGTGTGCCCAAGAATATTTGGAGAAAATTGTTATATTGGGTTTTGTAGGCAGAAACAGAATACATTCAAAATATAGAATTAGAGGAACACATCTTATGTAAAAGGCTTCTTAGATATACTCATATATGAATGGTATGAAAAGGATAAAGAGAAAGAGATTTTATAGCATTAACATTCTTATTGCAATAAGGGAGTTAGGACCTGGAAAGGGGGTGGGGGGGCGCGTTGGAAGGAATTTGAGACAAAGACTGAAATGTAAGAGGAAGGGCTTGAATTGTGGATGAAATGATGTGCTTTGCATCTTTATGTTCTTTAGGCTTGTGGGCCTGGGACTTGTCTGTCATTCACTTCTACTGATCTGGTCCCAATCAGCATTAATGTACCATGTTTATGAGTGCATACTGCCTTTTTCCCTTCTTTTAAGGAAGAGATCTTTGAAAGTGTCAGCAGTTCTCTGAGGGCATCTGAACCTTTGAGGAACTTGTCCTGGCTAGTAAAGCATTCTTTGGAAAGATCAAGAGAGCCCCAGTTGGATTTCCAGTTTCTATGTTTTGGAAGCAACACTGCCAGCAACATCAGAGCCCAGGTGTTACAGCTCTGGTTGCACACATCCAACTTGGTCCCAGCTATCATCTGCCTTGCCCTGGACTACAGGGCATAGTCAAACAGTTTTACTAAGTGTGGAAAAAAGAATCTCCTCGTCCCCAATTCCTGCTCCCTCAAGCTAATATTTTTAAGCTCTTCCAGCTGTATGCTTTTAAAAATTCATTTTAATATTTAGAGGTACTATTGTTATTCTGCTATTTCTAAATTTTCCAGCAAAATATGGCATCCTTTAATTTCCCTTTTGGAAAAGAAATTTGGGTCTGTAACATGCACAATTCTCTGCATACACACATCAGCCCAGACCATTTTCCTTTCTCACTCTCCTCAAATAAATAAGCTATAATTATAATTTTGAGATCACTATGCAATATTTACTTCATTATGATCATGTAAACATTATTTATAGCTGAGCCATGTAGTGTACTAGTTTTTTTTTTTCTTCAACACTTTTTTTGGTTTTGTTTTTGTTTTTTTGAATTAAATAATTATATGTGTTACTTGCTAGTATTTTTTTTGACATATTAATCAGTAACTAATCCTCAAATAATCTGACAGTTGATTCAAATGAATTAGGTAGTCTAGTCTTTTTTCTACTCTTAACTTTTTTTTTTTTCTTCCTGTCTCCCTTCTTGCTTTCCAGGAATCTGGGCTTGTGGTTCTCCATGCCTGCTGTCATCCTGGGTCTCCTTTCATGGGAATTCACATGTTTCAAAATTTCCTTATTTTCCCCTTCACACTTGATCGATAATTTATTCTAGATTGAGAATCATTCCCTTCAGGATTTAGCAAAGGAATGTTACTATGGGGAAATTGAATAACACTGTAACTTCTGACCTTTTGTATGTAATCAATCAGTAGAAATGTTGAGGGTCATTGCTTTGTTCACAGTGTTGTGAAATTTCGTGATGATATGCCTCAACGTGGTTCTTTTACATCCATCATGATTGAAATTCAGTGGGCTCTTTTAAATGCTTTTTGTATTCTTTATTTCTGGGACTTTTTTAACTTTTTAAAAATAATTACTAATCTTTGTTTTTTTTTCTTTGTTTATTTGTTTTGCTTTTTTAAATAGACATTTGTGCTCCTGGATTGATATGCTGAATTTTTCATTTTATTATGATATTTTTAAGATTTTTTTTTACTACTGTCTATGTTCTTTTTAAATAAGTCTTTCTTTGTCTTATATATATATATATATGTATTATATAGTCATTGATTCATTCAACAATCACTCACTTCTTTGCACTCTATGCAGTCAGGGAACTATTCATGGAGAAGCTGAATGTTAAGCAAAACCTTGATAGAATTAGGGTAATGAGCAAATAATTGGGGGAAGAAATGTTAAGGAATGAATTTAGCAAAGGTCCTAAGATGAGTTTGTGTAAATCATAGGCTAGACTATTTGGACTAACCTACCCATTACAAACAACCAAGCATTCTGGATAAATGAATTTTTATATCTTCTTGAAAAGTAAGAAGAAACTTACTTGAGGGAAAGGAATCATGATCTCAAAATGCTATTTCCCACTAGAAAAAACCAGAAGACTTTGGAGAACTAAAGGAAATCAGGCCTAAGGCTGGAAAGGTACAAGATGGGCCTGAAATATCTTGTCAAATAAAAAAACAAAGAAATTGCCAAGGACTCCCAGGTCATGTCACAGGGACTCAGGAGCCAACTTGAAGAGGTTGTGAACATCAATAAGAACAGTAATTGTGATAGATTGTAGCAGATCAATGGCATATAAATGTATGTGTTTATAATGATATTTAAGAAGAAAATGCATTGATTATCTTTGGAGGATGCTAAAGAATGAATTTATGGAAATTTAAAAGGGCAAAAGTGAAGTACTTATGCTTTTTCTATCTACACAAATGTGTATCAGGGAAATCAAATATTTGATGAGAGGAACTTGCTCTTTGTAGAAGTATTTCAGCTAATAAAATGAGGAAGAAATGATAGAATTAGGATGTTTTGTAACATTTAATGAAATGATGCACTTAGCTCTAGGCGATGATTGTCAAAACTTAATATGCCACAAAAAGGTAGACATCTACACACTGTGTCTCTCCTGATGGAAGTCCATATCATCAACTATGGAGAATTCTTGCCCAAATATTGAATCTAAGTTTGGCCAAGTCTCTAAATCTAATGATCAATAAATACGAATTATCAGGGATAGAGAAACATGTTTAGTGATACTAAAGGGATACAATTAGCAAAATCTAGACTGCGAAATATTCTATAGGAAAATGAGCCAATTTCTCAAAAATAAATTATAAAAGGGATGAAACGGGAAAGAGGGAGAAAGGAAGGGAACCCTACAGATTAAAAGAGGATTAAACAACTTGGATGACAATCACAGTGTCGCAGTTTGGATCCTGATTTGAACAAACCATGAATGAAATAAAATATAAAATATAATAAAGGAATAAAATAAAATAGTGTGACAGCTAGAGAGGTTTAAAATCTGATTTTTGAATGCTATAAAAATTTGTTTTGGTGTGATAATAGTATTGTAGGTATATTTTTAAAAAGAGTACTTGTCTCTTGGAGGTATGTCCTGAAATGCCTCTAGATGACATGTTTTTAGTCTAGGATTTTTCTTAAAAATAATTTGAGATGGTGAGTAGATGATGTTTTAGAGGTAAAACTCTTAACCATTACCAAGTTAGTAATTTTTTTAAACCAGCTCATAGGTACACAGAGTTCGTTATGCTATTCTTCCTACTTTGATATGTGCCTATAATTTGTCATAATTATTCCTTCTCTTTAAAAGGGGGTTAAACAATATTTTGTAACTATGAGAATATGAATTACAATGATTTTTAAAAGTTTTCTTCTATTTTCTGTTTGAGTGTTTAATATTTTCGTCCTCATATTTCCTGTCGTGGAGGCCATCCTATGCTAACTGGAGGCTTCAGGCTATCTGCTCATATTCCAGAGCTATTGAGACTCTGGGTATACAGATGGGACTTACTAGTAGTGAGATCCATTATAGGGTCCAGAGCAGGTCCCGAGCCCTAACTGCCTGAATCTCTATATGTTTTCTACTGAAAATTTGTAAATTTTTCCCAAAGAATGTTTTCTAAACCTCTTTCCTTGGAGGGATTGAATGAAGTGTGTTAAAGGGGATATACAAGGTCTGACAATTAAGTTCATGAACTTGTTGCAATGATGTTGCTACACTTTTTTGATATAGAGAGATTATTCATTATGAATTTGTACTAACCAAGTTGACTATTTGGAAGTGCTGAAAAGGCTGCATGAAAAAGTTAGATGACCTGAACTTTTTGCCAACAATTCATGGCTCTTGCATCACAACAATGCACCAGCTCACAGGGCACTGTCCGGGACGGAGTTTTTAGCCAGTCAACAAATAACTGTATTGGAACACCCTCCCTACTCACCTGATCTGGCCCACAATGACTTCTTTCTTTACCCAAAGATAAAGAAAATATTGAAAGGAAGACATTTTGATGACGTTCAGGACATTAAGGGTAATATGATGAAGACAGCTCTGATGGCCATTCCAGAAAAAGAGTTCCAAAATTGCTTTGAAGGGTGGACTAGATGCTGGCATCACTGTATAGCTTCCCAAGGAGCATACTTCGAAAGTGACCATAGTGATATTCAGCAATGAGGTATGTAGCACTTTTTCTAGGATGAGTTCGTGTATGTCTGGTTGTCATTTTTTGTGGAAGCTGGATATGGGCCTCTATTTTTAGTATATGAACTTTCAGCTACTTAAAAAACAAATATTGTTTTTCTTTTCAGCTCCAATCCTTGCCCTTAGCTGGGTCTAGAATTCCTGAATACAAAGAAATAACTTTTCACCTATCTTGAGTTACTTTCTGTTTTTCTGCTGGGAGCCGGGAGGGAGAAGTCTCTGAATATTATTTCTAGCGAAGAAAATACTCTTGGAGATTTTGAATCTTAAAACCAGAGATGTTTGTAAATAGCACGGAGCAAACCCTCTCATTATCTTTCTAACCAACTGTAATATGATAACCAACTAACAAATGTATAACCAATATAATAACTAACTGTAATATTTATAGTCAGTGGCCCATGGTTAGCATTTAAGCTCTGTTTCTTACATTTTCATCCTTTCTTGCTAGCTAGCCTGTAAGCACAGTTTCCTAGCTTTACCTTCTCTTTTCTCCCCCACAACCTGATGTACAAGTCTGAATAAATACTATGTACATATTAAGTATTTATTAAATGATTATTTTTGCTTGGAACTACAGCTAGCTCTTCTTTGAAATTGTTGTTCATGCCACTGGCAAGATGGATCCCAACAAAAGTCTGGTGCTTCATTACCTGTTGTTTCATAGCTCCCCTGTTTTGGGCAGGAAGGAGTGCTTCTTCGTAATTGTCCTTGTAAGCTCATCTTACAGCTTTGAGTTTGCCCTGAACTTCTATCTTCTCTTATGTCTTTGTAATGTTAAGTCTTTTGTATGCTTGCTAATTTGTGGTGCTCATTATGTAAGCCACCGGTTTATTTTGTCAGTACATTTCTGCAATTTACCTAGGTGCACGGTTCACCTCCTGTACACCATCAGCTAAGGCTCCCTCATCTCGGATCTGTGTCTTTGCGGG
The DNA here is from genome assembly GCF_001890085.2 of Hipposideros armiger. Classification (NCBI taxonomy): domain Eukaryota; kingdom Metazoa; phylum Chordata; class Mammalia; order Chiroptera; family Hipposideridae; genus Hipposideros; species Hipposideros armiger. The sequence goes on from NW_017731386.1 coordinate 685,128, forward strand.
AGGATTGGCTGGTGTCTAGAAGATAGAATGCCAGCTTTTACAATATCTCTTGAAAGCAGCCCTCCCAATATGCCTCTTATCTTTTCAAATATGTAATTTAATAATATGTTCCTTCTTTTTTATCTCTCTCACTGAAATGATACCTTTAGAACATAATTAATACCTTGCATTTATGTGGTGCTTTGAGCTCTTCAAAGCACTAGTTCATCTATTATCACACTGTGTTTTATTTTTTATAACATCCCAGTGAGTAGGTGGAACAGGCTATTGTTATGCTCATTCAGAGATGCAAACGTGAAGGTAAAGAAAGGTAAAATGATTTCCCGAAGGCTATGCAGATAATTAGTGGCAAATCTGGCACAAAAATTCCACTTTTCTGACTCCTAGTTGTCATCCTCTTTTCTTCATCTGCCTAACATGCTCACCCTTTGCATTTGGATTTCACTCTGAGGCCAAGTGGCATGACCATTGCCACCCCAGAACCCACAACCTCGTTGCTTTCCTGTTGAGTTATTTCTTCATTTATCATCCTGTTGTGGCACCTACTGTGACTCTAGACTCACATGTGGGAAGAAGACCTTTTAAACCTGCCATAAATCAGATACATTTTACCTTGCTGTTGTCTGTGGTCTTTGAAAAATCTATTTTTTAGTTCAGACATTTTTCTTAGGCAAGTAAAAGTCTCTTCTCACTTTAATGAAAACATTAAGCTCTGTTCAATGTCATCTGATTTTTCCTATGTGATGAGGTCCATCTGCAGAGTGAGTGTTTCTGCCCAACTACTGATAAGGTGCATCGACTTCCATTATCCTTATCCCACTCCCTAAATTCTGACCCCCACCCTCTTTCCTTCTAAAGTGTTGCGTTTCTAGAAATTTATGGAATCAGTCTGCATCAGCAGTAAAAGACTGCATAGATTCATCAAAGCTCCCTCTGTATTTTTCTTCATCTATCTCTGTCCCATTTACCTGGAAGGAAAACAAGAGTCAACACACCGATTATGCCCCCTCGATGTAAGAAAAATAACTGTATTTCTCCATAGAAGGTCAATTTGGCAGTAAGACAAATGCCCGGGATTTCAAGAGGGTGTAGCTCCATCAGGTTCTCATGTCTATCCTTGGGCAGTTCACACCTCACTCTCTAATGGTACTCAGTTTGGGTATCTGTGATATTTAAGTTCCCCAGTGAGTTGTGGTAGTTGTATCTAGGTTATGAGGAGCAGCCTAGGGTGTGGGCAAAAGCTTTTAGAGAATGCAAGGTTAATTAGGTCATGGACACGATGGTGCAGGAAACTCAGGGCCAAATGTTGCCTTGGTCTGAAATGTTTATATAACCAAAGCAGGAAGCATTGCTCTTAATTCTTTGGTTACTTGCTTTATTTATTTATTTATTTATTTATTTATTTATTTATTTATTTATTTATTACTAGAACAGCCATGTACGCTACTCTTTTTTTTTTTTTATTGTTAGTTTCAGGCATAGATGTGCTCTATTCTTAAAGGCAGCCAGGACATTCAAATTACTCCACTTTTTGAGAACAGGGGTGAAGGTAGAACAATTGTGTGTGGGAATACCTCTTATATGGCCAACTTTGTGCTAAGCAACGTGAATGGTATGGTAACATTGAGTTTCTACCTTGAGGAGTGTACAAGCCAATTTTGAGAACTAAACATAAAGCAGCATGAGCAAACACTGCCTAAACCCGTGCCAGTGTGAACCAGGACATGTTGCTGCCGGGTCCAAGCGCAGTCAGGTTGCAGAGAGCTGAAAGACTGTGCCTGGCTGAGGAGATGAGATTGCTTCCTGAAGAAAGTATGTGAAGGTTGTCTGTGAATGATAGTCATATTTGGATCGACAGAGGGCACGGAGAGGCCAGGTAAACGGTGTGCTTAAAGGTGGGGAAGCCGGAAGGACTGTGACATTGCACGAGACCGTGGGGAAAGCGGCCTGTGTGGGGAAGCAGTCAGCTCCTGAGAGACCTTAAAAACCCCTGGAAATGAAGCCTCTCAGGACCTTTTCAAAGATCTTTCCTTTAACTCCCAGCGGATGACAACCAATTTTCAGAGAGCCCTATTTGAGTGCCAAACTTGGAAAATGACATTCAGCTGACATTTAACAATTTGCACACATTTTGCAAGGGCTTTTTTTTTTTTTCCCATGTATGAAACCAAACTGAGGGAAGACAAAATAAGATTGTATGGTGACACCCGATATGAGATTAAATCCAATTGATTCAGCTAAAACATTCTCCCTTTTAAGGTTTTATGGGTAACGGTTATCCCTGGAATCTGAGAACCCTACCAGAGAGATTGATAGGTATGATTTGTTTAAACACATTAAAATGTCTAGTGTTATTTAAACATTATGCATTTACATAGAATACAAGGGTCTAAGAACCAGAAAGGAATTTAGATATTGCCCATTTCAGAACCCCAAGTTTAAAGATAAGGAAGGCCCCATCAATGAAGGTAATGTGGTTCTCCAATATCACAGGTTAAGATATAGAACCAGGGTCAAGGTTAGCGTTAGCATTCTAACTTGCCATTCAAGGCTCTTTCCAGAGTGTGTGTGTGAGTGTGTGTGCGTGTGTGTGTGCCCGCATGCACACATGTGCATGCTTGCACACATGCTTACATACAGACATACAAAATAACTCAAAATTAAATCCATCAAAATAAAACAGCAGAACTTTCAAACCTCACATTTATCATGTGCCTGTAAAGCCCCCCAGGGAATAGCTGCTGGTAAGTTTGATGAAATGTTTCAAACGGTAAAGAGATAAACAATTTAAATACATTCAGAATGAAAAGATTTCTTCCTGACTTTTAATTACATTATATTGATGTTTCTTTGGAGATATCATTTTGTTGGCTGTGATTATTTCTCTTCCACTCTGTTTTATTTTCTTCTCCCTTTATTTAATCTGAAAAAAATCATTATATGCCTCGAAATCCATAATAAATACTGATTTGACCATGCTAAGGTAACAGATAGTAACTTCCAGGCAGTTCTGATCTAGTTTACTGGTAGTTGTTAAATAACATTTTTCCAATGTAGGTAATTGGCTTGGACACAACACCGAGATTACATTTCTCCTATGTGTTAACTTATGCCACTGAAATGACATTTATTTCTTTTAACATGATGACTTCTTCCCCCATTTTCAGAGATTACAGAATGGAAGTTAGGTAAGGTAAGGCCAGGCTATTCATGGGAATAAACATTGTTTAAGCTCAAACTTGTTGCAAGGCACTTACTAGATCCTGTTGAGAATTGGAACAAATAAGCGACATTTCCGTTCCTTGAAGAATTCACAACCTGGTTGGAAAGATGGACATGCACCCAAAAAGCTTTGCTAACCACCTCTTCAAGTCTCTTTTGAATGAGATACAAAATCATATTCCATAAATCTGTAACCTAGGGCCCAGTTTCATGGGCCCCGCACGAAGGGGAGTTTGATATGTCTGGGCACTGGGTGCAGCTTCAAAAAAGAGATGTTCTTTAAGGCGGAATTTTAATAGTTAGAAGCATGGCAGAAGGTCATTCCAAGTGGGGGTGTCTGGAGCGATGATGTAGTGTGCAAATCAGGTTCTGAATCTGACAAGAACTTCAGAGAGCTGCAAAGGCAGAGCTTGTACTGGATGGATAGGTAGGGAGTTGGAGCCATGGAGAGCCTTGAATGAAAGTATGTTGATGATGGATCTTAAATTGCAGGGGGAGGGGAAGCACTGAAGGGTGAGGGACTTAGAATCATGGAACACTAGCATTGAGATCAGACAAGCTCAGACACCCCTGAGAGGCAAGTGGCAGTTTCCTTCTCTTTATGTCACCTGTGCCTGTACTCTTGCCTAGACTCTAGTGAGATAGAAGGGCATTTGCTTCTGGGCCAGGTACGTTCCTTTGGAGTCTGTGTATCTCAGACTGAGCCTTGGTACTTGTTGCTTTTGTCATTGTTTGACTGCTTCACTCCATATCATACCAGGAAAGAACATTTTCTAAAGCTTTTGTCCTTTGTCCAAAGACTGCAGAATACATTATCTACTTTCTTTCCTTCCTCCCTCAATGCCTCCTTCCCTTCTTTACTCCCTTCAATTTTTATTGAATCCCTTCAATCTATGAAACACTGCAAAGCCCTCTAGGAAACAGGGGAAGAAAAGCTTGGGTTCAGAATACTTTAGTTCTGGTTTCAGTCCTGTCACTAATTCACCATATAAACTTGGCTAATTCTCTTGAGTTTTCTTGGGTAAATTTTCATACCTGTAAAATGAAGCATTTCAGTTAGATGAATTTAGGACCCTTCTAAGGGTAATACTCTTTGCAAAACTTTTTCTTTCTTTTTTTTTTTTTTTTAGTACAGCCTTTACACTTGTACACCCTAAAATCATTTATTTCTAGTGGCAACACTCACTGGCTTGAGAGGTTTCTTTATCCCCATCGAGTTAATCTCTTTTCTACCATTTTGTAGATTGTTTCTCTGTTGGTTTGGCAAAATCTTCTCTTTCTACCTGACAGGAAAACCCTTTTAAGGGTACTAATAGATAGCAGGTGAGTATGAATGTAGGTGGCAGTTCCTCAGACCTAGAAATAGGAGGAGTTAAAAGAGGAACATGATTTTCACAGGGCTCTGAAGGCCAAAACTACCTGCTAAATGGTGATGGAGAAGAGTTGCAATGATAGTGTTATAAATAGGTAAATGTGGGTAGCTGAGCAAAGGGGGTACAGGTGAGACAGTTTGACATATTGTTTTCATTGAGCTTGACACATCTTTTACTGTTGTTTTATTGAGTAGTTACCGTATCTCAATAGATATTTCTTTAAAAGATGCATTTTGTTTACTCAGCCTGTAGCCAAACTGAGAGTGCCCTAAAATAAAAGCAAAGAAAGCATGGTACAGTAATTTTTTTTTTAATTTTGGTCACACTGTATGCTATTTCTTAAACCTAATGGATTTCCCCAATCTCTCCTACATGCTGTGGAGGAAAGTTCTGTTGAAGTATTGCAAGTTTCCTTTTATTTTTCTCTCTTAACTGACATGGCTGGAAAGCTTTAGCTGATAATCCATTACACTTAGCCCTTGTTTTGTATGCATGTTTGTGACACAGTTTAAAAAAAAGTGCCGCTTAAGACTGGGATGGGCGACTGCATTTTTCCAATCGACCTTCATGGGTTCTGAGCTTAGAGCTAAACTTGAGCCTGTCTGTATTCCAGTCCAATTATGTCAGCGAAACGTGATTTCATTGTTCACAAGGAAATAGCTTCTTTTATTAAAAAGGCCTTTAGACATCAAATAATGTCTTAAAAAATTGCAAATGAGTCAGGCTGATGCAGAATTAACTCTGTGAAATACAGAGTTGCGCAATTAAAGAGGGAAAAAAAACCCTCAACAAATTATGCATAGAACTTAAGTCAGTCAACAGCATTTATTGACTGCTTACTGTATACTGTGACTGTCATAGTATCATTGGGGGAGGCAAGAGAAATAGAAGTCTGCAACCTTTCCCTAACCATCTACTGACTTTCATGTTTAGATAAAAACACCTTCCAAGATATCAGTCAACCCGCCCCAAGATTCTTTATTTGAGGATTCTATGAGCATAACTCTGAATAGGAAAAGGAAATTCTGACATGGGCTGCCTAATTTCAGATATAGGGCATATTCTTGAATTGGAATATTCTGATTCATATCTGGAATAACATTGGTAGGATGGGAGAAAAGGAAAACCAGCTTCCGAGGAGGCGAGTGGCAGGTAGCTGGAGCTCAGCGAGGAAATTAGCCAGAGAATGGAAGGTGGGAGCTGAATTTATTCTCCAGCCCAATAGAGAACAAGGTACCAGAAATAAAACACTTAAATGGCCTAAGGTAACGGCAGATCATAATCTGGTCAAAATGTTCCATCGTGAAAAGTCTATGTGTGGAAGGTGTTTTAGTCAATTTGGGCTGCTGAAAAACCAAAACAACAACAACAAAAAAACCATAAAGAGCACAAATTGATTTCTTACAATTTTGGTGGTTTGGAAGTCCAAGATCAGAATGTCAGCAGATTCAATGTCTAGTGAGGGCCTGCTTCCTGGTTCACATGTAGCCATCTTTTCACATGGTGGAAAGCATGAGAGAGCTCTCTGGGGCCTCTTTTATAAGGCCTTCATTCCACTCATAAGGACTCCACCATCATGTCCTCATCACTCCACAAAGGCCTCCACCTCCAAATACTGTCACACTGGGGATTAGATTTTAACATATAAATTTTGAGGGACCAAGCAGCCTATAGCAGAAGGGCAAGGAGGAGAGAAGGGAAACAGAGAGCTCATTAAGGGTCATCTTTCTCTTCCCCCTTACCTTCCAGATGAACCTAGGCTCAGGTTCATGGACAACGCCAGGCTTTCAGCTCTCCATTTGAGCTACACTTAAACTAACAGAGAGGCAGAATAAAGTAGAAGTTAGAGAGGGCTCTGGAGCCAGGCTGCCTGCATTTGAACCCTAGATTTACATAATTGCATGTCTTTGGGCCGTTGACTTAACTGACTTCTAAAAAATGTGATTGGTCAGACAAGATAGTTGGTAGAATTGAATGGGTTAGTTCATGGGAAGTGCCCTGAAGAGTGATTAGAGCATAGTAAGCCCCCATAACACTGTTAGAATTATTATTACTGTGGTTTCCACAGGTTACTGTAGTGTAAGAAAATTGCAATTATGTGTTGGATAAAGGAACTCTAGTAAGTGATTACAGAGACAAGAAGTATTTTCCCAACAATAATCAAAGTTTCATCTCTACCAGATCGTCAGTGCTTTAAATCATTAAAATGGAGACAGGGCCCATCAAGTCATGATTTCAGGAAAGTTTCAAATTTCCTAATTGTCTGTCATTATGATATATCATAAACCATGGACAATACCTTTGACCCTGGGTCATATTTGATAAAGTAAGAGCAAAAAATACTAGGAGAGAGGGAGATTAGAAACGAGGGCTACAGATTGGAGAGAACAGTTCCATGGAAATGGAGCAGCAGTCGCCGCTGCCAAGGCTTGAGGCAGTAACACAAACCTTGTTGACCTTGCAATTTTGCCATCAGGTGCTCTGAACCCAGATACGGCTATTAATAACACTTACAGTAACACATAAAAAGGAGTGGTTTTGGAGAATTGAGGCTGAAAGTGTTGAAATATAAATTGTTTTCCCCCTTTTTGTCCTTCTTTAGGTCTTCAGTTTCTAAATGTGTTTGGTAATTTTTCTTTTTATGCCTCTGTTGCTTTACATTTTGCCAGTGGTTTGTGCATGTGCTGAATATTTATAGAGAAACTCAATACACTATAGATCTTGTAAGTGCCTCGAGGGCAGGATCTGGGTTAATAAAGTCATAAAATTATTCATAACCATTCTGGGTGAGAGCCATATAGTATTACAAAACTATATGAATGTTAATAAAAGACAGAAGAAAACCTAAATCACAGATCACTGAAGCCAAAATGGTGGCCATAGGAGGTGTGAGTGTTCAAATCAACCTGAAATCTTGTTTCAGTAGATAAGGTAGTTTTATATACTTGTCAGGCTATATAGGTTATTCTGTGGGTAGCAAAATTCCCAGTGGCTTAATACAAGGTTAACTTTTCATTCACATTTAATATTCATTTGGGATCAAACCAAAGGTTTTCACCACACAATCTTTATTCTGGGACATAGGGTACTGGACAGCCCCTGTCTGAAGCATTGCCAGTTACCATAACAGACAGAAAGAAGTTGTCATGAGTCCTGCAAGGTTCTTAAGGCTTCTACCGAGAAGTGACACATATCACTTCCACTCGTATTTCCTGAAGTAAGTCCTATAATCAAGCTTAACTTAAAACAGCGTAGAAAAGTACAATTCTATTATTATGCCTCAATGATGGAGCTTAAAAATATTTGGGAATATCACTAGTGGCTACCACAACTGAGATCATAAATAAATATTTCATTGCCAGATTATCTATGTTTACTCAACATAAGTAAACCTACACAGGCCAGATGTTAACAGCATCATAAACAACATATCACAAAATAAAGACCATTTACATTTATCTACCAAGTATCTACCACATGACAGGAGAAAAAAAAAAGATCCTAACTACCACTGGTAAGCAAGATATAGAAAATACTTAATATAATTAACTCTCCTAGCACATTGTCAGTTGGGCATGCTCTCACTAAAGTGGCTGAAACCAATAAAACTTAATTTTCTTCACATAATAAGAAATCTGGAGATCAGCATCTGCTGGCATTAGTTTGGCCATCAGTCATGCCATCAAAGACTCATACATTTAGAATGCTTTTGCTCTGCCATTCTTAGCATGTTAGGATTTGTTCTCACACTTGGTGCTTCTGGGTCATAAGATAGCAATTGCAGGTCAAGGAGTCCTTTTTCTACTAAAAGCTGGAGGAAGGGAGAAGGTGCTAGTATTAGCTACAGCTAATGGCTGTGAGAAAAACCCATTCCATGAATATTTCTTAGCCTCTAGTGATTTGCCAACAATTTTTGGACTTTCTTGGCTCATAGATGCATGATCCCATCTCTGCCTTCTTGTCACATAATGTTCTCTCTGTGTGCATGTCTGTCTCCAAATGTCCCCTTTTGATAAACACACCAGTTATATTGAATTAGGGCCCACACTAAAGACCTCATTTTGTTTAATTACCTCTGTTAAGAACCTATCTCCAAATACAGTTACATTTTGAGGTACTAGGGACGAGAACTTAAACATGAATTTTGGGAGAATACGTTGCAACCTATAACAAGAGAGAACAGTAAAAAAAAAGTCTCTGATGAAAAAAACAAAAACAACAATAAAAAAAGCAAACACTTCTTTTATGTAAAATTACTATCTATGTGATATTAAAATACATGAGTTGAATAAGAAAGTCAAGGGTAGATATCAAAGATCCTGAAAATTATGTAGATCGGTTTACCTAGATGCAGCAGGCAATGGGACCCTGTACAGGGGAATAATCTGGGGGAGGCGGGAGGAAAATGAGAGAGAGCAGATGTCAGGGAGATGTTTAAGTGGATGTGCAGTCATGACAACCTAGAGCAATATCAATAAAAGGGAAATTAAGGACAGAGACAGGCATGAGAGGCATTTGCAAAGTAGGAAAGCTAGGATGTCATGATAGGGGTCATACAATGGAAAAATGAGAGAAAAGAGTCAACAGTGACATTGAAAAAAAAGACTAACCATGCTTAGCCATGAGAATTTGGGGACAGGAGAGATTTTCACTTTCAGTTTCGCATTTTGTTAATTACTACTTTAAACAAAAAAACAATGAGTATCCAAATTTGTTTTATTGTCAGGAAATTTGAGGATTACGTTTTTAAAACTGATGATGTTTTGTATTGCACAAATTTAATTGAGATAATTCTGAGGCATCTAAGTCGAGGTGCCTAATTGGAGATAAAAGACTTGACGTCGCGTAGGAATCATTCACACAGACGTGATTGATATGGTAGAAAATTAACAGCAGGATGATGGCAATTATTTATTATTTGATGGCAATTATTTAGATGCTTGAATAATAATAGTAATTATTGAGTGCCTAGCAAGTGCCAGAAACTTTATGTATATTGTCTCATCTAATCCTCACAATTACTCTACAAGATAGGTATATTATTCCTGCTTTACAGATGAGAAACCTGAAGCTTTAAGACATTAAGCAATTTGCCAGGGATCATATAGCGTAGAAGCGTTGGGAGAGACAGCCTTTGAACCCATTCCTGTCAGACTTAAAAGTTTATGTGCTTCAACTCCACTCTACTTGAGGATAATTACTTCATCTGAGGATAATGAATTCCTTTCACGGGAAAGTGTGTTAGGAATCGCATAGGAAATAAAACTTAGCGGTTTTCTACAGGTGGCTGGAAATTACATTCCCTCCTCTTTACGTGACACAGGGCAGATGAGGGGCATTCAGAATATGAGATGTCTGACAGGGGGAAATTATAACCCATTAAGCTACAAAAGTTCTGCCCAAACCAAAGATGGAATTACTCTTGAATGGTGAGGGGTACTTTCCTGGCAGACATAGCAAAGTTATGGGGCACCACCTCTAAATTCCCATTCTGGATCTGTAGATTCAGCATTTCCTTTTGGGGAGAAATCTTGTATAATACTATGCCAAAGCTATTTTGAGCAAGAATTAGCACTTTGAAATGGGCATGTAAATTTCTCATTTCAATAAAAATACCATTGCTCTATAGAGAGAAATGGAGAGCTAGGCTGCATTTGCTTCTCTTTTGGAATGGACACAGCAGAAAGAAGCTAAAGAATTATTCTGTTTGGGAATCTCCATAGAATGAATGAAGTATAAATTTGATGTTGTATCAACAAATGGCTCAGTGTTGTTACAACATTGGAAAAGAAAATGGGGCTTGAAATGGTTTGTAACCATAAATTTGAGTTTTGCCGAAATATGTGGCAAAAATGCTTAAACAATAATTATTTTGAAACAAATAATTACAGCCCATTCCTGACTACATCGATCAAACCACCTGACATTCATTTGTGATGTATGTTCGTATCCACTGTGAGTTGAAGGAAGAGAGTGGGCCCACATTTAACATTTGCAGAGCTGGTGAAAGAACACAAAAGCACTTCATACCATATGTCTAAATATTCAAAAACTATACACCAATGAAACAAAGTGGCAGTTTTGTTAAAGAGTGAGGATGTCAGGTTTGAATGTAGAATTCTCAGACTTCTTGGGTCCACACAGAATGTGATGGCATAGGGAGACCTGGCCCTGGCCCCTGGATGTTGACCCTGGACCTAGGACCTGTTCTCACTCCCAACTCTATTCTGCTTATAGAGCCTTATGCTTATCCATGTAGACACCTCATTCTGCATATCCAAACCCCATCCTCAGCACTGAACCATCCTGGAACAGGAGGGAGATGGTACACTCTGGGATTATTGTTGGCCCTGGGAGGAGAGACCTGAGGGAGAGGCATTTACAGAACTTGGAAATGGGTTTGGTGCAAATGGGCAAAAAATTCCAGAGTCCTAGTTAACCTGCAGGTGATTATTAGTAGGGAATTTACGAGGGTGAAACTTAGAAACCAGATTCCCAGCTTTCCTGATTATGATTGTCCTTGGCTTGTCACCTTTAATCACTTATGGAGGAGACCCTAAACAGAATTGTTGATTCCACCAAATCATGGGTGCAAATGAAGTGGAAGAAAAAGTTATAGAAATTTACTCAAATGTTCATAAGAGACAATATTTTGCAAATACTTATGGGAAAATAAGACTTGTTTTAGGGCCTTTATGATAGAAAATTGTCTCAACTCTTAACCTCGAGTGTAAGGACACAGTAGAAACCACTTTTCTCTACTTGGGCCTTTCACAAGAGACGAGATGGTGCTATTCTGTTCAAACAGTGTATTTGTTTCTTTTCATCATGGTTTTGTAAAAAGGAATGTGAATAAAATAATTTATTTATGCTCAGATCTGACTTTACAGCAACACTTTTCTCTGAAGTGAAAAACACATTCCCACTCTGCTTTAGCAAACACATACTATGCTGCTGGTGTCTAGGGAAGTTCTTGGAAGAGCAGGGTTTGTTGAGTTAAATCTTCCTGATTCCATTTTTGTTCTGCTTTTGATTTACTACATGGCTTTTGGAAGATCAATTGCTCCCTTGTATCAGTCTCTTCATTTTAAAATGAAGCTGTACATCTTATTCTCATCTAAGTAGAATGCCAGGTAGATATTAAACATAAGGGAGAACCTGGGAGACTGAATATGTCCTACAAAGGCTCATAGGAGAGGAATTAACCCAGGAGACTTGAAAGATGGTGGGATCACAGACACAGCGACTTTTTATGTTACTGGGTGGGTGCCATATTGACTATACTGGTCCCTTTTCTTAATAGGTGTGGGCAGATGCAGAAGATCTTTTATAACAAGTTATACTGTGAAACATGAGGGAAGGATATTATCAGAAATCTGGTACATGAAATTGAGGGGAACATAGGCTAGATGCAAGGAATCCTGAAAAGATTTTTGAAATGCCTAAAATGAGAAATCCTCTTGGATTTATGCATATAGATTAAATTAGTGATTAAAATGTGTTTTGGTGATCATGAGTACTAATCATGTACTATTCCTTTTCATATGTATTGTTTCTAAGCCAAACAGAAACCAGTACAGATGAACATTAGACACATGTTTTAGAAATGTTAACATTTTGTGGAGAGGAGTTTTCTAAAAAGTTTAATCTGGAAAGCTTCAGAGTTGTCTCTCTATAGGACGATAGATAACATAGTTTGTGACTCTAACAACTGAGAAAGGATGCTTGATGCTCCAAAAATAATATGAAATTGTTTTTGAATGTCCTGTGATTTTTTTTCTGTCTTGATTTTGGTCCTGTTGAATGCAGGCCAGATGGACCAAACTGATGAAAACTATACAGCAGATGTTGGTAGATATCTTGGCAGCTGTTTGATATCCAGCCACATGTATTATCAAAATAAAGCCTTATCTTCAGGGAATCTGACAAGAATGGAAATATTTTGGAAGAGTGCTACAACAGTGGAATCTGCTGTGAAGGAGGGCTGAAGTTAAAATTTCCTAGGGCAGAACATGGATTTATTTGGTGGGAAATGAAAAAAATGAATCTTTAACACTCTAATGTGTTACTGATATAACTACTGCAAGAATTTAATTTGATTTGGCTGAAGAGAGAGTTAAGCTTTCTTTGCTGAGAGTAACTTTGGGTTTCTGGGATTTTCTTGTAATTTGGGGAGCTCTCTATAAGAATATTCTTGGAGGGCTGGCCAAGTGGCATGCTGTTTAAGAGTTAACTTGGGACACCAGCTCTGAGCAACAGAGCCCTGATTCAGATCCCACATGAAGGCCAGTGACGCTGCGCCCTCTACAGCTAAGATGGTGAACAACAGCTCTACCTGGAGCTGGGCTGCCACACGTCTCTGGCGATGACATAGGTTGCAGTGGGGCTGGCCAGCAGCGGGCATGTGCTTTCATGCACTGCCGTGAGCCACTGTCCAATGGCTGGTGAGCCGACTGCCTCACCTGGGAAGAGCACAATGATGATACCAACATTGGCCAGTAAAGCGACGTCCTCCACAACTAGACTGAAGAACAAAAAGGACAGCAACTTGTCTGTTCCCCTTCTGCAATTCTCCAACGCTGTTCCCCTCCCCCAATTCCCCAATAAAATCTTAAAAAAAATATATATATATATATACATATATATATATATATATATATATATATATATATATATATTCTTGGAAATTTCCACCTTCAAAAAAATCTTAATAACACTGCTATGATCATCAAATTGATTTTTGAAAAAATGAATTTGGTATTTTTTTTTATAGACCCTAACATTAATCACACATTTGGAAAGTCAAACCTACACGATACAATCCAAACCACTCTATAATTTCTCCCCACTTTTCTCCCTACTTTTTAAGATCCTTTCAAATAAGTATTCTATGCCAGCTGGATGCATTTCTATTCCTCAGCCTGTCTTGGTCATTGGGCCCCTAGACTGCTCTTATATGTTTCCTATTAGGAAGGTTATCGCATCAATTATCCCACACTCATATCCTACTGTCCTTCACAGATATGAAAGATATTTCTCCACAGAACATACTTGACCACTGGCTCAGGAGAGCCTTGTTTCATCTAAACTCCTGCAGGAGTATTGGCATGTTGGAGTTAATAAGAAATGGCTTGCCGGAAGCTATTTTGTGCATCTCTCCCAACCCAATGTTCAGTGGCTTCACATCGGTAGCTTGAGGTTGGCCAATGTGGGGATATTTACACCATGGAAATGGGCAAATGCTACAAACCTGGTTATTTTCACCCTCCAGGAGTCAGTTGTTAAACATTTGCCAGAAAACCATAAGACAGTAAATAAACCAGGAATTTGGTATTTATTATGCATTACCTTGAGTTGTCAGCTAGCTGTTCATGTCTACGTGCTTTACTCCCATGCAAGATTGTTGGGTAAGATCCTTTCCTTACACTTCTTATATTTCTCAAAATGCCTTATACAGTGTTCTTGAGCACTGAATGCGTGCTTAATACGTATTAACTGATAAAAGTCTCCCAAACTTGAAAGAGAAATAGAGACATTTTTTTACTCTGTAGAACTAAATTAAACTTACCACATGTCTTTAGGAACCATATTTTGATTTCTTAAACAGTATGATCACCAGTTAGCTCTTTAAATATGTATAAATAGATGAGCCAAATAACTAAACAAAACAAAACCAAAGAAGGTAACGTACACCAAGAACCGAAAAAAATAATGCCTCAATTCAGATTTCTACTCCAATAATAGCATTTTCCCATGGCCCAAATGATAGTGTAGGCACAGATAACACACTTGAACAACAGAGAAGTTATTCCTAATTATCAATGCTAGAGCGAGCTCAATTGTAAATATTAGGCTGGAAAGGATGTTTGAAATCAGAGCCTTCATTTTTTTGAGAGTACAGATGCCTAGAATGGAGATATGCAAAACTGAGACTAATTCTCTTACTTCCGCTGAGTTTTCTTTCACTAACTCTACTTTAGACCTTGTGTTATTCTTTACTTTCCTACTTTATGAACATGAGGGGAGTAATTTATTTGGTCCACCAAACTCAGTGGACCCTCTTCTTTTACATTACATTTTAGTAACACTACCCCCTTAATGATGTCATCAGGTAGAAGAACCTCAAGCTAATTTCCCCTAAATAAACAGCAAATTATGCCAGTGTGATTTAGAGTGGATCAGGTAGGAATTATGTCTTAAGTTCTAGACTCTTCTACTTATAGGTATGAAATATATATATATATATATATATATATATATATATATACCAGTCCTGTTTATCTTTGAGTGTGATTGTGAGAATTAATGATATCAGATGTAAAACTATTTTGAAAATTAAAAAATGGACACTTCATTTTAGAGAGAAATTGCTCTAACATCATAGGAGAAAGCAAGGATCTAATGATATTTGTCTTTTATCTGTCTGCATTTAAACTCAACCTGCAGTTAAGTAATAAACCCACTAATTTTTCTGAAGACTATGCCATGCGCCATGTCATGTATGAGGAAGGAAGAGATGTGGTCAGTCAACTTGCTTAACCTCTAGCTGGGGAGAGATCCAATGAGGCAAAATCAAAGGAAATATAGTTAAATGGTAATTTGTACAATAGAGATTGAAAGAAAGAGAATTTAGGAGTTTGAAGAAAGAGAAGGAAGTGAGGGTAGCAGTGGGTGTGGGGGCAAGTCTTTGTGGATTAGGGTTCTGATTGGAACCTTAGAGACGGTATGCATTGTTAACAAGTGAATGCATGGCCATGGCAAAAGAAAGAAACAAAACATTTGGACCTACTCTGATGAATCCTTTCTCAAAACACTCCCACTTAAACCCACACTGTTTTTGTTTGTAAATGTTTACACTTGCTAAACATTACATTAAAGGCACTTTGGTCCTCGAATGATCCTCAATGAGCATCTAAGGCCATGTATGGCTTATACTTTTCTCAACATGTTTTGTCTCCCAGCTGTGTCAGAGTGAAATAAATAAATAGTGGAAGAAGTAGTCTTTGCCTTTAGTTAATGCCTTGGCTAAAATGATGCCATCAGAAACTTGGAAAACAACCTCGCTCATCCTGAAATTGCAGAGGCCACAAAGCAAACCAAGATAGACAAAACAAAGGGCACATCAACATAATGTACATATTGTGGGGATTCTTGAAGGTCAGAGCATGATCTTTTACTTCTTAGTGACATATAATGCCAATATTTGTCAGATCTTACTGAAGAGTAAAGCTCAGGTAAAGAAAAAATGCATTGCATGACATTTGTTTTCTGTCATATAGCATTAAATATCCTATTGTTATAAACAACCAGCTTTGATGATTAAATGGTCAGGCTTGCTTTTTTTTTTCCCCAAGAAGCACTATCCAGACATATTTATAATGAATTACAAGGAGACAACCCAGCATTCCGAACTACAATGAATCTCCATTCAAATTGTATTAAAAAATTAGATAAATGTCTACGTTACAGTTTTTATTTTATAGTATTATATTGCACATGATTTGAAAAAACTGTCTTCCCTTTGTTTGGGAAGATGTATTCTGTAGCTCTCACAAATATCAAACTTATGGAATTCTGGTACTGGCAACTTGTTCCTCAGTAAGAATGGAGTGCACCATGATTACTTGTAAGGGTGTAGAGGAAGGGTATGGGGCGCACAGGGACAATCCCGTAGTCAAGTATCCATATTATGGAACTGAATTAAAACTTGGGTTTGTTCTCTGGTATCTATATTCAAAAACAATCGAAATGTGTGGATGAAATTGGATCAGGAATCGAGAAGCAGTGAACCTATTCAGTCAGGACATTTTGTGGTTTGGGGTATCCATGCATTAGTCAACAAAATCTTGACCCGATATTAGGAATGCAGAGGACAAACTCACACTTGCTGAGAGGAGCTGACAAAATCTGACTGTAGACAGTGAAGACTGCGGTCAGTAATGTTGGGGGCTTCCAGGCTCACACTGGTGAATGAAGGTGAATGAAGGAGGGCTACTTGAGGCTCTCACTTTTGTGCAGCTTCCTGGCCCTGGTGACTCCAGTTAAATACCAAGAACTAAATCTCACTTGCAGGCTATTGCTGAAGGCAGGGTTGGTGCTGTTAGTATAATCTACTCTCTCAGCAGAACACACTGGATTCACATAGAACCAACACTGCTGATAATCTGGTGAAGGGGTGGGGCTGACGGGCATACAATGAGAAGTGAAAATATTTCAAATCACTCCCTGAACATAAAAGCGTATTGTTCTCTAAACTTGAATAAATCAGTAACAGACTGACCTAAATGTTTAAGACTTCAAGGAAAGGATATACAATCCGAGAATATATTTCCTGTTTACCCTTTGACTTTTCCTATTCTCCTCTACCCCGTTGCTTATCCCTGAGGCTCCTTGTATACCCCAGTTTGGGGAAAAAAAACACGCCTTAATCAGCTGGACTTGATTGTGGTGTAATGTGTGACATGCAGCTAACTTTATATTTCTTCTACATGGAAAACCTCTTTTCTTTTCTTTTTTTTTTTTATTGGGGAATTGGGGGGATGGGAACAGTGCTGGGGAATTGGGGAAAGGGGAACAGACAAGTTGCTGTCGTTTTTGTTCTTCAATCCAGCCGTGGAGGACGTTGCTTCACTGGCCCAAGTTGGCACCATCATTGCGCTCTTCCCGTGTGAGGCAGATCAGTCGCCGGCTTCTGGACGGCCGCTCACTGCGGCTGCTGGCCGCTCACGCTGGCTGCTGGCCACACACGGTAGCCCATGGCAATCCACTGCCACAAGGACTGCAACCCACGCCGTCGCCGGCGACTCATAGGCAGCCCAGCTCCAGGTTGAGCTGCTGTTCAGCACCCTAGCTGTGGAGGGCAGTGTCACTGGCCCTCACATGTGGGATCCGAACCGGGGCCCTCTGGCATCCCAAGCGAGTTCTTAACCATCGCGCCACTCGGCCGGCCCAAAAACCTCTTTTCTTAAGCCTGAATTTCAATCAGCTGCCATTAATTGCTAATGATAAACTGTCTGTAGGTAGGCAAATGTACACTCTTTATCATAAGAGAATGCTCCAGCTCCATATTCCTGGTGAGTTGATTAGACATTGTGTGCATGTTAACACTTCCTTCTCTTTTGTTTATTTAATTTTGCTTAAGATCTGTTTTATGACCCCCATCCCGGCCCCTACGGGCTTCCAATGGCAGATGGACCTCTTTGAAAGGATAAGCAGTTTTCAATATGTTTTAAAACAACCATAGCATAGGAGAGAGGGTAAAGACAAATCAAATAAGGGTCTTGAAGGAGAATATGAATCCCAAAGAAAATTATAACTTGTCCTAGCAAGAATCCCATTAATTATATTGGCCTAATTTTAAAACCTTGACTAGTATCCGAGTTCTTTCTACCAGAAAGTGTAGCTGGTGTAAGTGACCATGGCCCTTTCTAGAGGGAAGAATGTGTGATGAACAAGTTTTCAACTTGGAAAACAGTTGAAAATTATGCAAGTGTACATCAACCATCTTTGCCATAATTTAATAGCTGGTATAAAACTATTTATATAGGGAACGTAGAGTCTATTTCCTCAGCACAATTCTCCTTCCCTCCTGAGTGCAGGCTGTTGGGTGTCACTTCCAAATTCTTATGCATGAGTAATCTTGCCATATGCAGTAATATATTCCTCTTATGAGAAAGTAATCAAGTAAAATATAACTGATGGCTTTCCTGATTCAGTCATCAGTAATTTGTGATCAATTTTACCTGATAGTGACAGCCTGGTGTATAAGTTAGTGCTAATGTACATTACTGCATTTCATTTCTATAGAGCCTGTCAGGTGAATAAAGGAGGGGATCTGGGATGGGGAACTCCTCCCCCTCCATCCATAAGTGGCACACCACTGGCCTCTTGGTGTTATTAAAGGAAAATTGGAAAAGTTTCCAGAAGATTAAGCAGAAAGCTTACAACTTGCACAAGACTCTCAATTTTCCAGTGGCTCTGACAGAAGGATAAATCTTCAGCTGTTTTAACTAAAATGTAAGCAAACCCAATGTCTAACTACAGTAAACAAAATTTATTATGATTCGGACGTGGCAGTGGTGTTTACATCTAGGTTGACAAAGTTGCCAATGTGTGAGACTCTTAGTTAAGAAAAATGTAGCAGGCTGTTTCTTATCCATCAGCCAAAGAAAAGGGGAATTTTTGAGAGCTGTGGACATACAAAGTGACTTTGAACTGTTCACTTTCATTATTTGTGCATATGAAACCCCGTCCAGCGTGAAACACAAGTGAAGTAAATATCTGATTATATGGTATATGTTGTATCCACCTCTGCTCTCAAAATAAATTATCATATAAGATACAATAAATTTATTATTTCTCTCTTGTTTCCATTTATTGGTCCTGAAATTATTATCAAGGTGAGGTTTATTAAGCCATAACACCTGGCTTAAAAATAGTTACTCATGCATCCTTTTCTCACAAGAAGAAAGATATCGAGAAGATGGGTCAGAGGTCAGGTTAAAAAGGGAGGTTAAAAAAAAAAAAAGTTCCCAGATACCAGGCTGTTTGGGCCATGCTGCTATGAATTGGGAAACCTCTAAAAGCTCAGGAATATCAGCTTGGGGAGGGATTGAGGTTGGTAGGAAGGTTTTCAATTTACTTCACATTTTGACTGATCCTAACTGTACTATTTGATTAAATTCAAAAACATACGGGACACACCAAACTTGTGAAATTCAAGCCTGGGCTTCAATAACTTTCATTGAACATTACCCTTGCATCATGGTAGCACAGACCTGCTAGCTGTGTAGCCATTTCTGTTGTAGGACTATGCCTACGTGAGCAAGGGGTTGACTGGAGTCTGATAAGTCTTCAATGCAGCTCAATTATGAAGATTTCAAAGCCATCACTTTCCCTGGTAAACTCTCAGTTTTCTGTTGATGTATGAAATCTTTTCATCAGGAAAATTTTGTTTTATAGCTAGAAGAGAAAAAGATTAAAATTCCACTTTAGAGCTAAACCATAGCAATTTCAAATAAAATTTAAATATATTTTTTCTAATATCAGAAACATTGCTGAGAAATTTTGGCGGGAAGACCCTTAGAAGTTTGAAAAGAGAAAGAAAATAAAGAGAAGTGGGTTGAAGAGCAAAAATAGGGAATAGGTATTTCATTTTTCTCATCAGACCTTGCACTGGCACGATTAGCAAATGGTGTATAACTTTTCTGGATTTATTTTTCTTTGGATTGGGCACATATTCCCATGAGCAAAAAGTTTAGTCCCAGGTGGAACTCTATCCAGCCCTGGCTCCAAGTTCTCATTCCTGAAAAAGTTTCTCATCTTGGGTTGGAAAGAGCTAATGTTTATAGACAATCAAAAGAAGTCCTACTAGACACAGTACAGGACATGCTGTTATACCAAAGAGTATATAAAAAAGTGTTCAGATTTTCTATTGCTCAAGTCTACTTCTATGTCTTTAAATATACCACCTCTTCTAATAAACTACTTTTTCACTACTTAAAAAAAAAGTGTTCAACTTGTGCAGTGCAGGTAGCACACTCTAAGCAAGTTTCATAGTGCTAAGAATTCAATCACAGATTGGGATTGGTGCCTTCCATTCACTCCACTGCTTCCTGTTAGTTACTACAACGTTACGTTACCATAATTTAATTTGTGTACATCCTGTATTATCATAGCCATCTAGCCAGTGTTGGGTAGCTTAGAACATGCACATATCTGCCCTAAAGTCTAATTGTTCAGTCAGGAGCATAGTTTCAACAGAATTTATTTAATTAGAAATCTTCATGAGTATCCTATTTTTTAATTTGCAATCAATTTGTTTCATCCTCTTCTAAGTTTGGTTTTGTAAAATATATCTTATTCTAAGTACATACATATTTTTTGCATTTTTGCCATCAACTCATGAACTGTAATATATGAACTATTTAAACAATCATAGTGTGCTGCGTAGATCTTTTTTTTTGCAGTAACTTATATTTACTGTTTTTCTTGTTCTCTTTTCTTTGCTTCCTTTCTCTCTCTCTCTCTCTCACTGCTATATTGGTTGCTCTTTCTGTGTAGGCTTGTAATTCACATCCTTTTACTTATTTTCGTAGGTTATAGACTCATTGTTCTGATTTCTGCTTACTTCTCAATATATTATGTATTAGTGATTCCAGACTTGCAATTTCATTTTATTATGGAAATAAAATCCGTCCATTCAAATACCTTTAAAAAAATAATGATTTTAGCTTACTCCCATTGACTCCTATCCTTTCTCTCCCTCAACAAGAATCGTTGTTCCATGTCATATATTCATTATTTGTGGAGCACACTTGCTGATGTTTTAGTTAACTTAAATTTTCAGAAATTTTAGACTTCACATTCTAAACTAAAGCAGATCTTTTTACCATTTTGACCTGCTTGCAATTATCTACATTGTTCATTTTCTTTAACTGTTTACCTGCAATATTTTACCCATCTGGAGTCTTCGCTTAAATTTGCAAGATTTAAAAATAACAATAGCTTAAGTATATGTAGCAAATTCCCTAATGATAACCCTAAGTTATCATTAATCATAAAATACATTGATTTGATAATAGCTTTCTGGGTAAATACAACACAGAGCACATATTTTCTGTATAACTACATATACACATACACCCACATGTATTCAAATTCACATAGAACAAATATATATTTGTTTACATAAATAATTTCTTCTTCATTATCCTAATCAGACTCTAAGTCTTTTTTATATTCCAATTCTAAACATTTTCTGAAGCACTTTTGGCCAATGACTATCATATATATACTATATATATATATATATATATATATATATATATACACACACACATATATATATATAATATATAAATATATGTATATTTAAAACCCAAACATAAAATCGCAACCTCACTGTCACCTTTTAAGACATATCAAATGATTTAACCCACATTTAGTATGTACCATATTAAAAATATACTTGTAATTTTCTCTAATTAAAATAACATTACTTGAAGTTATATAGCTGCTCTTATATATCTTTGGAAAGTTTTTAATTGATAGATAGTTGATGCCTCAGAGATAGTTCTTTAAAGTATATTGTCAGTCACACTAACCTTTCCTGAAAAGTCTTTGATGTGAGTCAGGTGACTTGGTAATTTTTATCACTTAGAGGTGAATTGACTGTCATGTAACATGCAATACTTTTCCATTTTAGTATTAAATCATTATACAATTTTATAAAATGTAAACAACTTCATGTGACACAGCTATTATACAACTGATGCAGGTAATTCACCATATTTTCAACATTAAAACAAAGTTTATACAATTTTTAAATGTGTTCTATGTATTATATAAAAAAAATGTTCTGTCACTCTGGCTCTGTAGATAGATAGGCCAGGCAAAAATGCTAGGATAGTTATCTAACTGTCCTCAGCTTCTACTTTCTAATATGTATAATAGGGAGAATAAGGCATATTATACAGGGAATAATTGAGAAAATGAAATGTGCTCTCAGCATGGTGTTTGGTATAAAATAATTACTCACCAAATGATAGATTTTAAAACAATAATGCCAAAATAGCACTTCACGCTTGTAAATACTAGACATTTGTATGTATTTTTTCAAGGTGTGTTTGCTTTCAATGTAATAGTTCATCTTGACAGTAGCTGTTTCTGTTATACAGGGGAAGACTTGACATCATCCATTGAATAAAGCGGAAACTGACCGGCTTACACAGACTTCCAGGGCTGGTATGCTGAGAGCTGGGACTAGATGCCATGCCTCTGGCTGAGCTTCACACCACCCTGTTGTCTCTTTGGTTGAGCAGTGACATGTGGAAGGAGAACCCTCAGGACTCCAATCATAGTCATAAGAATCTAGGAAATTTCCCTGGGATTTCCTTACTTAAAGGGGAAACATAAGCTGTTTAGAAAGGTTTTATATAATTTAAGCTGGAACCCACAAGGATGGACTGAAACTCATGTCAGCTTTTGCTGCTTTTAACTTGATGGGGGGGGGCAGGTGAAGTTAGTGTCCATCGTCGTGCTAAACACACCTACCTGGTCAGGAGCCGGAAAAACAAAAGGATGTTGTAGGGGAAAACGAAGCAGTGCAGGCCCATCGGCTACCCGCATGAAGATGGGAACCAAAAAAGTGAGTGACAATGTGTAAGAACTAGAGTGGCTGCTGCTTTGCTTTTATACTACAAATATCGGGGCGGGGGCGGGGGGGGGCGTATCTTTGGTACATGTCATTTAGCCTAACCAAGTTGACATATTGCAAAACTACCACGAGGTTATAGAAAAAGGTAGATATTCACAAATGCTCATATATGTGGCTTCAAATGCAATAAAAAAAACCCAGGAAATTATATACACAGAGATGAGAATGTTGTTTGTGCTGAGCTTAAGAAAGGCTTCTCTGATTCATTCATTTATTCATTCAATGATACTTTCTTAGGTTTCTACTCCATGGAAGGCACTGTACTAGGTACAGTTATAAATATATAATTAAGTCATCATTAATTCACTCGACGAATATTTGAGTGGTGACCATGTTCCAATATGGCTCAGCACAATGGAAATTGTGAGACAAGATACAGTACTTTTCCTTTGCATATGTGACATCGTATAATGTTCACACACAGTATTGCCTGGTGCTGGTGTCTCCATTTTCAGGTTAGAACACTGAAGCCTCGGAGTGGTTAAATAACTTGTCTTATGCCATCTAGCTTGTAAGTGGTAACGCCAAAACTTGAACCCAGTTCTGTCCAAGACCAAAGCTAGTTGCTGTCAATATTTATGTGATACTGCCTCTCTTTCATCATTTATGAACATTTTTGCCATATCCACTAAACTCTAAACTCCTCTGGGGCCAATGCATATGTCACATTTATCGTTTTATACTCTCCCCAGTGCCTGCCACAGTACGATATATATTCATCAAATCAGCTTCTTCCATAGTATAACCATGAGACAGTAATCCATTGGGAACTTTATTCCACAACATTCTAACAGCAAGTATTCCTTGAGCCTCTTCTATATACTGGGCCCTGTTCTGGGTGCTAAGGTAGATATTATGCAAAAAAGGTCTTCTCTTGTCAGAGAAGCTGTAGAAGTGCTGGAGAGAACAAAATTAGAGCCTTTAATAAGTAAGCATTTAGGTTTCTTTAAAAGGGACATAATATACCAGATTTTCTCAATTTCTCTGCTCAAAGGCCTCTTTCTCCTATTTGATTATACTCTAAATTGTTAGTGCCACTCCAAATACGTGATTTCCAGAACTTGGTACAGAATCCATATCTAAAAAATCTGGCAGAGAATATGGTGGGACTTCTAAAAATAGATGCCTAAATAGTTCACTTTGACTCACATTTCTAACCCTGGTCCTCATGCCTGACTCTGGGAACAGTTTTTGTTCATAAAATGATACCTCCATTTTCAGGTTCTAACACTTCAGTAATATGTCAGATACTTAGTTTTTCAGTCAGTCGTCAAATAAGTCCTTCAGCTAATAAAGGTAGAGGCGTGGCACTCCACACCATCAAAACAAAATGTTTCCTGAGATCCAAAATAACATATCTTTAGTAAGCTAGTATACCTTAACAAATATCGTTAAAGCAATTTACAGGTAAGTTCCACTTTTAGTAGTAAGGCAGCTACTTACATGCAAGGCGAGTTTCCTGCAATACAACCCATTGGATCATAAAACAGGAGACAGTAGGATATAAATGGTCCAGCAGCATTTCAGTGCAACTGCTGAAAAACACTGGGAGAATGTTTTCTGCTGATGATGCACCAGGAACATCATCACCATGAGAAGCACCAGAGCTCATGGTCAAGAGAAAGCTTTGGAGCCACACCAATAAAACCTGAAACTCTTACTAGGTATGTGACTTTGGCGATATTTATGATTTCTCTAAACCACATTAAATAAGATCATGCATATGAGTTATATGTGTGCAAAGGATTGCCTTTTTCCAAGATAAAATGCTGGTGGATCACCAATGCAAGAGAAAAATAAGAGATTCAGCCTTAGTATCTCTTAATAGGTGTGTTTGTGTGTGTGTGGGTGGGATGTACTTCATGTAACTGAGCAACACAATAGCATATTTTTCTTGGCAAAAATTGAGATGGAATCCTAATTGTCTCAGTGGTGTGCTCCCCTAATCATCCTGTAATTTACAGATAGAGAGAGAGAGAGAGAGAGAGAGAGAGAGAGAGAGAGAGAGAGAGAGAGAGAGAGATACTGATATATGTGATATATGTAATATAAGTGTCTCCATTTGGCAGGTGAAGAGATAGAGGCTAAGGGACTTGCCCATGATGACACGACTAGTTGTAGAAGAGCCAAAATTGAAAACCAGGGCTTCTTTACCTCGAAAGAACATGTTTTACATTGTACTCCCATTCTCTCTTCATTAACTAACATTAGTGACTCACTTCTTTTTCCTTTATCTCAGTTTCTTTTTTTGTTAGAGAATGGGCATCAATTTGATGATTTCTACAGTGTCCTTTTCAGTTCTGATTCTCTTTGGGGAGAAATGTAATTCCCATTCGTCACAGCATCTCCTGTGAGGTTGAAAAATATATATTTATATCATCTATCAATTCACTCTCTCCATTTTTATTATTTTTTTCTATATGCCTAGGCCTCCTGGGTCCAGCATCCCTGTCTAACCTGTCAACTTTTCAAGTAAAGTAATGCCTTTCATTACATTTTGGATGCCACACCAGTTTAATCCCATTGATAGAGGGCTATGCAATCAAGCTGACAGTTGGATGATGATTTGAATCGTCCCTGACTCATTACTTTGTGAAGGATTTGGCATGCCAATCAATGGGGAATGAGGTGCCGTGCCTTGAAGAATGACAGTAATCCATTTTCCACCAATTGACGTGATGAGTCCTTGACAGAATCACAAGTTATGGGGCCAAAGCCAAACATGATTTGGCACATGCCTCTCAGCACTGCCATTTTGCAGACCCTTAGGGTATTTATCAAAGCAGTAGCCTTCTTGTCTTCTGCTGTCATCGGCCACACATTCTCAGGAGGAAGCCCAACTTTAATAAGCTTTTGCAGGTGAGTAATGGAACGGCTTCCTTGACCTCATCTGGTATACTTACCCCAAATGTTTCTGTAAAAAAATAAATTGGACCTCCTAATTACTCCCACCCATGCTGACACCTAAATTTATACATCTGAGTGAGAGCTGTCTTTCAAAGCAGTCGTCATTTTGGGAGTAGATACATTTATTCTAATGAGGCTGTTAGCATTCAAAATGCATTTGGAATTTCTTTTGAAATGTTCTTCAGAATTAGCATTCAAGTCCCAATACTTTCAAAAAACACCTCTGTGAGGTCAGAATTGTATCCCCAAGTAGATCATCTTCCATGTTAATATAATTTGCCTTTTGTCTATTTCCCAAAACAATTCATCTTAGGGTATTGAGAATATTCATAAGAAGTACTTTTAGGTCCAAATAAAAACCAAAAAGAAGCTTCAGAAATGTTTCTAAGAATATCTGACCATTGGATTAGGAGTCCATGTTACTAAAGTGATTAATTTGAAAGCTTTGGTATGCAGATTTGCAGATATATATATATATATATATATATATATATATATATATATATATATATATATATATTGCTAACTCATTTCTGGTATAGTATCTTAATTTACGGACCATCATATTACTCAAATGATTTCATAAGCTACAGCCTTCTTCCATGCCATTGCCTTATTTGCAGAATACTTTTGGAACATATTACCCTGTCATGAACTATCAAATCCATAAGCATTTTCCCCATATTGTCTAAAAATAAATGACAGCTAATCCTACACACTACAATGAAAGATTTTAGTGCTGCCTTCTGGATATATTGGTTAATCCAAGAGAAAAGGATTACCCATTAGAGAAAGCTTAGATTCACTACAAAAAAGTAAAAATAAATTTAAAAATAAACACAATTAAAAAATAGCAGAGTCTGTGACCAAATAGGCTAAAGGGGAGCTTAAAGAAAAGCTCACTATTTCTTAAATCGTGTCCATGTATACTTGGCTTTCAATTCGCATTTTAGTGACCTACTCTTAAATATGAAAAAAAAAACAGTTGGGGACTACTTGACATTTGAGGAAAATGATTTTATTAGCTAAAATTGTGTTTAGCAATAACTCTACAATCCCACTCTCCTGATTAGTCTGTAGTATTCTTTTCATGTAGTATCTTAATTGGATTTTGATATCTGTAGCAATTCTTGCAGAGTCACTTCTTTCATTCCTTATATTTGTAGTGTTTTGTTTTCTGTCATTTTTTTCTCATCATCCTGTTCAGAAATTATATGATTTTATTGATCTCAAAGCAAAGGCAGTTTGATATTACTTATTTCTCTATTATTTTTTTCTTCATTGCTTTTTCACTCAGATATTTTCTTTATTATGTTTAATTTTCATTTAGTTTGCTCTTCTTTTTCTGGTTTCTTAAAATGAAAGCTGAAATCACTGATGTGAGGCCTTTCTTCTTTTCTCATGTGGGCATTTAATGCTATAAATTTCCCCTTACATACTACTTTAGTGGCATACCACAAATTCTAATGTCTGGTCATTGTAATTGAATTCAAAATACCTTCTAATTTCTTTAAATTCTTTTTTGACACATGGGTTATTTAATTTATGCTATTCAGTTTTCGAATATTTCAAAATGTTGTCTAGACATCTTTTGTTATTTAGGCCTAATTTAATTGTATTTTAGCAGAGAACATACTTTCTATGATGTATATCCTTTTAAATGTATTAACTTGTTTTATAACCCAATTGGGTCAATTGGTCAAGTGAATTAATTATTTTGTTCAAGTTTTCTTTTTTTTTTGTATTGTTAGTTTCAGGTGTACAGAACAATTCTCAAATTTTCTATATGCTTACTGAATTTCTATTCCTCTGTTCTACCAATTACAACAGAAGGGTTTTGACTATATGCATGGATTTTTATATTTCTCCTTGCAATTGTATCAGTTTTTCCTTCATGTATTTTGAAGCTCTGTTCTTAGGTAAATAAACACAAGTCAAATCTTTCTGATGACTTGACTCATTATCATTATAAAATGGCTTTCTGTATCTCTGATAGTATTATTTACTCCAAAATCTGCTTTGATAATAATATAGCCACTCCAGTTTTTTTTATTAGTATTAACATGGTATACTTTCCCCCCCTTTTTTTTTTTTTTTGCTTTCAACCTATTTGCATGTTTTATTTAGAATAAACTTCTTATAGGCAGCATATAGATAGGTCTTGCTCTTTTTATCTAATTCCATATTCTCAGAGTCCTGAGTGCTGACCATTTCACCATGGGGCCTGTTTTCTGATCTCCTAAACTTTGACTTCTAATTGAGGTGTTTGGAACCTGTACATGTAATGTGATTATTGAGCTCTAATTTTGCTTTTTGTTTTCTATTTGTTTCATCTGTTCTTTGTCTTCTTTTTCCTCTACCCACTTTCTTTTTCATTAATTGGTTATTTGATTATGATTTCATTTATTTCCTTTGTTGGCTTAACATCTAGTATTCTTTACTTGTTATTTTGGTGGTTGTGTTAGAGTTTATAGTATATGTTTTAAACTATCACAATCTATCTTCAAATTATATTATACTAGTTCATGTATAGTATAAGAATATTCCAATAATATACTTCTTTTTCTTTTCTCTTGGTTTTTGTGCTGTGGTCATGAATTTTACTTTATGTTATAAACCTGGCAGTTTTTGTGCTATGGTTGTGCAGATTTGCATATATATATATATATATATATATATATATATATATATATATATATATATTACTAACTCATTTCTGGTACCGGATCTTAATTTATGGACCATCATATTACTCAAATGATTTCATAAGCTACTTTATGTGTCCTGACAATTAAGTTTGAGAATTTGCCACAATGCGCTTACATTGGACACACTGTACGAACAGCCTGGTAAGGTTTCATAACCTTGGTACATCAGTGTCTCACAGCTGTGTTCATGTCACATGTGGCAGTGTCTTGCTGAGTGGTATTCATTATTGTTCTTGCGTGTTTGTGTGTGCTGTGGTGAGAATTTCTGAGCTTGAATTAGAGCAATAAACAAACTTTACATTTCTTGTTAAATTGACAAGAATAGAAGTGAAATCAGGGACATGTTAGTTCAAGTTTATGGGGATAATGCCATGAAGAAAATAGCAATGAACAAATAGATTACACATTTTTCTGAGGGGAGAGAACATGCCACTGATGAAGAGAGATCATGGCGGCCAATAACAAACAGAACTGATGAAAACATTGCAAAAATTCAATGAATTGTGTGTCACAATATCGTTGACTGACTGTGGGAAGCACAGTGGACCAAGTAAACATTGATAGATAAACAGTTAAGAAAATCTTAATGAAAAATATTGGCATGAGAAAGGTGTTTATAAGAATGGTCCTGAAGGAGCTCACCGAAGAACAAAAGCAAAGGAGAGTCGAAGTTTGCCAAGACCTTTTGGAGATGCAAGACTATGTTTTGGGCCATGTTATCACTGGTGATGAAACATGGGTGTACCACTACGACCCTGAAACAAAGGGTCAAATTGCACAGTGGAAGTCAGCCAATTCTCCGTGACCAAAAAGTTTTGTCAGCCCAAATCAAAAGTCAAAATCATGTTACTAACCTTTTTTGATATCAGAGAGATTATTCATTATGAATTTGTACCAACTGGACAAATAGGTAACCAAGTTGACTATTTGGAAGTGCTGAAAAAGATGTGTAAAAAACTTAGACAACCTGAACTTTTTGCCAACAATTCATGGTTCTTTCATCACGACAATGTACCAGCTCACACGGCACTGTCTGCGAGGGAGTTTTTAGCCAGTCAACAAATAACTGAATTGGGGCACCCTCCCTTCTCACCTGATCTGGCCCCCAATGACTTCTTTCTTTATGTGAAGATAAAGGACATATTGAAAGAAGACATTTTTATGGCATTGAAGACATCAAGCATAATACGACAGCTCTGATGACCATTCCAGATAAAGAGTTCAAAATGGCTTTGAAGGGTGGACTAGGTGCTGGCATCGGTGCATAGCTTCCCAAGGGGAGTACTTCAAAGGTGACTGTAGTGATATTCAGCAATGAGGTATGTAGCACATTTTCTAGGATGAGTTCACGAACGTAATTGTCAGACCTTGTAAAGGATCAGGAATCACAATGGTGCTGAACTATTAAACTTTCACTCTGAAAAATGGAAGACAAGAGAGTAATGCCTTTAAAATGCTGTACCTAGCCAAATTATCAATCTGATGTGATCATAGAATAAAGAAGGAGTTAGCAAGTTTTTTGTTTGTTTGTTTGTTTGTTTTTTGAGGAGTTGGTGGTTAAAGGACCAGATATTAAAATAATTTAGGCTGGACCGGCCGAGTGGCGCGATGGTTAAGAACTCGCTTGGGATGCCAGAGGGCCCCGGTTCGGATCCCACATATGAGGGCCAGTGACACTGCCCTCTACAGCTAAGATGCTGAACAACAGCTCAACCTGGAGCTGGGCTGCCATGAGTCGCCGGCGACGGCGTGGGCTGCAGTCCCTGTGGCAGTGGATTGCCATGGGCTACCGTGTGTGGCCAGCAGCCAGCGTGAGCGGCCAGCAGCCGCAGTGAGCGGCCGTCCAGAGGCCGGCGACTGATCTGCCTTGCCAGAGAAGAGCGCGATGATGGTGCCAACTTGGGCCAGTGAAGCAACATCCTCCACAACTAGACTGAAGAACAAAACTACAGCAACTTGTCTGTTCCCCTTTCCCCAATTCCCCAGCACTGTTCCCATCCCCCCAATTCCCCAATAAAAATCTTTAAAAAAAAAATTTAAAAAAAAGAAAAAAAAATAATAATAATAATTTAGGCTTTACAGTCCAAACAGTCTTAGTTGCAATTACCCGACTTTGCCACTGAAACATGACAATAAACAATAAGTAAACCAATGGGCGTGGCTGTATTCCAATAAGAGTTATTTACACAAATGGGAGGATTTTAGCCCACAGGCTACAATTTGCTGACCCCTGGAATAAAGTCATATTTAAATTTTAAAAATCCTGCTTTTGTACTTTTTCCAAAAAAGATATTGCATAAATATACCCATTGAAATTAAGGCTGACACCAATAAAGAGAAAAAAGAAGCATCAGAAATAGAGGATCCGATATAAGAGAGGAACAGAAGCCCAGGTTGATCATGGAGAAAGATATCAGGATGATAGTGTTGTAACAGCCTAGAAATCAATCAGTTCCTATTAGAGCTGGAGGATGGAAAGCCCTAGGGGGGCTGTGTACAAATAAGAAATGAAACTAATAGCATATCTGATATGTTTAAACATATGGAGACAAGATTTCAATTTCCATTGGAGAGTTCAGGGTGAATTAGTAATAAGTACATAGAGCACTAAGTAACTGAAAATAACCATGTAAATATTAACTCCTGTAAGGTACTATAAGAAAGTAAATGTAATCACACACTAAGTGGGTTCAGCTGTGAGTAATATTTATACAGTCATAACTATTTAAACACTGAACATTGCTTTAACTAAAAATTGTGACGAATGATTGGGAGGATGGGAAAAAAGTAGAAATGTGGTGTGTTTCTGAATATGTGGAGAAACTAAGAGAGCCAGGTTCTCATCTTCCAGAGCAGGAATTCAACAGATGATAACAAAAACTGAAAAAACAAAATTTGGATAAGCAAGTTATTTAGATGTTTGGAAGGGAGACTCAGAAAAACTGTGAAAAAATACAAAGTCATTACTTCTAAGAGTGGGAATTTAGAGTGCAGACAGGTGAGGCTAAGTATGGTTATTTTTCTCATGAATTTTGAGAAAAATTTGGCTATTAGACTGTATGCATATATACATTTGTACAAATAAAATTAAAGTAAGAGCTAGTTAAACTTTCATGGAAGAAAACAACATGAAACTCTGAATAGATAATTGCTTTTAAGAGATGGAATATTTAATCTGAAAATCATTATTCTTGTAGCCAATAAAAGTAATGAAAACCATTATATTGATGATAATGACTAACATTTTTGAGCATGTACTGTGCTAGAGACTACACTAAGCTCCTTACTTACATTATCATAGTTCAGATACCACAGTATTTTTGTTGCTGTTGATGCTAAACAGAGTCTTACAGAGGATAAATTTAAAAATGCATTAGAGAGGACATAAGGCCATGAAGACTAGAGATAGGGTTCAAGCCAGGCCTCCTCTCAGATCCCACCGTGGGCACTTCAACCTGTGAGCTAATTGATTATTTTAGAAGCATTCATTTCAGTCACTCATCAAAATGGTGCCAGCTTCTTAAAACCAGTCTCTTTGTCCCTTCTCTACACTGATAATGGCTCTTTAAAATAATTCCACTAGGTTGACTATATATTTTTTCTTTAATTTATGTCCCTTTATTTCAGCTTTATGACAAATGTTTCCCTTGTGCCTGGCTTGAATGTCTTGTTTTTACTTGGGAGTTTTCTAAGAGTATCTTAGAAGGAAATGCAACTAAGTGGCTAAGCGAAGACATTCATTTTCCTTTTTCAGGATAAGAAAAGC
Organism: Hipposideros armiger; assembly: GCF_001890085.2. NCBI lineage: Eukaryota > Metazoa > Chordata > Mammalia > Chiroptera > Hipposideridae > Hipposideros > Hipposideros armiger. The sequence continues at coordinate 717,321 of NW_017731386.1, forward strand.
ATGAAGACATGTGCCGACTAATGGAGAAGTACCTATTAGGCTGGGGATGTCGAGAAGGGCATGCATAAAAGTGAGAGCCCAATATGAAGAAAAACACAGAGAGAAGGGAGAAGGAGACAAAACTAGCAGTCAGAAAGATAAAGGAAATGAAAGACATGAGTTGTGGGTTTCAGAAACAAAGAGATCGAAATGGAGAGCAAGTGGTTGCAGCGATCCTTTAGGTATTGTAGCCAAAGACAGCCCTAAGCATATGTACCATTCTTTTGCTACTGTTACTATATTATAAACAATAGAAATTAATCGTGGTTTTTGATTTTCTGATTTGGAGTTGATTATACAACTTTGTTTTTGAAGCGCGGTAGAAACAGGACTGCACGGTACCCTATGACTGCACATCTTGAAATATTCTGCAAAGCAAATATAGTATTGCCCTCCCTTGTGTCATTTAAATATAAAATTCTTATGAGTAAGAAGAATTGGGAATGACAGAAGAATCTGCTAAAATCTTTGCATAGCCAGTTAACCAGGCAAAGATCTGTCACTTGTCATATTTTAGAGATTTATTAGTTCTTTTTTCCATATCTCTCCCTCCCCTTTTTTTTCCCAAGGTCTGAATTGTAAAGGCTCATCTGGCACTAGAATCTTCAAGGACAGGAGCCGCATACTTTCATCACTTTATTAAAAAAAACCCTGGTGTTATATTTTTAACTGAATTTTATATAGTAGGGATGGGACAGTCAACCCTACTTTTATTGTTTTGCTCATCTCTTGCATTATATCCTTTGTGCAAAAAGGCTCTTGTGGCCTAACCTCCTCTTCTTTCTACTCTTTAGATCCAGCATCTGAGGCAACTCAAGCTGTCTGATTTTAAATAAAAGATAATAAATGGGTACAAATAGATTGCAAGGTTATAAACCAATCAAGATTTTAAGATATATTGGGCATGTGTATATTACCAAGGTTTCATGTAATCAGCATGTGGATGGAGCAATGAAAGATTTAGCCCATTGAGGATTCACATATTATGTTATTGTTACCAGGGAAGTTTCAGGAGATTACAAATAATTTTATAGAAATACTAGCTGCAGGCCACATAAATATGTCATCATCCACATACACGTAATCAGTCCAAGTCTCCAGTTTTGAGCCTGTAAAGCCACTTTCTTCACATGATTCATTTGCAAAAACTTTCCTTGAATTCTCTTAGCTTACAGAAGTAAGTAAAACTTCCAGGGTTCCATCACCTCACCCACCTGCGTCCCACGTCATTCTTCTCGTCTATTAATCTTCCCCTCCAAGTAGATGACAATGTTTACCATGCATCCTCTAAATATAAAAATGTAAAACAGTGTCGATAATAACCACCATCAAAAAATTGAAACAAGGCTCCTGCATACTTGTCTACACTCACTCATGTGTGTTCAAATTACCATGTAATTTCATGTGGTTTCATGCCCTGACCACAGCTTGAATTAGGGTGTCATCTGACTCATAAGTAAATTCTCTGTAAGGTGGATAAGGGAGTTTCATCACCTATAAGGTGGCTTGGCCAATTTTCCATGTCATCAAAAGACCCATGTTTGGATCCTGAAAGAGTGAGCTGGAGTCTTAAGGATTCCTATTTCCACTGGGAAACCGAGGTGCCTATCTTTCTTGACAACACTACCAGCCTCTGTCTCACATCACTGGTTACAGCATGTGGTCAGACTTCCCTTCTCTGACCTCCTAGATCAATTATTTTCAGATCCACCTATTTGATATTAGTCATGTATCAGCTTTTCACAACTTTTCTACTGCAGTATTTGTTGAATATTGATTGTTATTTATATTTCCAATGGGCTTAATTTCAATTTCCCAGCTATATTTTAAACACCTTGAAGGTCTAGGCTGTGTTGGTTACATGGCATTTGAAGCATCTGTGTTGATTTCAGGTACCTCTTGATGTGTCTTAAAAGCAAACTTTAAATCACTGAGAGGAGGGGTTGGTAATAGAAGGCGGCCTAGGATTGGGATGAGGGATGATCGGTTTAAGAGGTTCAAGAATGATATAAGAGATGATGGAAGGGCTTAGGAATGGGATGTGATTTCAGATATGAGACAAGAGTCATGAGTACCTGTCACTTGCATGGCTAATTAGGTATTAGCATGCTCTACTTTCATTATTCAGTCATTTAAATGGAATGCATAAAAACAGAGCCAGTTGCAATGTCCAGCTTTGGAACACACCTTGGGTATTTTGAACTCCTCCAAATAGCAACCAGTTCCTCTAAAACCATGTATCACAGGGAGTGTTAACTGGCTGACTGTGGGGTCCTCTAGAAGAGGCAATTCTTCTATCATGACCATAGTTAAGGATTCATTACCTTGAATTATTGATACATTTGTATTCTAGTTGAATGCTGCAATTGCTCAGCTGTATTTAATGAATTTTAGAATCATTCATACATTGTTCTTAAACTGCTTTGAGGCTGGGTTTAAAGGTGACAGTAAATGTGGGAATAATTAAGGAAACCCTAATGCAAAAACCTCCATAGGTCATTAAGACATCTTCTGAGAATGGGGCAACCATGTACATAATGAGAATGTTGTGCCTCTCTACTGCACATGCAGTTTGGTGAGTGCATTCCTGGTTACCCTCTTGTTCTCCTAACTCGTTTCATTTGTTTCTGAGCATTTCTGTGTGGGTGTATTTCAATCCATATCCCCACCTCAGTTCAGTCCAAGTAAAAATTGTCTTACTGGAGGATTGACGCACAGCTTTGTTTTGTTTGGTGGCAGTGGAGAATTTGTCCTCAGGAGAAATCAAATTTGTCAGGTTGTAGATGCTGTAGCTTGTAGAAACTGACTGAATTAGAGATCATTTGAGGCTCAGCATGTAGGGGGCTCTTAGTGGATTTTAAAATCATTTGCTTTCCTAGTGCCTTGTAGATTTATGGCCGCTTTGTGTGAATTAAAAAACAACAGAAAAAATATGACTTCCTTCTGTAAGTACATGGCTGGGAGAATGGGTAATCTTCCTGAATCTAAGAAGACATGCCTTGCTTCTGATAACTGCCTCCCTACCTCAGATGCACAGCTTGGTGGACCACCATTCACTCTCTTGACTGTACCATGTGTGCCACACAACCTGTTACAACCATTTTATGGTAGCACTATCCGATTAGTACAGTGCTACAGTCATTAGTCCTAGAACATTGGTAGTTTGTTACTGTAGACAATGTGTGTGACTTGATTTTTATAAATATGTATATATTGTTTAGCCACATAAATATGCCTTTTGTTAATGCACATCCCCAATCTTTGAACAGTACTTGGACCAGTGTTAGAGTTAGTAGCTCCAGCAAGTAGGATGGAACACATAGAACAAAGCAGTTTTCAGTGGTGTTATGAGGAAATATCATAGTCAACAAAATATATATATATATATATATATATATATATATATATATATATATATATACACACACTTATTTTTTACTGGATTTTTAGTGATAGTCAAATCGGTACAGACATTGGAGGCATAATTGTAAACACAGTATGTCTGCTTAGTATCTAATGTGCTTTGCCCCCTTTGGAAGAAGGCACTTCCTCTAGCAAACACAATTGCTTGGTATGCTCCATCACGTAAGTCAATTAATGGTTTCCCCAAGTTCTAGCAACCACTTACCATTCACCAATGAGTCCCAGGGGAACATGGGACTGACTTCTGGCTGTTGAGCAATAAGAGTGTCCAAAAGAAGTAGAAAATGGTTCCCTTTCCTTGAAGAATTTATATCTCGTTGGATCCATGACAGGGCACCACAAGTCTTATGGTAAGCAAGAGTAAACTTGCACCTTATTTTTTATCTAATTGTTAGAAATAAGAGAGATCAAACTCATGTGTTAGGCATCCAAAATGTGTGAAGTTTCTGGCTGCCAGAGAGGACTGGAATGATTATTTAATTTGTTTTTACTATTGTTAGATGCTGGAGAAAGCTGTGTTGTCTAGGGTTTTCTTCCCGGTATAGAGCAGCAGTAAGACCACATCACACAGCCCATGCTGCCTCAGTTATGACAACAATAGTAATTCTTTCAGATCCCAGTCCAGGTGACAACTGGCTGAAAGAGACAAGGGTAAGATAGGAAGTAATTTTTTCCAGGTGTGTGAGTGTGAGTGTTTGTGTGTGTGTGTGTGTGTGTGTGTGCATGCGTATGTGTTGTAAAGTGATAATATTGGGCTTTAAGAGCTAGAAGGTACATTGGAAACAGTCACATCTTGTACCATTATTTTAGAGGTAAGGACACAAAGAACTTGGAGTAACTAAATGATTGGCCCAAGGTCACACATTTTAGCCTTGAACCCACAGAAAATATTGTTACTTTTGGTAAAGCACAGCTGAGTACTGTTCCAAGGGGCCAGAACTCTACACCAAAGTTTCTTTTTCTTTTTCCGGTATCATCACACTCTGCCAGTCTTTACTGTGGTGCCTCAGGAAGAAGCAAGGGAGTCTTAAAAACCATCCAGCTCTCCAGATTCAATTGGCAGGTTAATCGAAAACAATATTTTTATAGCACAATAAAGGACCTGGGAACAGTGGAACATTAATATTTGTTTCCCAAAGAGTGGACCCTGAGAGAATAAAGCCTCATGCAGTTGAATTACGGTGCCCATAGTGTGGGGGAAGCATTTTCTGTTGCTTCATTTTACACTACCATTAGTCAGGCAGCAGAGAGCAAAGGCTGTCAGGGCCCCCCCGAGAGAGATGCCCTTACCCACCCACCCCTGCCAATCCGGGGGAAGGCGGTCAGCTTTCCTAAATATCTTATGTGACTACAATATAGTTGCCATGATGCATACTTAATAAAACAAAAGGTGGCCCTCTGACAAAAATATCATCTGGTTTTTATAATGTAAAATACAGCAATTTTATCAGCATTAACACTGATTGGCTGCCATTAGCCCCTTGCCTTCTAATAAAATTTATGATACCTTTCAGGAGCCCAATTTGATAGAAAGTGAAGTGATTGCACCCTGCTTAGATATCTCTCTGGCATCTATTCCAACAATAATGCGGTAATTTTATGCATGAAATAGCACAATTGGCATAAATAGTTATAATACTGAGTGCTGTCTAAGGAAACTGGCTGGTGGAAAATTAGAAAGCGCTTCACACTTTTGAAACAGGTAATTAGGATTTTTCTTCGTGCTCATACAAGGCAGACTAGAGTTTCATTTTATATTTCATGTTTCATTAAAATATAGGTGTTAAAAATAAATGTTGAATTTAAAACTGCATATATTATGAAATTAAAGGTATAGTACACAGTATGGGGTACAAAGTGGGCAATGGGACATTGGAATGTTATATTTAGTTGCGAAGCAGGAATATGGAAAAAAATAACAGTTTGGACAGGTAATATAGCCTCATTTCAAGTATGTTACTTTGGAAAGGATTGATTTTGAAATAAGCTGCATTCAATCTTTAGGTCTTTAGCCCAAGAAGCTGTGTGCTCCCGTGATTTAAACTCTAACTGAGGATGAACTCCTTCATTTAATTGGCAGGTGAAGGTAGGCTTCGGGTCAGGTGGGATTCACTGAGCAGTTTTGAACTTTGCATTGGGCTCAACAGTTCCCTGTCTATTCCACATTTCCATCCTGACCTCGGCTGCCCATTCAGACCCGAGTCAACCCCCGGGAAACTTTTTTGATTCTTTTGAACTGTGCTGTGGTTTTGGGAGGCGGGCAAAGGGCTGTAATGACACCATTGTATTAACCTCCTCTTATGACCCAGCTGAGTGCAGGCTTTTAAGTTTTCCCAGCTGTGTCATTAAATTTGTTGTTCTGGCCTCACTGACATGACACCATCACAATCCCAGCCGCAGAATAATGACCACGATAGTGAAGGCAGCATGTTATAGAAGAGAGTACACAGGGCTAGGAGTCTAGAAAACTGTACTTTTGTCGTGTTGTTTTCCCCTAACTACCCACGTGGAAGTAGGAAAGACATTGAACGTTTGTATGCCTCAGTTGCCTCATCTGTAAAGTGGTAATTGGGCCCTCAGTCTCTCTCCGAGAAGTTGGTTGTGAGAATACAGATAACAAAACAAGCGGAAAAAGAGATAAAGCAAAACACAACACCCTACAGATGCACAGTGTATTGCTATGCTCTAATGAAAAAGTGTGCGCAAAATGAAAAGAGTGATATTTTGGGGTAATAAAAATATTTTTTCCTGTGATGTTTGGAGATATAAGAGCAAGTTGTGTCAGTGGTTTAGGAAGTTACTATGAAATGTTCTTATAATTTAAGGTATACAAGAACCATACCACAGAAAGAGCAACAGCATTTATTTCACTGAGCAAAACTGCAAGGTCCCTGGTGGTTATTCTAGTTTTCAGTAGAAAAATCATGAGTCGGGAAGAAATTCAGCATTGCTAATAATCTCAATGTAAATTCTGTTCATTAGTCCTATCATATTTTCTAGTGATTGCAATGTAAACCTGTGGCCTGTTAATGTAATACTATATTCACATTCTTAAGCACTCTAGAAAAAAAATATCTAGTCCACTAGAGAGGTGATCATAAAAAGGAAATTTGGGGACAAATGATATTTTCATTAACCTTTATCAATGACACTAAATTCTTCGCAGAAGTCACTTAATGTTATCATAATTATGCATCTAAAAAAATAAGACAACTTGTAGAAATATTTTTAAGAGGATAACTTACAAAAGCTATTGGGACTCACATGTTCTTCTTCACTTCATTCTCCATCCTGCCTATAGGATAATCTTTCTGACTCACAAGCTGATCATATGATTTTTTTCAGGTTGTAGAGGGAACTTATACTTTCCAGGAGAGACTGTCATGGGAAAAATATGTCAGCCTGCTTTCTCCAGACTCTCTGACTTACTCCTTTTGAAGGAAAGAAGGGGAATGGTACAGTGATTAAGGAGACTTAGAGAAGAGCTGTGTCTCAGACCATTCGCTTTCCCATTTTCAGATCTGCCTAGCCCAGGGATGGACATAGCCTTACTAGCTTCCGTTTCCCTGTATTGAGGAATTTTCAGTAGAATTAGTTTATTTGGTTTACTACAGTAACTATAGCACCAAGAATCCAACACATAGTAGGTGCCCAATTAATATTTGTTGGATAAATGAGTGAGTAAACACACCAGTGTGTGGGACAGTGATCCTGGGTAAGTGCATAAAACCAAAAAACACAAATTCTTCCTGGGGTGTGTTGTCTTGAGGTTTAGATCAAGAGAGAAAGTACTAGGCCGTCTAATTATGGCCATCCATCTGACCACATTCTCGGATACAATTTTGTCTGATAAGAAGTGAGTACTTGCTCATCTGCTTGATTCTTGTGTATTTTTTTTCTTTTTTCAATTTGATTCAAAACTTGTAGATGACAAAAATGTGATATACTTTCATCCTCACATACCAACAATCATTCCCTGTTTCAAACTAGCAATTTCAATTCACCTATTACATAATGCCAAATTTGTTAGGATGGCCAAATAACTTCCATATTTTTACACAGTTGTTCTATTAGAAGAACAGTGGAGCTAGAGTGGATAGCTGAGAAAATCAGTCAAGGATAACTGAATGAAGAGAAGCTTATGAGGAGGACTAACAAGAAATATAGAGAGAGCAGAGCTGATATAGGTTTCAACAAAACACACATGATAAAAATACATTGATTGAAAATATTTACATGACAGAAAAATATTGACATGATATATTACTAATAATAGATGCTATTCTTGTATATTTTAATAGACTCTGGACATTTTCTATCAATTTTAAACTTCATTACCTATGACATTTTTCTCAGTTGCACGATGATTCAGTTTAAGTTAAACATCTGGGAGTCTGTCCACTTGTTTGTGTCTCCAATGTGAACTTTGGCTTTTGTCACAAAGAAACATATTCTTCTAATTCCAATAATGCCTTTTGAAGAAGCAGACTCATGGCATTGAGCATTGCCTTTTTAGATATCTCAAATCCAGAAAGAAAGTTACTACAAACTCTGTAAAGTATAAGGAAGCAACATATGAGTTTACAAAAAGGAGCCTGTTTTATTCCATGTAGTCATTACACAGATTCACTTGGAAAATTAGCCATGTGCCTTGTGCTCTAGCAGTGGTCTCAACCTTCCTAATGCTGCAACCCCTTAATACAGTTCCTCATGTTGTGGTGACCCCCAACCATAAAATTATTTTCGTTGCTACTCTATAACTGTAATTTTGCTACTGTTATGAATCGTAATGTAAATATCTTTTTGTTTTCCAATGGTCTTAGGTGACCCCTGTGAAATAGTCGTTCAACCCCCAAAGGGGTCGCACCCCACAGGTTGAGAACCGCTGCGAAAGAGAAATTGATTGGTGTAGGAAGGAATTTCCACAGACAAGAATCAGTAACTCTTGCTATGTAAATTTTAGAGAGAACAAGCAACACAGAGATTTTGCTTTAAGGTTCGCTTTTGGCCAAAGACTCAGGTTACCATATGTAAAACTGAAAAGGTAAAACAAAACTGATTTTAGCCTCAAAAAGTTCACTTATTCATTAGTTCACTTTTTAAATGAATGCTTATTGGGAGGATCACAAAAAATATGCACCCTGTGATGTGAGACAAACTTACATATATTTGAACATTTGCTTTGTTAATGGCTCATTTCACAAATTATTTACCCTTTTCAGGACTCAGTTTCCCCATTTTGTTAGCCGAGGATAATCATCATGACTTTATCATGTTATTGTGAAGATTAAATAAAATATTATATAGATAATCAAGTACAGTGTATACAGGAAATCATTCATTTTTATCTCCTTTCCTCCCTCAACTTTTCCTCATCTCCTTCTTCTAAATGATAGAGAAGCAGAGATGACCCAGGCATTTCTTTTCTCTTAAGAATTCACAGTTTAGTGAAGGAGACAGGTGTTGACCCTGAGAAAAAAAAATACCTACCAAGAAGAGCTCCTGGTGGCTAATAGGGCTCAAATTTAAAAACAGAGCCTAGCAGCTGTTGCTAAACAGGTGCCTCTTGCACAAGCCTCACTTCAGAGAGAAGCCTGCGCTAAACTACCTGCGGCCTGCTCTGAACTACCTGCCTCCCACACTGAACTGCCTGCCTGGGCTGTGCTCCTACCATCTGAGCCAACTTGTATAAAAGAATTTCTGGGATCATATTTCAACCAATAGGACTGAGACTTTCCCTCTCCGATCAGAGCTGTGCAGCTATATCCTTATTAGCATCTTCACCAACCAATCAGATTGACTCCATTCCAACCAATTAGGACAGTTCTTTTTGGATCAATCAAACTGTGAGGGTTTGGAGTCCTCACTTGCATGAGGATGGACCAATCAAGAGCCAGAGGAGGGGACTTCTCGCTATATAAGTCAGCTCCCTCTGGCTCAGGAAGTGTATTTTCCCTTTCCGCCTGAGGTGGTGTTTCCCAACTGGAACTGAAGTATTAAAGACATCTGGCTGGCCCAGAGTGGCGCTGTCCTGTTTTAGAGGGCTAGAACGGAGTAGAGTCCTCTCACAGAACCCAAATGGACCAGAGCTGTCTAGCTGGAGATGGCTGAGCTGCAACACCTGGCCAACCCACCTTGCCCCTAAGGACAGCCTCACCCCTAGGGCCTCGCAGCCCTACTATTCCACAGCTGTGCTGTTTCATAATTGAGCTGTAAGACTACTGAGCTGTTTCTCGGCTATGCTGCACTACAATTGAGCTGGTTGACTGAATAAAGTCTCCTCCTTCATCACACCCCAAATTGAGGATTACTGTTGGCATTAAATTGGCACCAACGACCACCGGTTGACACAGGCAATTCAAAAGCAAAATCACGCATCAGTGTGGTAAGTTTTATGTATAGGATTCTGTATGAAAATTTAATTGCCTGAAGCTCCCCGAGAAGTCTTCATACAGGAGGTGTTGCAGAGACAATGGCATACACTAAGGCACAGGACAGACAAAGCATGACAAAGCCAAGAAACTACAGGTAGACTAATACAGCCAGAGCATAAGGTGGTCATGCAAGAGGGGTAGGAGATGGAGCTGAGCAGATAGACTGGAGCCAAGCCCTGCAGTGACCTACAGTGCCATGCTGGAAGCTGGGGTATTTTCCTTGGTGGGTGATAGGGACTCACAAAAGCCTGTAAGTAAAGGTTGGCTGGGTCAATTGCATTTTAGAAAGATCACTCTTATGACCACGTGGAAAGTAGAGTATAAACTGATTAGGAATTAGTTGAATTAGTTCAGAAAATTCCCATAGCAAAAGAAATGCAGATAAGAAAAAACAGATTTAAAAGATAGTTAAAAGGTATGAGAAACAGTTACATGAATTGGAAATGTTATGAAGGGACACAGAAAATACACTCTTTCCCAAAGCAAAAATGTAAGTTTTGAAGAGTGAATCTAGCTGGTAGAATCCCATTGATACTGCACTTGAGTGCTCCACCTCCCAAAATTGCCAAAGTCACAAGGAGAGCTAGACATACTTCTGTGATGGTTGCCCCCATTGCTAAAGGGGAAGCTTTGATCTTATTCATAACTCTTTAGGTGGCCGCCCTGGAAAATGCCACTGGACAAGTCTTAAGTTAAAGCTCTTCTCTCCATACCCACCCCTCATTTATGACTGCTGTCTGGCAATATATGGTAAAAACAGATACAAACATTTATGCGTTAGAAGAAGTAGAGTTTGCACATGATTTGCTTTTTTCTGCTGATGTACTTAATCTTTACAGGCATCTAGTTAATTAATTATTCTACTCAGTTATGTCTTCTTTGATAATATCAAGAGGAGTTTGCTGCTTGACATATATACATTGATATAGACAATGGTGACCCTTCTCCCAAATGAGTGGACCTCCTTCCCACCACCTCGCCCCTCCCCTTCTTGATCCTTCACTCTAGATGATCAGACCACCCTTTCCTCCCTTTCTCCCCATCACACTGGCCTGGAGATTGATTGGTTGGAAAGGTGCACTTAGTATACCAAGGAGACTCAGAAATGCTAGTTATCCAGAACAGACGTTTTTCCCTCAGAACATGTTCCACTTGTTATCTCTCTCTCTCTCTCTCTCTCTCTCTCTCTCTCTCTCATCAGAATTCAACATCCTGGAAGTACTAATAAATCATGCAAATGCTGTTATTTAATGTTGCACTTCATTTAATCTTCTTTGCTTATCAGAATAATTTTTGTAGCATTGCAGTCTTTAGTGCTTTTTATGGCCTCCAGGTGCATAAACCTTGCCCCAGAACCAAGTAAGTGGAAAGCTATTTCAGATAATATTAGAGTGTTTCTAACTCTGGGGTCAGAAATAATCAAAGAAGCCCTTAATGCTTTAGAAGCACCATCCTCCTTTAGTTTGAAACTTCTGAACACATTGTAAGGAACTAAGAGAGAAAGGAAAGTAGATGTGGTTTCTGCCCTCAAAGGACTTTACCATTTAGATGGAATTTTAAAAATCCATATGTATGTATATGTAGATCCATGTGTACATGAAGAACCTATGTAACAACACATACCATTTTATGATCTGCCAGATTATGTGGATATATGCTGAATAAAATTATGTAGAGTAAAATGAATACTCCTCAAACAATTTTATAATAGAATGATGTTAAACTAAAACTTGTAAAACAAAACGATTCCGAGATGAGAGGAAATCATTCTTTGTGAAAACCAACGTTTACTGTCAGGTGACAGGTACTGTTCTGTGCACTGGGATACAGTGGTGAACGAGCTAGAAAAAACTTATCACCTAATGGGGGCTCTATAGTAGAAAGAAAATAAACAAATAATTATGTAATATATTTTGGGATGGTGACATGAGGTAAAGAAGCAAATCAAGACTGGTCCTTAGGTTTGGCACTAACTGAATTGTGGGTCCATTGATGAAGGTGGGGAATGGCCAGATTTGGTTAGGAGTATGAAGGGGTAAAAAGAGTCCTCAAATGTTCTGTACTCAACTATATTAGGTCTGGTGTTTATTAATCATTCAGTTCTAGGGTTGGAAGGGAAGGCCTGGGCTGGAGACATAAATGCAGAGGTATTAGTGGACAGATGATGCTCAAAGCCATGGACTAGATGGATACTCCAAGACAGGGAATGACTGTTGAAAAGAGAAGAGCGAGAAGTCTAATCTCAGTTTGGGAAGATGGCAAATTAGCAAGGTGACTGAGAAAGCAGCCAAGGAGGTACGTGAAGAATCAAAATGTCCCAGAAGCCAAGTGAATAAAATGTTTTAAGGATGAAGGAGTCATTAAGTGTGCCAAATATTGCTATCGAGTAGAGGATTATTAGGATTCAGAGCTGACTCATGATTCAGCAACAAGGAAGTTTCTGGTGATTGGACAAGAGCAGTGTTGTTGGAGTGACTGGATGAAAGATTGATTGGAATGGCTTCAGGTTAGAACTGGAGTTGAGGAAATGGAAAGAATGAGTATAAATAACTTTCTCCATGAGTTTTCCTACAAAGGGGAGTATAAACGTGTTTGAGGGGAACATGGGTCCCTGGAAGTTGTCAAAATGAGAGGTATTATAACCAGTATATAGTTAAAATGAGAGGTATTATAACCTCTCTTATAGAATGATCAGAATACAATTAGAAACTGACTGATGGTGCAGTAAAGAGAGAAGTAAAATTTCAGGAATGAGCCCTTTGAGTATTTTAGAAAGGATGGAATCCATGTGCAAGGGGAATATTTGGCCTTCAAGATGAGCAGAAAAGTTCATTCACCATAACAAAAGAAAGCACTGTAAAATGACAGTACAGGTATATTGGTTTCTTTGGTGATGGGAAACAAGAACATTCTCTTATAATTTCTGTTTCCTCACTATAATGAAAAGTGAAATTATCGACAGGGTGAGGAAGATGAGGGAATGTTAAAAGTTTGAGGAGAAAGGAAAAGTGGTGATGTCCTAAAGGGAATTTGTAGAGTGGAGGAACTCGGGAACTACAGAGAGACTGCAGGGAGATGCTGAGAACCCACAGGAGGTGGATGATTATAAATGTAAAGTGAAATTCATCTGCATTGCCATGTTTTCCCTCCAGTGCACATTCCATAGCTGTAGAGCACGTGTGGGATAGGTTAGGAACTACGTTTCACTAAGGGAGGAGAGAAAGGAAAATAAGATGAGGGTGTATGCAAGGGAATGAGTGCTTGACCCTGGAGTCTAAGCTGGGGGAAGAGGGAAGAGGAGATGCAAAATGGATCTTGGACAATGAAAGTGTGATGGGCTATGGACTGGAGAACAGTGTTGATTAATCCTTTGCTTGGAGATCGTGGCTTAAATGTACCGGGGAGTCACAAAGTCTGCTTACAGCTGAAAGTTTGGAGGGAATGAAGCTTACTGGCAGGGTATAGTCTGGGGTGTGATATGAGAGTGGAAAGCCTTGCTGGGGTGGGGAACTCGTATGGTGGGTATAATCATGTGTAGTTTGAAAATGGTATTATTTGGAAAGGTAGATGTAAATAAATATGGGGACCAATTGATTAAGGCTAAGTATTCATTTGAAGAGGGATTATAAATGGAGACAACTCAATGTGACCTTGATACCTGAGTAATGATAATTGGCATAAAAATAATGGTCATTCCTAGTCTCAATCCCTTATTAAAATGAACAAAAGCATTTAACTTCAGAAATAAATACAAGCTGCATGAAATATATTCTAAAGAATTGCTCTCTTTTCTCTTGTGATTTGCTAGTTTAATACCATTTTTAAGAATTAGAAAGCATTTGACTTGCTATATATTGTTGTAAGTGATTCCATGCTGATTGTCTAGTAATGCTATCTTATTTTTGAAGTCCTCTGGACACTGCAAAATTCTAAATAAAAATAATCATGTGGTATTTAGGAAAATACAGCTAGGCCCCTTCCTGAATTTAAAAGAAAAATGTGTATAAAGCAACAGGGACTGAAAATGTTTCAGGAATTAGCAAGAAAGATATCACTTTGTATTCCAATTTTTTTATTACTTTAAGCCAGTGGTTCTCAACCTGTGGATCACAACCCCTTTGGGAACATGAGGAACTGTATTAAGGGGTCGCGGCATTAGGAAGGTTGAGAACTGCTGCTTTAAGCTATATTTTAAATGTTGACATATATAGTTATATTATTGAACAGTTCCTACTCAAGGGGTAATTTCATATAAAAACAAGTATCTTTCCCTCTTTTATTTGTCCCCATTTTAAATCCTGAGACTCTGTGCCATATGACCACCACCATAGACTCCCTTCTCTCACCAGCTGGCATGGCAATCGAGGAACTGCACAGTGTCAGACTTGTGTTCATGAATTATAAAGTGAGGACAGGTAAAGTCACCCAGATGTGGAACCTCTACTTGCTAGAGGCTCCTGATGAGTGGTTTACTGAGATCAGTCATAAGCACATTGCCATCAAAGCATGTGCTTGAGATAAAATTATATTCATTAATAAAAGAAAAAAATCTAATACAATTAATAAGTCAAACACTGTACACCAACAAGAATTTTTCTTTAAATATGATTTTTCTATTTACTTAAAAAATTAATTTTAGGTGTTTGAGAAACCTTCATGTTTCTGAAACAGCTAGTTTGGCCCCTGAGGTACTTAATTTGCCTGTCCTGCCAGGTGCTTTCTGAGCACATTTACTATAGTAAACTGCACTGAGACAGGCTCCATTGATCTCAAAAGTGGTGATGGTCCAAGTGAAGACAGCTGATTATCTTGGTCTAAATTCCCAAAATTTCTTGAGTTTGCACAATTAGACTAGTCTATTCATGAAATTAGACCCCCCCGGGAGCATCTCTTCTTAAATGAGGCGCCACCTTATTTCAAAGAAAGGGTGTGCCCGAAACCAGTTCCTTAGTCATCTGTTCAGTTCCTGGTTATCAACAGGATTGGAAGGCAAACACAATTCGTAATTGCACTAAATATATACATTTGAATTTATCAAAGACTAGGTTTCTGTTTGTTTACAGAAAGATGCTATTTAAAGAAGAAAAACAGGGAGGTAAATGATTTTTTTTAAACACATACTTTTTGTTAAACACATACTATGGGCAGTGCTCATACATCATCTCATTTAAGAATCTGCTTCATATTTACTTTGTGCTTCAATTAAATAGATATATTGGCCCCAATCTGCTTCACTTCCACTCACTGCAAAACTCACAGTTTTGACAGAATATAAGACAGGCGAATGAACTCGACAATAGCATAATAGAGTGAATCAAGTACATATAATGCTCCAATATAGGCTATGGGTTATATATGTGTGTCATATAGGACTGGGTTGGAATTAGTACCTAAAAAAATCTTAGGCTTAAACTAGAGCAGCGGTTCTCAACCTGTGGGGCGTGACCCCTTTGGGGGTCAAGGGCACTTTCACAGGGGTTGCCTAAGACCATCGGAAAACAAAAAGATATTTACATTATGATTCATAACAGTAGCAACATTACAGTTTTAGAGTAGCAATGAAAATAATTTTATGGTTGGGGGTCACTGCAACATGAGGAACTGTATTAAGGGGTCACAGCATTAGGAAGGTTGAGAACCACTGAACTAGAGGAATTGGTATAAATGAAAGGAGTTATTGGTGGGCGGGTGTTGAGGAGGCACACACATGCAAGAACTCATATAATCAGGATTTGAATATGAGGATTGAGAAAAGAGAGTAAAGAATCTATTTCAGTTTTGAACTTCCGGGTAGCTCAGAAGAGCACCTCACCCTCAAGTCTTGTGATTGGTAGAGGTTAAAATTGTTCTAGAATAATTCACAATCTGATTAAGAATATGGGTCTTACATACAGGTAAAGTCTTACCATGGGGATAATATTCCATCAGACACTGTGTAGTGTTTTCTCCTTGAACTTTTTGTTGTTGATGTTAATGCAAATGACTTTGGCAGGAGGATCATTTATGTCTCACTATAAACTAGTTTCTAAAATCAGTTTCTTTCCTAGCAGAAAAATTGCCACATGAGTGACCTGGCACATGTGGTATGTGGCTGCGGATGCCCCGGGCTCAAGTGGGCCTGCCTGGCTTTGTAGCTCAGCTCTCCCCGTATATAGCCCTGTGTCTCTGGGCAACTTCCTTAACCACTTTAAGAGTAGTGTGCTTGACTCTCTGAAGTCAAGACAAAAATAATAACCAGTTCCAAGATGTGGTTGTGAGGATCAAAGTGGTAACCTATGAAAAGTATTTAGTGCAGTTTCTGGTATAGGATAAGCAGTCCATATATGTTTGCTATTATTGTTTTTATCATGAGAAATGATAGAGAGCTAGAGAAAGAATAATGAGGGGAATGAGGGTTTAGGCATCAGAAATGTCCCAAGGATGTTGGGGGGAAAAAAATAGAAAAGGCAAGAACAGCTTGTCTAACTTTGTAATTTTTCACTGGACTGACTCTGCAGAGTAAATCGGAAAAATATTTTGTGAGTGGCTCTCAAGATTTCCCACCAAGAAAGCCTTTTGTAAATTAGTAGCCATACTATCCTAAACCTGTGGTATTGGGGAACGCCTCCTGTCCCTTTGGTCCCTTTTCTCCTCATGGCTCTCTGAGGACCTTTGGAAAGTAGTGGACCCAGCACTTATTCTTCCAGGCCAGAAGCCACCACTGCCATGGAGCCAAGGCTCACACACTGCCCTGGGCCTGGGGATAGCGGTGCCAGCAAGCTGCTGATCATTTGAATGGTACTCGTTCAGTTATTTCCCTACATAGAATCACCAGTCACAGGCTGGCACAGGACCCCAGCTCTGCCAGAAGTCACACCAGTGTATTTGCAAAAGGGATAAACCAGAGCATAGCTGATGGTATGGGCTTTGTTCAGCTTTGTCAGGAATTCCAGTGCATTGTGGTTGTGGCAACGTGGCCACAGCAGGTTTTAGAGGCCAGCCTCCTCCTTGGGCTTCCCAAATAAGTTTCTAATGAATCTTGAGATGACATACCATCCCTGCTGTCCTCCCTGGTTGCTCTGGTGCAGGCAGCAGGATGTTTTTTAAGTTATTTTTTTCCACCCATAGGATGAGAAAGCTTAAACCAGTTTGAAATATTTACTTAAAAACCAATAGTATACCATTTTAAGTTTATTGTTTCAGCATGTTTCCATTCAGTTAAAATAAAAATTTTGCTGTAAAATCTCTTAATAAATGCCACTAAGAAGATTTCATGTCTTGAGCAGAAAAGAATATTAAAAGTTGAACAATCCTTTTAAGGCTATCATTTTGGATATGAAATTGTGGATGAGTTATGTGATCTCTTGTGAATTTGCTCACCTTTAAATAAACCCAACCAAAAATGTCAAGCCATATTACTCTGGCCAAATTTCAAGTTAAATAAGATTCTAGGAGCTCCCCTATTTTCGTTGGGTTTGCAAACAGGTTGAGGAGAGAAGAATAACACACAGAAAACAATTAGAGAACCGAAGAGGAAAATTGTAATCTAGTGCCAATTTGTGGAGTACTGAGGGTAATTAGGCCGGGAGGATTCAGGTGGGAGGGATTAATGTCAATTGAGTAGCCAGCTATGGCTTCACAGAGGGTGAGAAATTAAACTGGGCTTTGCCAGATGGATCGACTATGGAGTGACATGGAGGACATAGGAGGGCAATAAATTTAGAGATAACAGCATAAAGAAAGATGCAGGGTTGGGAAGGATCACGGTGAAGTTAATAGTATCCGTGCATGCCATTAAACAATATGGCTGAGTAACATTCAAACTAGGAGAACATTCCATCGATCATAGTTCTAAATATTCTCTATGTGCTGTACAAATACTTAGAAATTACAAGGAGGAGGCATTGGCCGAAGCAGTGGTAAGACGGGCGTCAAATCATCCTTGGTCCCATTTTGAGCTCTGCTACTTATTAGCTGAGTGATTTTGGCCAAAGTTTTTAAATCTCTTTGTAGTAGTTTACTCATTTCTAAAATGGCAATGATAATGTGCCCATCTCATAGGAATTTTGTGGAGAGTGAAAAAGATGAATGTAAGTGAGACATAGTGCTTGCCATGAAGGAAATCCATGAGCGGTTGCTCTTATTACGATTGCCATTGCTGTTACAATTTTTAGTAGGAGCGGTAATGTTCTGACCTTTACAATAATATTAGATTGATTTGAGGTAGCATGGGATAATGGTTACATGCATACCGAATCAAATACGAGGTAGGGAGTTTATATCTAAGGTGACCATATGCTCCTGTTTACCTGAGGCAATCTCTATTTACACCCACGGTCCTGACATAAATAGTGAAAGTGCTTTCTTCCCCCCCTGCTCTCTAAGATGTCCTGGTTTGGCCAATAAATTATATGATCATATCTCTTATAACCAATGCAGGACAATAAAGAGCAATGTAGTTTTTTTTGAGCAGGAGGAATAATGGGATGGAAGCAGTGTTTTAGGAAGATTTCTGTGGTCATGGCACC
Organism: Hipposideros armiger; assembly: GCF_001890085.2. NCBI lineage: Eukaryota > Metazoa > Chordata > Mammalia > Chiroptera > Hipposideridae > Hipposideros > Hipposideros armiger. Next base: position 735,724 of record NW_017731386.1, read on the forward strand.
TAAGAGGCTTAGAGAAGGTGAAAGGCAGGAAGAGAAGCGAGGAAACTGCTCCCACTGACAGCAGGCTAGACTCAGACAACAAGGATAATGACAAGAAAGGAAAGTACAAGTAGGAGCCTAGGAACAACAGCTGGGGCCAGGAGGGAAGGGGCCCTTTCTTCTTCCTGAACTGACCCCTGATCCCCTCCCATTCCTCACTTAATTCTCAAACCCTCCATAGTACAACTCCTGTGTAGAATCACAGCCCTGTGTTGATGGAAACCCAATGATCAGGGAGCCAACTCGAGTCTCTCCTGAGGAAAGCTGAAGCTCTCAATTGCTCTGACATGATCTAAGACAAGTGGCATAAACAACTCAACTGTGTAAGAAATACTTCTTCTGCAATGATTCTCTGACATTCACGGGTATGTGACACTTGTCCCCTGTCCGAAGGGCTCTGAGCATTTATGCAGAATGGCCTGGTGTCATGCTCCAAACGTGGGCCTGTTCTATTTGACATTTCAGAGCATGCCAGTCTCAAAGGGAGTAGGCTTCCCTAGTGAAAGTGCAACAGTTTCAACTGAGACCAAGAATGCCACTTATTATAGAAAAGAAAAAAGGCAGGAGAGGTAGTATGAAGGATTCTGGTGGCCAGGGAGGGCTCTTAGCTGAGCACAGTGATGGGTGATAGTGAGGAGGTGGAAGCTGGATAGATAGCACAGAATTGTCTATAATGTAGGTGGAGGAGATAGAGACCGACTCCAGGAAGATGGAGACGAGAGGCTGGGGCCTTGGAACTGTGTTGGGGATGCCAGATAGGAGAGGACCTGTGACATTTGGAGAGGGAGTTTACAGAAGATCTATCTCTTTCCTGCATCTATGTGGTTGTGTGCCATGGAGTATGCGCTGCAAAGCCTCCCTCCATCTCCCAAAGGTCATCACTGGAACATAGAATATGCTGCAATGCTTTTGGTGCCTGGGCACATTTTCTGGGCACCGTGGGAGGAGCTGGGTCTTGTGCCTGAGGGAGAACAGTTAGGACATGGGGTGAGTCTGTTCATATCAGGCTTAGCAGACTTGGAGCTATACTTGTATATACCAGACTGAGTCGAAATCTGGACCAGGGGAAAATTGGAAGCAAAACTACTGGGTTTAGGATGTTTTAAATGTTTTGTGCACAGACTTTTAACCAATCAGGCCTGAAGGAGAACCATCCTTTCTGAAAAATGGGTTTCTTTGGGAGTTTTCTTGAAAAACCCAAACTACTTGAGCTTATAAACTTTTAGAGGCTTGAGGAGCTCTTCATTTAAAGAAAAGCTAAAGTGAACCCAGTAGTAAAGCACGACATCCTTTTGTAATGCAAATAACCCCTCCCCTGTGCCATCATATTATCTTGTAAGTTTCTGAGTTGGGAAAATGCTGGGCCCACCTGTACTCCATTCGCAGCACACTGAGAAAGCGGAGCATAATAGATGGTGCGCCCTAGGAATATTTCAACCCTAGCAGCATGGTTCACTGTTGTCTATGACATGTTGTTAAATTATTGATACCCAGCCAGGCTTTGGGACACAGGCTTTGTTGTTCCAAGCTAACAAAGCCACATGAGAGAAAGCTATAATGAGAGAGCAGGGACTTAGCTATGGCGGGGTGAGGCTTCTGGGCAGCTGATTTTGCCTGCAACAGGAGAGGGCTACAAATTATTTGGACTGACCACTCTTGCAAAAAGGAAGAGAAAATAGGTGCATTAATGAAATTCTTACAACAGATGGCAAACTGTCCTTGGATCCTCTAGTGAGAGAAAAGGGGGGGAAAAATTAAAAAAAAAAAAAACTCTCAAAGAATATTTTCTATGAGTATATTGCACAGACTCCACTTACTCCAAGGACTCAAAGAGAGCTATCTAAGAGACATTCAGTTAAATTATTTAACAGAAAATGACAGCAAAGAATTAGAGAAAGAAATTTTCCCATCTCAAGTTAAAACAACAATCCACTCTCTATCCACTGGTAAATCTCTGGGTCCAGATGGTTGCCCAACAGAATTTTAGCAAACATTTGGAGAGATAATAAGGCCTGTAACAGTAGATAATTACTCACTTATATATGGCTCAGTGCCCCCTCATCTACATTAGTTTCTATAGCAGGTTTTTGCCAAAAGAAAGGAAGCACCCCTGCTCTATTTTCTCATTTGTAATATCCTCTTGCTTCACTCTGTGCAGATGCCAGGAACCATCCTTTTTATTTCAGTGTCCTTACGAAGACCTTTGAGCACAATGGGGAAGTGAGGAGACATTAAATATTACTGAAATGGGGTATGAAAACAGCCAGTAGGAAGTCCTCCAGGAAAACAGGTAAAGGTCCAGTTTAGTTGTCAAGACACATCATCCAATTAATATGTTTTCGGGAGGGGGCTCCCATTTTCCCTTGTCCCCCACGCCCCCCATTCATTCTCCCAGGAGAAGGAGTAAACATTGGCATTTTAGAAGCATGTACGTTTGCACATCCACCCCAGAGCATAAAGAGCAAAGGTCACGGACGTTTTCGACAGCAACTAGTTCATAGCCTTTTTGCCAGGGGCTTAATGGAGGCTGATGAGTTTAGCTACAATCTGTGCTCTAAGGCTGAGAAGCAAGGGTGAGGCTCCCAACTGCAGGCTTCACTGGCCAGACTGGCTATAAATGTCTCTACAAATTATAGATGCTTCCAGGAGACCATAATCCTTTTCTCCTATGTATGTTTTTTTTTTTGTGTGTGTGTGTGTGTGTTTTTTTGTTTTTTTTTTGTCTGCAGAGCATTTTACAAAGATGAACTAATTAATCCTCGCACCAGCCCAGTGGTTTCAGACAAAGTCAATGGTTTCAGACCCTTATTTCTCCCATTTTATTGGTGGGGAAACTGAGTGCCAAAATCTTGTCTCTTTGCTGTCAACACTTTGAAAACAAATTTGAAACAGCCAGTAGTTTCTGAGTGATGTCAACCTCAGTCAGACCAACCTTTCTACTAGTTTTCTAACTAGATTGTGACATCCATGCACAGAAACCACACTAATGTTTATTGATTAATGCAATAACAGTTATCATTTATTGAGTGCTTGCTATGTACTGCACTCTACATATATGTTGGATTGCTCAGTCTTCACCATTTTTTTCAGTGACTCATCCTTGGTTGTGTACACCTGGGGGAACTTTAAAAATCCTGAGGCCTGCTTCCCAGATCAATAAAATCAGAATTTCTAGAGAGGAGGGACCAGGCATCAGTATTCCTTAAAGCTCCCCAAGTGATTTCAATATGCATCCAAAGTTAAGAACATTTTGATGAAGAAAACTGGAAAAGAAACAGAGAAATGGGAGGAGATTCAGAGAAAATAAGATGGGGTTGTTTTCTTTTGTGTTCTGGTAAAAGAGATTCAGTAATATGATGAGTAAAGAGGACTAGTAGAGAAGAAACATAGGAGAAGGGGTCATTAATAGAATAAGTTCCCAGAGGAAAATAAGAGAAGGTGGAATAGGTACTTTATGTCTCTTTTGTGCATCTACAGATTTCTATGGCATCATCTATTACTCTAATTTTTTTGTTTACATGTCTGTCTTCTTTCAGACTACAAATTGTTTGAGGTGTGGAGTGCTGGCCTAGTCATTTCTTATGTCTAGCACCTTGAGTAATGTCTGGGATATAATAAGCTCTCAGACACAGGATAAATGAAAGAATGAATTTGGGAAATTTCAAACTCTCTGCTTAATGGGAAAGACTCTCCAACTGCCTCTCACACAGTGCTTGGAGCTCATACTATTAATCAGTCGTTTAGGCTAACACTCTGATCACCTGAGTTAAGAATTGGTTGCAAAGATATTATAATGCACTGTGCTACCTTCAGCCATTTATGCCTCTGCATAAATTGTTTTGACTGATTAGCCTATCAGTCACCAACAGGAACCAAAGCGAATAAGAATCTAGACAGGTGGTCAACATTTGGTGGGGTTAAGCACAGGAGACGATAGATCCCAGAGGACTGGGGTTTGCTTTCAAGCCTTCAGGAGTCAACAAGTGGGGGGTCTGAAAAGATTAGAGCCAGGATGGCCAAGTCAAATGTGTGTGTGTGTGTGTGTGTGTGTGTGTGTGTGTGTGTGTGTGCGCGTGCGCGTGCGTGCGTGTTTGGTGGTGGTGGTGGGGGGNAATCAATATTTTTGCATATGTCCACTGGTATATTAGGCTACCTCTGTCATATATGTGTGTGTGTGTGTGTGTGTGTGTGTGTGTGTGTGTGTGTGCGTGCGCGTGCGTGCGTGTTTGGTGGTGGTGGTGGGGGGGGTGGCAGGGAGGTTGGTCAGAGAAGTCAACTATACCCAAACACTGTTCTCCCAAAGGCTGCCTTTAGAGCCAGATTTAGAACCACATATCATGATATCATGCTATCACATAGCATCATTTGTGCTCCCCAGTTTTCTATGTATAGGCTCCTCAGGAAATTGATAAATAATAGAAGACACCACTTTTCCTTCAGATGGGCTGATTCATCCCAGAGAGAACATTATTTGGTGATTTGTGGAACATTCTGTGGCTACAGAAAAGCATCCCCTGCAATGCTCCAGTTCACCACTGAAGCCAGCATGGGCCCTCACTTCAGGGCATCACCCGATGCTTGATCTTGCCATTGGTCAATACCCAAGGAGTTAGTCTATCTTGCTCTTGCCCCACATTAGAAATTGCACCATTTTGCCCAAAACACTCTGCACTGCCTTGCCTTGACTTTAACCCAAACTGATTCTTTTCTGTCTGGAGTGTCGGCTCCATGATTAGCATATTTTTTTCATGGTCTCAATTTTTTTCCTGAATATACTTTTCAGTTTCTTACCTTAATTGTGAAACAATTTCACTTCTAAAATCACTGATCCCTAGCTTCGAATTCCCTTCTTTCTATTATATTGGGTTGTTGGAAAAGTCATGATGCATTTTTGCAACGAAAAACAGAAAAAAATATGTCATGACTTTTCCGACAACCCAATAGTCTGCTTGTTCAGGTAGCCCTACCATAAATATTCAGGTTTTTACTTTGACTCCCACCCCCCCCCTTTTTTTTTTGTTGTTGTTGTTGCTATTCATGAGCTTTTAAACTGCCTTCACTCTCCTTCCAACTTAACTTAGGTTGTTTGACCTATTATTACAATTAAGCCTTATACAAAAGCTAAATTTCTTTGCTCCTCTGTCCTTTGTTGCTCACATTTGGGACAAACTCAAGTCTTGAATGAAACTATTATGGGGAAATATCATGTTTTGGTGGAAAAAAATTGCATAACAGAATAGTGTGATTTCACTGTGAATTTATGATTGTCAATCTCAACTGAGTCCCAATAAGAGTGCTACCCAATAATTATTTTTATCTGGATAATCTCTCCAGTTTTTAAATTGTCTATTTCAAACCCTTTTCATTTTTAGTAATCTTCTGGTTCCTCCCATCTGCCCCTGCCCACTCTCAGCAAATGATCTTATTTTTCACTTAACTGTGGAAATTGAGTCCATCAGATGGGAACTCCTTTGTTTTTCCATATCTTTCTTGCCTATACCCATTCTTTTCTCTTTATGTCAATCCTTTTCTACATATTGAAGAACAGTATATTCTTGGTGATATGTTCCCTCTTTGGGAATCTCCACCAGATCCTTTTATAGAATTATTCCAAATAGCAGTTAAACAAGCTTCAGTCTCTTATAAATACAATTTTACTTTTAACTCCACTCTCACCTTCCAATACTGCCCTATATCTCTCCTTCTCTTAAAAAAAAATGTTTTCAAGAGACTTTCAAGTTGCTTTAATTTCTTATTTCTCCATGAACCATTGAGCACATTTTGATTAGATTTGCATCAAAATTCCTACTATTTCACCAAATTCCCTGACCACCGAAGCCTACCATGTTTTAAAATGAATTTAACATTTTTTGTTACTGTTTCTTTTTCTTGACTTCTCAGTAAAATCAAACATTTCTAGCTTCTTCACTTGGAAATTCTGTATTGATATCAACATCATACTTTTCTGTATTAATCTTCTCTGAAAATTCCTTCTCAGTTTTGCCTCTAAATATCATAATTCTTTAATGTTCAGTTTTAACTACTCCCCCCTTTTTTTAACCTTACTCTCTACTCTTCCTGAAGGCAATTATATTTAATCATAAAGCTTTCTTATTTGTTCACTAATGACTCATATTTGAATACTTATCCTAGGCTTTAAAAAAACACACACACACACTATCTTTTTTTTTTCTTTTTCTATAACAATTATTTTTCTTGTTATTGCATTGATTGGAACCTCCAATAAAATGAGTAGAAGCAGGACATTCCTAGCCTCTCTTGACTATAGTTGAAGTGCTTCTAAAATATCACATTAGACGCGATGATAATAATCCATGAGCTTGCCACTTCCTGAAGCAGTTCTGGAAGTCCTCTTTTGTGAGTGTCTTTAGTTGTGCTGTCATGGCTGCCTCGATGTCCTGAATCATTTTTACTTTGGAGAAGAGCCAGAAGTCGCACAGTGCCAGATGCAGTGAATAAGGTGGATGAGGACACACAGTCACGTTTCTATTTGACAGAAATTGCCATATACCAGAAGTGATGTGTTACATGGAGACTTTCTGTTGTGATAAAAAAATATGGTGAATGCTGCTGCTACATGCCATCCAACAGAAAGGCAGGGATCTTCAATTGGGGGAGCAGTGCATCAAACCTTAGTAAGAGTGTGCGACAAGTTTCAACTTGTTCAGTGTAGTCAGTCAGGTGTGAGCTACAGTTGAGAGTAGGCGTTTTAAAGTGTGCAGTGAATCATGGATTGTGAACAACACATTAACAAGAAATGGGCAAATGGTTTCATCCTCCATCATGACAATGCTGTGTCACACATCACTTGTGGTACAGTGATTTCCGTCAAATGCAAACATTACTGTGTGTCCTCATCTACCTTATTCACTGCATGTGGCACCGTGTGACAACTGGCTCTTCCCCAAAGTCAAAATGACCATGAAAGGTAAACATTTTGAATTGATTCAGGACGTCAAGGCAGCCACGGCAGCCCAACTAAAGACACTCATTAAAGAGGACTTCCAGAGCTGCTTCTGAAAGTGGCAAGAACGATGGGATAAGGGTTTTCGAAGCAAGAGGAAGTATTTTGAGGGAGATTAATGGCAATGTGTCTTTTACAGTAATAATTCTTTTTTTTTAAACATCCACCATATTGTTCAATCATACCTCCTAGTTACTTGTGCAATATCAATTACCCTCCTCCAGACCTTACTAATAGATAATTGCTTTTTAAAAGGGCAGCAGTGTACCCATAATTTTCTAAAAAATGTTATTCAAAGCCATTGAAGCTAAAAACATTGTTTAGGATATGGACATGTAAATTAAGAGTTTCTGGGAAAGTTTTTTGCATTCTTGATATAGGCACTGACCTTCCCCTCTTCCACTTCCTTCTTCCTTCCTGGAAATGATGCCTATAAGACTAGCAACCTTTTTGCCATCAAAGACTATGTGGCCGAAAAGTAGAAAGATTCTTATATTGCCATACTGTTCTGGACTGCCACTTTTTAGATTTCTTATAGCATGAAACAAATGAAAATTTTTTTTATGTAAGCCCTTTTTGATAGGATTTTGGCTATTGCCTGCTAAAAACAAACCTAATTTACATATGCTTGCGGCAGACAGAATTATGGCCTCCAAAACATGCCCACATTCTAATTCCCAGAGTCTGTGAATATATTGCAATGCATGGAAAAAGGAAATTACAATTGCAAATGGAATTAAGATCGCTAACTTTAAACTGACTTTAAAATAAAGAGATTACCCTGGATTAAGCAGATGTGCACAGTGTAATTGCAAGGGTCCCTAAAAGTTGAAGAGGAAGACAGAAGAGAAGGTCAGAGTGATAGAGTGTGAGGAGGACTCCGCCAGCTGTTACTGGATTTAAAGGTCGGGGAAGGAGCCGCAGCTAAAGAATGTTGGCAGGTTCTAGAACCTGGAAAAGGCAGAGAAGTGCATTCTCCGTGAGAGCCTCCAGAAGGAATGCGGTCCTGCTGACATCGTGATTTTAGCAATGAGGCCTGGGTTTAGTTTCTAATCTACAGAACTGTAAGATAATAAAGGTGTATGTTTTTAAGCCACTAAATGCATTATACTTTGTTACAGCAGCTCTAGAAAACTAATATAATACTTTTTTTAAATGAAGTTAAGCAAGGTTCCTGCTGTTTTTGTTGGCTAAAAGTTTTATCATAAACAAAATTAATCAACTGCTTTTCTGGACCTCTTGAGGGAAAAAAAGTAATTATTCTGTAAACCATTAGCATTACTTTAATAAATGTTCTGATTCATGTGATCACTGTATTTCTAACACATGTAATACATGAGCATGATGTTGAAATTGGTTTGGTAACATTTTATTGTCAATTTACTCATCACTGTGATTGGCCTATGACTATCTTTTCTTATATTTACCTTTGGCTAGTTTTAGGGTTAAGGTTAAATTAGCCTTGAAAAATGGCTGTAACATTTAAACTTAGTTGCATGTCTTTTTGAATGTCTTTGAGAAATTCAGAAGATCAGAGTTTTTTGAATTTGGTAAACTTGGCTGTGCATTCACCTGGGATTGGTTTCCTTTTGAAGGAGTTTTATTATAATTTACATTTTTAAATTATTGAGTTTTTATTGAGATACTTTGACAATTTATATATTTTAGAAAATATATTTTATCAAAATTGTATATTAACTCTTTTCATATTACTCTGGGATTTTTAAAATTTGTATTATATATTTTATTCCCTTTTTAAGTTCTAATATTATAAACATATACCTTCTCTCTCTCTCCCATAGTCTCTCTCTCTTTAAGTTTGTCTTCTCTTTTTTTTTTTTTTAAACCAGACTTAATGGAGATTTGCTAAAAAATTCCTTTTAATTTCATTGTTTTTCTCTTTCTTAATTTGTTGTTCTTATCATTATTTTCTTTTTTCTAAACTATTGTCTCTGATACAAAACATACCACTAGTACTCTGTTAGTAATAACTCCCAAATTTGGTTACATCATGCATTATTATCATTTAGTTCTAAATATTTTACAACTTCTATTGCAACAATTTCTTCTTTGACACATAAATTCTTTCAAAGTTCACTTTTAAATACACACACAGAGATCATCTGGAGTTGGTTTATTGTATATGGTGTAAAGTAGAAAATCCCAAAACATTTTTTCCCACAAATATAGTCAATTTTTAAAACTTCATGTAATCAATATTTTCGCATATGTCCACTGGTATATTAGGCTACCTCTGTCATATATGTGTGTGTGTGTGTGTGTGTGTGTGTGTATATACACATATATGTATACGAGTTTATTTTGAGTTTGTTTTTCTATTCCTTTTGTCATTTTAATTCTGTGCATGTTGTAGTATGTATCCATTTTTTTTCACTTACAATATTTTTATTGAGATATACTTGACATATAACATTGCATTAGTGTGCAACACAATGATTTGCTATATGTAGTATTGTGAAATAATTGCCACTGTAAGTCTAGATAATATCCATCACCACCAATTATAATTTTCTTTTCTTGTGATGAGAACTTTTAAGATCTACTCTCTTAACAACTTGCAAATATGCAATACTGCATTATTAACTATAGTCACCGTGCTGTACATTATATCATCAGGTCTTATTTTCTTATACCTGAAAGTTTGTATGTTTGGACCACCTTGATCCAAGAAGAAGAAGCTTATCTTCTTCACCTCCCCCATCTCCTACCCCTGGTACCTACCAAAGAAAATGTTCTCTATATATCTATGAGCTTAGTTTCTTTTTGTTTGTTTGTTTTTGTTTTAGAAATCACATATAAGGGAGATCATACGAGTACAGTGTTTGTCTTTTCCTGTCGACTTATCTCACTTAGCATAATGCCTTCATGGTCCGTTCATGTTTTCCCAAGTGTCAGGGTTTTCTTCTTTTATTAATGGATGAATGGTATTCTTTTGTGTGTATTTTTGAGATCCATCCTTGTTGTGTGCATCAGTAACTCATCATGTTTATTGCTGAGTAGTACACCATTGTTTGGATGTACCATATTTTGTTTATCCATTCTCTTATTACACGCTAAGCATTTTTGTCTAAGCCTAATGTCTGGCTCTATTCTATGTTCCTACCATCTATTTCCCTCCTTTCCCCACCCCTCCCCTCATTGTCCTCAAATGAATGTGTCAGTCTGCTTCAGTTGCTTTTCCTGGAATATGGTGATCTCTGCATGCACAGTTCCTTCTTTAGCTGAGGAAAGCTTTATTTTCTATTATCTTTGATTATTGCTTGTGTTCCACTTGTATGTATCTGTATTTTATTCCTGTTTATTGCTGAGTAATATTTCATTGTATGAATGAACCAGTTTGTTTATCCATTTCACAGTTGAAGGCCATTTGGATTGTTTCCACTTTGGGCAATTACCTATAAAGTGTCTGTAAACATTTGATAGAAATGAGCATGTGTGTGTGTATTTCATTTGATAGAAACTGGTTGGTAGTAGTCAACAGTTTCTTGTCGTTTTTTTACAGCTTATTTATACCAATGGTGTGGGGTCTCTTCCTGTGCATTTGAAGAGCCCAGATCTAGTCACCTTTCTAAACTGCTGGGCATTTAATCCCCTTTTACCAGAGAAGCAGAATACCTGGCCACCGTTATTTGTTTGAAAATCTGGGGTGAGAAGATGTACAGCTTTAGCTTCTTTCTTCATTTTGTGTTTTTGTTCCATTTTTTTCACTTACAATTCCATGGAAATATTTATTTTATTTTTTCCTGTTATATATTGTTTAGTTCTCTCATTATATGTTTTGTCCATAATTACTATGTGACAAAGCAGAGGTGGTGATCAGAGTATAAACTCGCAGAGTCATCTTGAACCAGAGCCACCTGGAATTCCTGGAAAGCCCTGCCAGTGCAAAAGCCTCCATCACCCATCCAACGAGGCCAATCAGAACACTGAGAGTTAGTCCTGATGTCTCCATTGTTCCCAGCCTTCGTATATAATTCAGCACAAAATTGTATTGGTTCTTACCCTGTAATTGCCTCTCACATCCTTCCACTCCTTTTCATCTTCTGCCTCCACTGTGATCTAGACTCCTGTCATCTCTTACCAGGCCTCTGCTGCAGCTTCCTAAGTGACCCACCCGATTTATTCTTTTTCTCTGTCCACTTAACCTCTTCTTCATATATACAGAGGTGCCAAAAAAATGGATACACATTTTAAGAAAGGAAAAAACTGCATTAAAATTGTAATAATCAATTTATATTGATAACAAAAGATGGATACAAGTCACGGTTGATTTCTGCAATTACAAGAGGTGCTCAAAGTGGTTACCATCAGCGTCCAGACACTTCTGATTATGGCGAACTACTGCTTGAGCAACGTTGATCAAAGTGTCCAGTTATAGACATTTTTTTGGCACCCCTGGTGTATATGCAGCCTTTTCCACACTTCCAACTGTTAAACTTGGTTAACTGTTTGTCCAGTTGGTACAAATTCATAATGACTAATCCCTCTGATATCAGAAAGGTTAGCAACATCACTGCAACAAGTTCACGAACTTAATTGCCAGGCCTTGTATATATGTGACTCCCTTGCTTTAAATATTCTGTGGGTTCCACTGACCTTAGTTTATAAAGAAATAAAGCCTTGGGGAGCTCTGTCTGTCATTTACCTTGTTGACCTTCTGTTGAGTCCCTTCTTTCACTCTGTGTGTTCTATTCATACCAATCTCCTCTCAGTCAGTGCTTTGTAGATGGCATACTAATCTCACATCGGGGCCTTTGCGTGTGTTTGTCTTTTTGCTTGAATGCTTTTTCTTCTTTTTTCAAACTCCTTTTCATATATAATGTCTCTGGTTAGTAAGAAGCCTTAAGGAAGCCTTTCCTGCCTCCCCAAATTTCTTCAGGTCCTGATTATGTACTTATACTTTGTACTTACAACAGTTCCTTAATCTATTGTTGAATTTCTACCTTGCTTTCTTTGCTTATGACTATAGCTTTATAACTTGACAATACTAAGAACCCACTAAATGCTTTTGTATAAATTAATAAATAGCTACGAAAACACTTTATGTTTTAGAGGAGTCATTTAAGTGGAAACGATTTGATGGATGTCAAATGCTTTCCAATCTTTGAATATCTCACCTACTGGTCTCTGAATGTACATCAGTCTTCTCTGCTTTTGATTAACCGCTGCCCTGTCCAGACTCCTCTTGTAAAAGGCACGTCCTTCCAGTAAAGCTAAAGTGTGATGTCCTTAACACCTTAGTGTGATGAGTTCATCAGGTCGCTTTCATTCCTGAGGGACATACTGTCAGATGACATAGATAAACATTACAGGGAATGCTCCAGGTCAAGCTCTTCCAGGATTGGGGTGGTTAGATAAAAGGGAAACTATGCTGCCCAGCTCTTCCCCTAATGAACAGGTATTTTTTTCATTGTGATGGCTTCATTCACACATCTCTATAGTTGTCAGCACAGCATAGTTGACTTGATTGACAGTGGTGTCTCTCAGCTTAAGCCAAGAGGCTTATGGTTCAGAATGTTAATCTCATTGGCGCAATTGTCCTTATGGAGTCTGGAATCCTTTCGTTTGACTTACTGTTGCAGTTGGGTCAGATATGACCCCAATAATGTGGCCTTTAACTTGGAAGAGAATTCCATCCTGCTAGTTGATAGTCTTCTGAATAACTGGTGAGATTGTTTCACAGCATGTACATTGCAGAACAAATATCAAGCACCAAGTTTATAATGACTTTTTTTTTTTTATTGGGGAATTGGGGGGATGGGAACAGTGCTGGGGAATTCGGGGAAGGGGAACAGACAAGTTGCTGTCATTTTGTTCTTCAGTCTAGTTGTGGAGGACGTTGCTTCACTGGCCCAAGTTGGCACCATCATTGCGCTCTTCCCGGGCGAGGCAGATCAGTTGCCGGCTTCTGGACGGCCGCCCACCGCGGCTGCTGGCCGCTCACGCTGGCTGCTGGCTACACACGGCAGCCCATGGCAACCCACTGCCACAGGGACTGCAGCCCACGCCGTCGCCGGCGACTCACGGCAGCCCAGCTCCAGGATGAGCTGTTGTTCAGCATCTTCGCTGTAGAGGGCAGTGTCACTGGCCCTCATATGTGGGATCCGAACCGGGGCCCTCTGGCATCCCAAGCGAGTTCTTAACCATCGCGCCACTCGGCCGGCCCTATAATGACTTTTAAAATTTTATTTAGTTTTACAGTAAGCAGATATTGGAATAAGGGTCTTTTGAAAATGTTTATTATGCTGTAAAGAGAGGGATAGTCCTCCCTTGGAGTTGCAGAATCCTGTAACAAAGAAAAATGGTAATTTAAGACATGGGGATTTTATTAATACCCAACATTAATTGAATATAGAATGTGTGCTCTGTGATAGGTACTATAAATAGCTCTTTATATTGTATTACTGTATTTAATCCTCAACTCTATGGATTAGCTGTTATTATTACCTCTATTTCTTTTTTGAGAAAAAATAATTTATTTCACTGGATTATTTCACAGAATGAAAAATTACAGTAATCTTTGTTTGTAAAGAAAAAATTAGTGTGATTAGCCTTGAAGAAAATAAATTTTACTAAGAATTAAATCCAGAATTATTTGTATCCTTATAGGGTATTCTTCATTACAGCAATGATTTCATAATAAATATCCCAAGTTGCTCTGTATCTCAAGACAACATTTTAATGATTGTACAAAGGTACTGTCTTGAGGTGAATGAGTTTAAGCATTTGGGAGAGTGAAATTTTAACACCCTTGGGGGCTGCCAAGGCATCATTTAAACTATGCCATACCTACTACAGTGCTCACTTTCATGTTTTTCACACTATACTGAGGAGAAATGAGATGTTTATAAGTGCTCCATGTTCTGAGCAAGATTTTCAAAGTCATGATCTCCGACTACATAGTTAGTGTCTTGAGATGCTTGTATTTAATGCAAACAGTTTTGAAGAGAGATTTCCTGCTGGGTTATATAACAATAGACATGAGTATAACTCATGTTTAGACTTTTGGGTCAAATCCCAATAAAGAAAAGTTGGCTTTGCCATAGATAACATCTATCATACAAATATTGCACAACTTTGTACCTGCAACTTGATTTATTTTTGTTTTTTTAATATTTTAAATTTTTTTCAACTACATTTGACATCCATTATTATATTAGTTTCATGTGTACAACACAGTGGTTAGACATTTATACACCTTACGAAGTGATCATCCAAATAAATCTAGTACCTATCTGACACCTTACGTAGTTATTACAATATTATTGACTTTATTCCCTCTGCTATATTTTACATCCCCATGATTATTTTATAATTACTAATTTGTACTTCTTAATGTCTTCCCCTTTTTTACCCATCCCCCAAACTCCCCTCCCATCTGGCAACCATCAAGTGGTCTGTAGAAAAACCTTTTGGTTCACACATAAAGTCTTATATAATATCATGGGAAGGTATAGGAATACTTTTGTAAGATTTCTTATGTATCCAAAGTAGAAGGCTGGGTTTAAATTCAAAAAAAAGTTTTGATTCACTGAGCTCCTTCTGGAAAGTTAGAAACTGTTATCAGTGGGGCATACATGAAGTGAGAAATTCCCAAGGCACTATTCTTCTATTTTATAGGTGAAGAAATTATATCACAGAAAGGTTAAATAACTTGTCTGAAGTCAATTTGCCAAGTCAATATTGAAACCCCCCGAGTGATCTCCCTACGTGCAGACCAAAGTTCCAAGGAAGGGGCTTGGTATGCACCAGTCTCAGGTGATTCTAACGTGGCTGGCTGCCAGAATCATGCTCGCAGTGATAGAAATTATTGAAGAAAAAAAATAGTCAACGTAGCTACCAATATGGGTCATGTGCATGACTGAGAACAAAGGAAGCAAAGTGGCATAAAAACTTGGACCTAAACATTTGCTTCAGCTCTTACAAACATAGCCACTGACCACTCTAGCACATGGGTGAGGTGGCCAGGGTTTGCATTTGGGCCCCATGGGGAGGAAATGAAAACATACCTTTTGCTCTTTAGGAAAGGATGCCTAAAGTACTTGAACATTAGTTTAATTTTCTATAATACAAAAATATATATATTTAACGATCAGAATTTAACCCAAGAGCTAACCTCATGTCTCTGTACCATGATTTCAGAGATCTTGAATGGCACCATGACTCCCTCACCCTTTCCAATGCCACATTTCTGAAAACTTCCTTTTCAAGCTTTATTCCTTTCATTTTATGCTTGAATCCCTGTTGAAATGAAAATTCTTCTTCAGAAGCTTCTCACCTGAAACAAGTGATTCTAAAACTGTATTTTGTTTTTTGTCCCAGCACATCTGAAAAATATGCCACACCCCGCAACAGCAACTGTGGCTCATGATGGTAGTGATTGTCAAATGTTCCTATATCTTTTGAGTATCCACATTTTAGTGGGGAAGCTAATGGGGTGAGAATAGAAAACCACACTGTCAAAAAGGGAACTGAACGTGGATTTGTGCTAGAGAAAGAAGGATGCCAGTGGGCACCTGAGGCAGAAGGTAAAGGAAACAGGTGGAAACTTTATCAACAAGGTGTTCTGGCTTTACAGTTTGCCAAAAATGAGTTGGTTAGATACAGTGATGGAACAGTAGTTTATAGGTTTACTGAGTATCATCTCTCATCACCTAAGAGATATCAAGTGCACTTGAAATATGACTGGAACGTTCTAAGCATTGCTTTTATTAGTGAGGCAGGCTGAAAGGGGAGAAAGAAAATGGAATTTGGAGGAAAACTTAGATTCTAATCAACCTGTGTATCATCCTGGGTTGGCTTCATAACATGGGGTATGCTAGTGAGCCTCTATGAGAATGTTTCTATTATAACATGCTGTGTTTGGATAACAATATTTACTAGTATGTTGCAGAATTTTTCTGATGGACAAGTGAGGTATGATCTGGAGGATGCTTAGCTGGGTACCTGCTCAGAGTTTATGTCCCCCAGCTCCCTTCCTGACTCCATGACTTGCTTCTTCTCTCCTTCTCACATCTCCCCTTTGCTACATTCTGGTTTTCTGAGGCCATCTCATTGCGAACCACACATCTGAGAGCAAGCTTAGCTTTACACATTGACTGAGCTTTCTATCATCATATACTCTCTTATCTCAAGGAAGGCCCAGGATAAATAAATTCTCACCCACATATTGATAACTAAAAATGTAGCTAATGTTATTCTCTGAAACATAGCTACATTTCAATAAAAGGCAACGAATTAAGAGTTGCAGTTTTTAAGAGAGAGAGAGAGAGAGAGAGAGAGAGAGAGAGAGAGAGAGAGAGAGAGA
>NW_017731386.1:752085-898604 GCF_001890085.2 Hipposideros armiger
AGAGAGAGAGAGAGAGAGAAGAGCCATCAGTGAATGGTTGATTGATGGTGAGTATGGCTGTATAACTCCCAAATTTTGACCTCCATGATTTTAGACCAGAGGGCTGATTTCATCTTAAAGTATAGGACACCTAGAGGAAGATTTTCAGATACAGGACAGCTGAGGGTTAAGTGCAGAATGTTAGACAATCAGACAGTTAGAAGTCAGGAGATGGGGAAGGGGCTAGAGAAGGAGCAGCCAGCTAGGCTGGAGGAAAAGCAAGACATTGATCTGCAGGGTCACTGTGCATACACAGCTCTACTTGCTCAGCCTGAAACTGCCCTCAGGCTTTCAGATGGAAGAGAGATATGCTCACAGTTGTTATATGTTCTTATTCTTCTGTCTTCATCACAATCAATACCTCTGGTTCATCTCTTTGCTATGAGTCACCTGCTCAATCTGTCCTTAGTCTTTCAGCTTTGAGTTGGAATGTTTTCATTTACTTAGTTTAAGCTGGAGTCAGAGATATTGCTATACTACTTTTGAATTTATTTCCCCATTCCATTATGAACCCCTCACCCTTCTTCATAGGTTAATGGTTAAAGCTTGGGGTTTAGAGTCAGACAGGCGTAAGTTTTAATCCCACTTTCACCGCTGACTAGCTGTTTATAATTTCATCCAAAGATGAGATTTCCATTTCTCCAAATTCCCAGAGATGCCTCCTTATCCATCTCTCTTCTCTAAGACATCAGCAGAAATGCCCAGAGTTTGGTATCTCATACAGCCCTGTTCAAAGGGTCTGAGGCAGGCTTCTGGAGTGGGGAGAAGTTGGATTGCAGGTCAGAGATTCCATAGCATAGTTTGACTGATGGCAGTTTTCTGTGCTTTTAATGCCTCAAGGGGGAGGGGGGGAATCTACTCCTCTGGAAGGAGAAGTAGTTACATAAGAAGCAAAGCAGCCCATGTGTTGTAATTCTGCTTTCTGTAAAGAAGGTCCAGTCCCAAAATCATAGTATTTTTAATGGATACATTAAAGCTATTCAATATGTTAATGCAATGTATCAAGACCAAGCCATGTACACTGCTGAGAAAATTAATTAGCCTGGGGAGAAGGTAACTTCTGAGGAAGTAGATGCTGCCCCAAGCACTTGAGGCATTATTGTGTGAAGAAGGGCGAAGGGAGAACAGCACAGTTGATATCAATTGGTAGAAAGTGAGTGAACTTTGACTCAATGGAAAAAATAATAGCTTTCTCTTATACTATGAGTTATTCATTAATGGAATAAGCTACTTTATAAAGTAATATGGTGGACTTTTATTGCCAGAGGAAATTCTGAAATCATGTAAGTTCCTTTTCTCCATAGAGCTGTGAGATGGCCGAGCCCAGGTTGGGTTTAAGGACTTTCACAGAGTCACACAAGGGGGATATAAATTGGAAAATCTGGCTTGAGTCTGTGCTCTACTGTTCCCTAGTGATGAAATTGTATTTCCTTTGTTCTGCTTTCAGCAGTCCTGAGAGATGCTAAGGGCTTCAAGAGATGAGATCTGAGCCTGATTCCCTGCATCAAAGGTGTGGGTAGGAAAGTTTGGAGATGAAACCAGAGCAGGGTGATGCTTTTACTTCATAATAATATTAGCTTCATTGGTTCACCTGTAATAAACACAAAATATGCAAGCAGTAATAATATTAATTTCTCATACATATCGTTTCTCAAGTAACTCTTCAAGAATAGTGAGAATCAAGTTTTGTCTTCCTCTTGTCAGAAACCGAGTGAATAATAGCTTTAATGTTTACAGAGGGAGGAGATTAAGAAACTTAACAAATGCGTAAATAGATTTAAGCCTTGAAAATGTCTGTGCCATGCTTTGGGAGGGGGAAAAGGACCCAAGGAGAAGGGGATGATAAAAGAAAGAGCTACAGAACATGGAGATGAGAAGGCGAGGTTTGGGCATGGAGGGAGAGACTGAGCATCGAAGCCAAACCCAGAGGCCTGGAGAGCATCCATTGGACCCTCCAGAGACTTAGGCAATAAAGGCACTCTCCTTTTGAATGTTACAGAAAGATAAAGCAACTAGAGCAGGAGTATAATTCTATGATTTCCTATAGCTTGTGTGGCTTTGAGCCAGGCATAAATATTTGGACATAAAAGTTCTGAAACCTCCCTTGGAGCAAACTTCACTAGTTCCTGTTTGAGAAACAAGATCAGTCCCTTCTGCTTGGTTCACAATGGCCATCAGATTCAATGTGGACATTGAGGTCACGAGTATTTACCCATGTGCTGTAGGTTAGTGGCCAGAGAGGAACACAGTCAGGATGTTTTACTTCTGGGTTCTCTTCTACTACCCTGTCATTCCAAAGGGTTGGTCAAGAGCAACCCTGAGGGATAGAAAAGTGGCCATCTCATGAATAGCAGTGGAGGAAGCCACTATGTTTAAGAGCTTAATTTTCCTGTTTATCAAAATTAGTATCATGGACACAGGTACTTCTTTGGTTGTCATTTTTAGACTCACATTAGATAATGTGCAGTGATAACTTGGATCCATCTATCAGGATTGTTCACATTGGAATCAGCCAAACGATGGGCTTGCAGTATCCCAGGAACAGGAAGATGGGCATTCGTGCATTGGGTGAGACACAGCAATCATATTTGTGAAGATGCTCTGAAAGCAGAAATCACTCGTTTAAAACATCTTTTTTTTAAGGTTGGGAGAAGAAGGCAGGTAGCTTGGTATAAGAATGAGCCTAGAATTTGGAATCTGAGGGTCTATCTTAATTTTGGCTTTCTCATTGTTATTGGGGTCACTTTGAGCAAGTATTCCTAAATCTCAGATGATGGTAACACTTTCACCCAATTGAGGAGGAAATAAGCTGGTGGGCTTGAAAGTATGTTGCTACCTATAGAGTGAGTAATACACTACTATTATTTAGAGCAAGAAAAAAAACTTAGAAAGCATTTATTCACTTACAGTGTTATTATTGTAAAAAGTTTATCCATGGGATGTCAAAGATAGATGAATGCGCAGTAGCTCATCAATTATCTCAACCTAGACAGACTCAGCCAGGGCTGGGCAAAATAGTAGATTCACATCTCAGCTACACGGGTAATGCACAGGTCAGGGAGAGAGTTTCATTTTACTGTTTATTTCTTTCCTACAAAGGTGGAGCTCAGATCTGAATATTTGTTATAACAACGGTGACCCCAAAAAGTGTGCTATGCCAGGATCTGGGAGAAGAGATTCAAATATACTTTGGCTTGGATATGAAAATGGGGAGGAAAGCTGTATTATGGTGAGGTGCCATTTCAGGTACTTCAGATTTCCAGGACAACCCACTGATCCCTTGCTCTTGATTCAGTGCATGGCTCTCTATGGTATTGGCTGCATCAGCTGCTCTTAGCCATGAACCAGAGCATCTTAGAGAGGATCTGCTAAGTGCCTACTGGGTCTGTAGCTTGGAAAACATGTCTGCAAAGTTAATAGAGAGTTTCTGCTCCAAGGCCCGAGAGATTTCAATCACTGGTATCATCAGTAAGTGGGGATGATTAGAGCCATGGTGTAACCTTGTCAGGAAGAAAGAACAGAAGCTTTAAAAAAAAAAAAGAAAGAAAGAAAGAAAACAACAACCTTGCTGAGTAGGTGCCAGGTCCAGTTGTGAGATGGTGCAGGTGTGTGAGCTGACTAGAGCTGGACTGATTTCCTCCCATGGAGGGGGAGGCCCTCCTGCAGGGCCATGCGGCTCACCACAGTTCTACTGCTCAGAAACAGGAGGTTAATTAGCCCAGCGCTTAATGAGAACGTCTGGAGGAACTGTTGAGAAAATACTAAAAAATAAATGAGATGGAGGAGCGATGGAGAGAAAGGGAGAGGGCTGTGATATGCTCTGAAGCAGCTGGTAGGAGAAAGAAGACAGCTGAAGCAAACTGAGGATGACTGGACAAGTGAGGCCTGGCCTCAGTGCCTCTGGAGGAGCACTTTTTAATAACAGCATGGAGGTGGAGGAACTTTGGAAGTGTGGCAGCTATGAATGGTGATGTGAGTGAGTGAGTGTGTGTGTGTGTGTGTGTGTGTGTGTGTGTGTGTGTGTGTGTGTGTGTGTGTGTGTGTTTAGGAAATAGTGTGGAAGGGGGGGAAAGCTTTGTTTTCATTTTGAGAACTTGAGAATTGTAAGACTTCTAAGGCAAGAGAGAAATTATCTTCTATCCCTAGAATCATTTTTATTGACTGCCCATCAAGCTTGGCACTTAGTCATTGAAAAAAAATTGTGGAATAAATAAATGAATAGGAAATTAAATGAGTTTCATTAAGTCAGTGCCACAGTTTCATGGCAGTTGCTTTCAAACCATGCTGTAAGAAGTCTAAAACTTCCATGGAGATGTGTCAGAAAACTCCATAAAATTGTTGGCCAAATTGCTTGGATGGGTGTATGGCTCTTTAGAGAAGTTCTTCAAAGACCAGACAATCAGCATGGTTTTATTTAATACTAAAGGTCTAACTGAGCCAAAATTTAGCATGCCTGTCATAGCCGAAGGTCATAGGGAGAGCTAATAGCTGAATTAAGGATTAAGCCGGGAACTTCTGACTTAAACTCAAGTGTTCTTTCCAATTTAACATGATTGAGGCTGCATAAATATCAGAAGAATGAGCCAAATAGTACATTAAATGTTCATAAAAAATTGTCAGTGTCTTGAAAATGTGGCAAGGCTTAGGAGGACAATGTGAGAATTAAGTCAAATTTTCAGGCAAATAAGTATCTAGAAATGAGAACTTAGAGAAACACCAAAGGGGTAAGGGCAGAAGAAACAGTAAAAATACACATATGAGGCTTGACGATTAAGTTTGCAAATTGTTGCAATGATGGCGCTAAACTTTTTTTGATATCAGAGGCATAATTCATTATGAATTTGTACCAACTGGACAAATAGCTAACCAAATTTACTATTTTGAAGTGCTGAAAAGGTTGTGTGAAAGTTAGATGGAAATGACCTGAACTTTTTGCCGATAATTCATGGCTCTTGCATCACGACAATGCACCAGCTCACAGGGCACTGTCTGTCAGGGAGTTTTTGGCCAGAAACCAAATAACTGTATTGGAACACCCTCCCTACTCACCTGATCTGGCCCCAAGTAACTTCTTTTTTTACCTGACGATAAAGGAAATATAGAAAGGAAGGCATTTTGGTGACATTCAAGACATCAATGATAATAGGACACAGGTCTGATGGCCATTTCAGAAAAAGAGCTCCAAAATTGCTTTGATGGGTGGACTAGGCACTGGCATCAGTGCATAGCTTCCCAAGGGGAGTACTTTGAAGGTAACTGTAGTGATATGTAGCAATGAGATTTGTAGCACTTTTTCTAGAATGAGTTTGCTAACTTAATTGTCAGACCATGGGTGTGTGTGTGTGTGTGTGTGTGTGTGTGTGTGTGTGTGTGTGTGTGTGTGTGGTGCCAAAAAAAGTATACATATTTTAAGACAGGAAAAACTATTAAAATTGTAATACTCAATATTTACTGATAACAAAAGATGACTACAAGTCATGTGTATACATCTTTTTGGCATCCCCTGTATATATAATACGTTTTTAATCAGGCAAGCCATCTGTCCCTCAAAAATAAGTTCAAAATAAACAGAATCAAACATTTTAGTGTAGCAAAGAGAATCGCATCTATAAGTAAAATAAACAGACAACTTGTTCCTCATAAATCACAGAAGAAAATGTATAAAACCCAAAGGGTCCGCCAAAACTTAATTGAAAGCCCTATGGAATAAAAGAATATATGGCTGGCAAGGGGAGGGGGTGCAGGGCAGAGCTGAGGAGAATGCCTGGGTCTTTATATCACTAATAGCTTTGTTTAGGGCTCACTGGCCACAGATAGATAAACACTTTTCTTAAAGTTTATGTGCTCAAGCCAAATCTTGAAACCTTAACAATATATCGCAATACTTAGAAAATTCAAAGTCAGCAGCAGCTTATTGGAAAACTCTTAAGCAACATTACAAAACTACTTCTAAGTGATCTCTCATTCCCCTGAAGTCTTATGGAACTTGACATTTCTCTTATACCACTTAGCATACTCTATGGATATTCAGGCAAAGGCTTTAAGCATAGTGCCATATTAAAACTACTTAAGGTTAACACCAAAAGTGTGAACCAATAAGGTAAAACACTGATACATTGAACGTCATTAAAATTAAAAACATTTGCTCTTGGAACCAAGGTCTTCTAGTTGAAGGCAATGGATCAATACTCATGCTCATCCCTTTGCTCATCTCTTCTCCTCAACATCCCTCTAACTTTAAAAAAAATGGATTTTTAAAAAGTCAATAAAAAAACCAATACAAATTTAAAAAAATTAGCTGCAAATATAATGTGAGAAGAATCATCAGTTGAAAAGAAATAACCTATACATTTCTAAGAGCTAGAAAGCAAAAAAAGGAGATGTGACTGACACCAAAGGGCAGAAAACACCACTGGCCTGAGAGAACATAGTGATTTAAGGGCAAGAGTAGAACTCTTAATTTTGTTTCTCTAGAAGCTAAGGAAGTTCAAGATTCAGAGAAAGTCTGAATATGAAACAGTTGCCCCCTACACTCCTGCCTAGTTTCCACTTCATGAAGTGGGTTTGCCTGCACATGTCACCCCTCTTTCTGATGTCTCGCTCCAGTCTTTTGGCATTGTAGTGACTATAGTGGTCTTTGCCTGTTGTGACTCCTTTTAAACATTTGATCAATGAAACGGGCTCATGGACCATTCATCTCACACTATACTCAGCCATCTTTAGAGCCGCTCCTAGTTTTAATGATGAAATTACCTGGCTGGCATTTGGGAATACCACTGTGCACTAGTGCTGCCAATGTAAGCACATGGTGGCAAGTTCGTGAACTTAATTTTCATCTTCATATATATACTAGTAAATGCCTTATCATAGTACCATGTGTACCTTGATGTCTCAGTGTTAGCATTTCCAGAATTCTGCACTTAATAGGCACTCAATAAATCATTGATGAAGGGAAGAATAAGTGATTGAACAGCTGACACAAATTAGAAAAGAGCTGAATAAAGCTTTTACTCCTATACTTTTATAGGTCTATCCATGTCGATACACATATAAACATTAAACCAAGCATATTACAGATAATCCTGAGATTGAAAGAGACATTTCTCTTCCTGATGCTTAGGAGGAAAACACCTAAAGTTTCTCTAGATATAAAATGAAGGGCATTTAAAAAAATTTTTTAGTTGTTAATTAGCTTTATTCTAATGCTACTTTGTTTAGCTGTTTTTATAAGACCAACCAGAAATCTAGGTGTGGTAAACAAAAAAAGCCTCTCCCCTCATTGCCTCAATGCCCACCATTGATCAGGTGAATGACACCAGCATGGCAAGCCTTTCTCTAAATTGTCTGCAGTGTAGCCCGGACCTTGCCCCATGGTCGTTGCCATTTGCACTCTTCCTGGGGTAACACAGAGCCCCAGCCCATTTTTTTACCCCTATCCTCCTGGTAGTGTTCATAACTAGCATATGCTCTGGCTGAATGACCTGGCTTCATTCACAACGAAATCAGTTCCAAAGCAGTGTGGATGATAGATAGCAGCTTATCAATAATTGAAAAGAAAGGCTCAGAGATGTCCCATTATCTGAATAATTAATGCTCCACTTGGGCTTTGTAATTCCTTAATAAAACTGACTGATTGATTTGCTTAATTAATTCCTCCTTTGACAGGCTTATTGCTTTCTTTGGAGACAGGGATGGGCAAAAAGAAAAAAAAAAGATAATTCAAGCTAAGAGAAAAGATTTAAAATCTTCATAAACTTTAACCCCCTCTGAGTATTATGAAAACAAGTTCTCCAGCAGACCTCCTCCCCCAATCTCGGCTCTGCCATAAAAGACCCCCTGTGCACCTGGAAGCAGACAACACATGTCACCTGAGTGTATTTGGCATTGCAACCGATGAAACATTATGCTACACTGTAAGGGCCCCGGCCACATCTGTAGTAATAAACTTAGCCCAACCTTAAACACTTTTGAATAAATCGATCTGAATAAATGTTTAAAGCTGACTTCCATTTAAAGCAATGAGCTTTGAGCATGGCTGTGGCAGCTATCTCAATGCTGAGTGAGCTGATGGCTTTGCCTGCACAGAGCAGCCCCCTCTGGCTTGAGTGCACCTGCTCTCACTGAAGAACAGCGCTTGTCACTAGAATTTGGTCTGATCCCAACTCTGCTACCATCCTTCCTGCGATGACTGGAGTTGACCAGAGAAGGATTGAACCACCCCAGGAAATTAAATGAAGAAATGGAAAGAAACAGGTCCTGTGGGGTGAGGGGTGAAGGGTGGAGATTGAGAAAAAGAAAACCATGAGTTAAGTACATGAACGTGAAATAATGCAACGCAGAGGGAAAGAATTAAGAACATTTCTCTTAATTCTGGAACTCAGACAATTTGCAGTTAGGAAAATAATACAATCATTCTTAGAAAAGGTTATGAAAGGATAAAAATATAAAGATACATTACTCAATTGGAAGAAGAAACCAAAACTTACTAGCAGACATTCCAATGATTTTGTCAAGTTAAGTAAGCAGGATATACAATAGAAGTTTTAGTGCTGGATTCTATTTTAGTCATCTGTAGTCCCATGTCACTGATCCCTGCGGTTTTTTTCAGAACTTTGTATTAGTCAGCTCAGGCTGCCATAGCAAAATACCGTGGACTGGGGGGCTTAAACATCAGACATTTATTTCTTACAGTTCTGTAGGCTGGGAAGTCCAAGGTTAAGGTGCTGGCCTACTTGGTTTCATGAAGGCCCTGTCCCTGGTTTTCACATGGCCTGCTACCTTCTTGCTGTATCCTTACATGGCAGTAGGAAGGGGCGAGCAGAGTGTGGGGAAAGAAAAAGAAAGCTTGTTGGTTACTTCTTATAAGGGTGCTGATATCATCATGAGGCCCCCAGGGTCTCATCTAAACCTAATCAGCTCCCAGAGGCCCCACCTTCTTATACCATCACATTTGGGGCCGGAGGGCTTCTAGATTTGAATTTTGGGTTGGTGGTACAAGAATTCAGTTTCTGGCAAATTTAGTTAAGGAGACAGTGGTGAAGGTTACGGGTGTCCTGTGTGGGAATCTATTTCTGACCAGGGGTTTGTGAAAGACTCTTGATAATGGCAGAATCTGAAGTAGCAAGGACAGGTTTCTTTCATTCAGATTTTCATGAAAAGAGTAGACATTTAAGTAAGTGAAATATATTTCCTAGAAAGGTGTCACCCAGTCTCATGGTGTGCGAGTTCAGCTAACAATGATGTATATTAATGTTGTAGCAAATGCTCAGGTGTTGGGGAACTTGGCTGTGAGGAAAATAAGAACCAACTGTTCAATGGCAAAATCCATACAATGTGGCCTAGATCAGAGAGATTAAGTCTTTCTGAAAGAGGACTATTCCCTAAGCTTGCAACCATTTCCTGTGACCTGAGAGAATATAGAAATTGTAAAGAATTGGGTCAGCGGTGGAGGAATAGGGTTAAAAAGCAAGAACCGCAATGCTCTTTAAGACACAGCCCAGAGGGGTGGCTGGCTAGCCCAGTTGGTTAGAGTGTGGTGCTGATAACACCAAGGTAGCTGGTTTGATCCCTGCATGGGCCTAAAGGGATTTGGGTGTTCTGATCCTTTTGGCAAGTCCATTCTGTGAAGATGGATGCCAACGGTGATACCCAATAGATTTCACGTGTTCTAGTCCTATTGACAAGACCATTCAAATTTCAGACTGATATTCATTCCATTAATTACCTTTTTTCTGAATCAAATATTCACCAATTCTGATTATTATCTGCTTTCCCACATAAACCTTCCCCCTATGAAAAAAGAAATGGTCATATAGACATTGCATATTTCATTTCCTATGAGTAGAATATATTCTCCCAGTAGAAAGGTATTGTTTCCAGTAAATGAATAAGCTGACATTCTGGGTTTACTCTTCAGTCTCAAGTTTGGTTAAGGGTACATGTTTGAGGAAGATGAATGCAGTCACAATATGCTGAGGAAGGCAGGTTACTGAGGCTGCAAGGATAAGGACCACAGCGGAGCCATTGTGAGAAAATTTACCAAGAAAATAAATGCCACCCTGTGAAGTATCTTGGAAGAGACACTGCCGTCACTTTCCTAGAAGTCACATGTGCACTTCTTCAATATCATCTGGGACTATCTTGTTTGAACTACTATAAATATTAATTCCATACACTTTAGTTGCATCTCTACCATGTACCTAGCATTTTGTTAGCTGGTGGGAATAGATGTCCTAGAAATGGTATCTGTCTCCAAAGACTTCTAGATTACTTGTCAGCAAAGACATTTTGGAGACATATGGCTACTGTAGAGAACTATACATATTCAGAACTTTAAAAAAAAAGTTTTGAGGCAGACAATTGTATGTTGTATTCTTTGGAAGCATCAATTTCCCATATGTTGATCAAGTTCAAATAGTCCAAATATGAACTGTGCAATTTTTTCTTGCTACCCCCAAGTTAATACCTACCATATGTCTTAAATGTATAGAACAGTTATGATTTTAAATATCTTAAAATTTCTGTATCAGTCTTGATTTCAGATAATTAGATTCCTTATTTCGACAAACTGTGTACGTGCCACAGAAATTCTTGCTACATTTCAACAAAATCTATCAAATCCCTAGGCAGAAATAATTTTTTTTGCCATTCTATGATTTGATTTTGTGTCTTAAAAAAGTCACCTTATTTATTATGCATACCAGTATGCCTGGTACCTAATAGATGTCCAAACTGAAAGTGACGGGGTTGGTTTTTAATATAGCTTGTTACTTTAAGATATGTCTCATTAAGCACATGGCAGAGTATTGACTCTCACTGTTGTGTGACATAATGATACTGTTGTGTGACATGATTTCCTTCTCTGTCTCCTAAGAGTGGCTGTGTTATTGTCATCTGAGCATCACTGCTGCAGACATCTAACATCTCATTTGCATTGCTGAGGTAAAGCCAGGAACTACATTTCCCAGAAACCCCTTTCCTATATTGCTTTAGATTTAGATGACAAAAGAGAACAGGAAACATTGTTCTTGGAAAGTCATGGAAACTGTGCGGTGGCTTCTCAGACTCACCTATGAGCTCCCATTTTGATGGAATAGATTGGGACAGTGGTAGTCTTTCTGTAAACTTGGAATTGAAGCAATTTGTCAGTGAAGGACCCATTTCAGGATGTAGTCATCAGTGACTATTTTACCAAACTTGTGACTAGCACCATCCTGATCTTCTCTTTTCCCTATTCTTCTAATATGTGTAAGCCCTAATTCCTACATTAATTTTTTTTCATCCCTGTAATTCTTAGAGAGGCTCTCATTCAATGACTAAACTTAGACCAGTTTATAGGGAATTACCCATATGAAAGATTCAAATGCCTTTTCAGTTACTCAACTGAAAGACAGCATGGGGATTGAATTCCATTCCAATATCTAGGTATGGACCGACCAAGCTACTTCCTCTTATGAAATCTGTCTTTGGAAATCTTAGGAAAAGCTAATATGCAAACATTTCTTGAAGAGGACTTTCATTAGAGAGACTAAGGCCTAAGAAAATCCAAAGAAAGCCCAGGCTGGTTGGCTGTGAAATACCAGTTACATGGATAACTTATAATGCTCCAAATATTTTTCCAGCACTTCTGAAAGAACTAAATTGCATAGGGAAGAACTTTTTCTAGAATTAAAAATTAACTGAGGTGTCAAACTAAAACCCTAGAATTTAATTTATCATAAAGCTATATTCTCAAACAGAATCTAATGGACCAAAACAGATAAAGCAATTAAGTGGGAAATGCCATGAATTAATCTTATTTAAAGAGGCAGTTGAGATGGAATTCATATTTTTAAAGATACAGTAAGCAGGAAAAAAAAACTTTCTAGGTCAGCTAGTGGTGCCATAATTTAAAATAATAAAGCATTATAAGTGCCTAATTTGTTAATTTTCTGCAGGTGTTATTTATTAATGTAGACATTCCCCTCAGTTTTGATTCCTGGTGACTTTCTTCTCTTTAGGGACATTTTACTGTTTTTCCTGTTATTTGCTAAATTTTAGTAGTAATTGTGTATGTGCTATGCAAAATGAAAGAGTATTGATGCCCTAAAAAAAAAGCTCAAGCTTAAACCCAGCTCGTCTAGAATATTTTCTCAAATAAGCTCTCTGTATCTTAGTTTCTCCTCTCATGTGATAAGAACCTTATACAATAATATAGTGGTGAAAGCAGTCTTTAAAAGACTCTATAGCATCCTGATTGTTACTGTTATTGTTATTAATTAATATAGTGACTATGGTTTATGTTATTTTTTATAGGAATTGTATATAATTGATGTTTAGATGTTTGACATTTTGATGAAATTATACATTGTGAAATGATTACCACCCCCAAACTAATTGACAGATCCATCACTTCACATAGTTACCATTTGTTTCATGAGAACATTTAAAATCTTACCTCTTATCAAATTTCAAGTACACAATACAGTATTGGTAACTGTAGTTCTAGAGGTCTAATGTATGTATGTGCAGCAGAGTAACTATGTTTTGAGGTTTGGTGCTATATTTAGTTTATTTTTGCTTTTTTGGCCACATTACCTGGTAGTTACCACCTGGGCTTGGAGGCAGACTGCCCAGGTTCCCATCTTGACCTTATGAGGCCCTAGCACTGAGATCTACAAATTTATTCTCTCTGTGACTTGTTTTGTTTATCTATTGTACTGCCTTGCAGAGATTTTTTTGCTCGTTAAAAACATTTCACAGAGAAAGAGTTTAGAATATTAGCTAGTATGTAGTCAACTGTCAATAAAGGTTAATTATTATGTTAGTATTATTTTACATAATGTTTGTTTGACTTAATTCTAAATATGTATTATAATTTCAAAGGGTTACTTATAACATATTTCCTTCATGCTTATAAAGAGCAAACTAACAAAAATAAAAACTCAAAGCATTATCTTATCAGTAGATATTAACCTTTAAAAAATACCCCATTGAAAAATATAGTAAACCTTAATGTTTACTATAGCGATATAAATACCATGGTTCCCCCAAAATAAGACCTAACTGTAAAACAAGCCCTAGCATGATTTTTCAGAGTGCTCATAATATAAGCTCATAATATAAGCCCAGTCATAAGCCCCAGTTAAGTTTGTCAGCCCAACATGGCTGTTTAAATAAATGTAGATTTTTGTATGTGAATAAATGAGTAGACATAGATTTTTGGAACAAAAATTAATATAAGACCCGGTCTTATTTTTGGGGAAACACGGTATAACCGTGTAGTAATATAAATAGTATAATTTAAAACAAATCGAACAGTAAGACATTTTGCTTTCCTTCTCCCTATCTCCACAGCAGAAAGCTGATATGCCCTCCTCTACCTTCTCTACCCCACAGAAAAGTCTTCGTTATGAGGACACAGCCTGCATTCATTGTGAATTCTACTCACTCTTCCCCCGCTTTTTTATTTTATTTTTCTATAGTCTCTCTCCCTCCAGAACATTTTGCATGTTATCACCAGATTTGTCTTCCTAAAATGCCCCTTCCACAGAGGGGCCTCCACTGTTCACATGTAGAGTCTGGTCTTCCAAGCCATCCACAGGCTGCCTGCACCCACCATCTGGCTACATCCTAGTACTGCATCTCTATTCAGTGTCAATTCAGTTTTTTCTGTTAGCTTGGTGTTCTTCAGATCACCTGTGTTTTGGGTTTTCCAGTTCCTTGAACTTCCTGCCCTCCACACTTATCCAACCCTACCCACCTTTCAAGGTGACACCCACGTACCTAACCCCTTAACAAAGCTTCTTCTGTGCCTTGGCTCAGAGGTTTCCTTTGTGAATCCCATAGCAATTATGAAAGGGGAACCTCTGGTTTATACTATTTTATCTCCCCATCATGCTTTTAGAGCCATTGGGGATAGGCTCTATGAATCATATACCTAATAACACAAACTTAGTAACTGATTTTTTCTTTTACTGTATTGTTTAATTTGGTAGGGCTGCTTTTTTTGTTTTTTTTTGTTTTTGTAATTGAACTCATCCTCTTTTCTTTCTCCATACCTCCTCTCACATTATGTATCTTTGGCTGATGATAATGGGGTATCACAACAAAATTTTTTATTTATTGAAATTAGCTCTTATACATTTTTACTATTAATGTATATTTTCTTAATAGTTACTCCTTAGAGTCATATTCAGTAAATGGAATTTCAAAATTAGCACTAGGGATAAGTAGCAGTATAGTGAAAGCCAAATTTGTTTATATAACAAGTTTGGCTTTATAATCAGTTTTGCTAATGCTATAAGATTTAAAATAGTATTTAACAATGGAGAATAAAATCAGTACATTGATTATGATAAGAAAGCATTGATTTCATTTTTTTTCCAGAAAATGGACAGAAGTCTAAAAGAGTTTATGAAGAAAAAAGAACCACTAGATAGTTGAAGAGACATCTCTGAGGTAAGGAGAAAACAGTAGAACTGCCTAAAATGATGAATGCTACCTCAGAATGAATGATGGAAGTTTACCTGCGAAACAAAGAAATAG
This sequence comes from Hipposideros armiger, assembly GCF_001890085.2. Classification (NCBI taxonomy): domain Eukaryota; kingdom Metazoa; phylum Chordata; class Mammalia; order Chiroptera; family Hipposideridae; genus Hipposideros; species Hipposideros armiger. The sequence goes on from NW_017731386.1 coordinate 766,651, forward strand.
GTAGTATAAAGTTATTGGTCAGATTGTCAGGCAGTGTAATCTGACTAGACTTGTCTGCATTGAGTCATGGAAGACCAGAGTCTGAATTAATTAAATAATTATGGAAAATAATTCTTGTTCTAATGGAAATAATTAGTTGAATAAAATCTTTTAGCTGTCTATAAACAGTTAGATAAGATTAAAATGAGAAAGTATATTTAAACCTATAAAAGCTTGATCAAGTTAAGCAGAAACATATTTTATGAGGTAGTAACAGTACAGAAAAATTCTCATTTCATTTGCAACAGACTCAGATTCCTAATTATGATAAAATTATCTTTCATTTACATGTGTACCAGGTAGCCATTCTACTAAAACTGGACATTTGGAGTGAGGGAGTGGATTTTTAAGGCAGCAGCACAGAGGAGAAAGAATGATTGAGATTGCCAAGTGAGCATATTTAATAGAGGGAGATGGGCAGATAGAAAGACTGAGTTTTTAATGCATGGGAGCATAAAAGACTGAAATATAAATGGGTGTTTCCTATAAAATAGTCCTGAAAAGAACAAACAAAAAATTTTAAAAATAGGTATATAAAAGTTAGACCTATAGAATCCATACATCGAAAGCTTTCCAAAAATAATGTATTTTCTTTTGTTGTTGTGGTAAAATATGCATAGCATAAAATCAACTCTTTTAACCATTTTAATCTCTAAACCCATTAAGTAATAACTACTCATCCCCTCATTCTCCCAACTCCTAGTACTTTTATTCTGCTTTGTGTCTGTATGAGTTTGCCTATGCAAGCTAACTCATATGACTGAAATAGTAAAGTATTAGTCCTTTTGTGTCTGGCTTATTTCACTTACCATGTATTCAACATTCAACCATGTTGTAGCATGTATCAGAATTTCATTCGTTTTAAACACTGAATAATATCCCACTGCATGTATACACCATACTTTATTATCTGTTAGTCTATTGATGGACACTTGGGTTGCTTCCACATTTTGGTTATTGTGAATAATGCTGCTGTGAACATGGATGTACGAATATCTATTTGAGTCTCTGCTTTCAATTCATTTGGATATATTTCCAGAAGTGGAATTACTGGATCATACAGTGATTCTATATTTAACTCTTAGAGGAACCAACAAACCATTTTCTGCAATGGCATCAACATTCTCACCAACAGTGCATGAGGGTTCCAACTTCTCTACATCCTGGCCAGTACTTGGTATTTTTTTTTATATATAATGACACCTAATGGGTATGAAGTGGTAAAATGATATAATTCTTAAACATTATTATGGAAAAAGACAAAAAAGATCAATTCTTCAGTGAAAAATGCCAAGTTCCAAAGCATAATATGTCCTTTAAAAATATAGCCAGACTGTTCATATGGACTCCAAGACCTTCCAAAATTTGACGTTTTTCTGTCCTCAAATTACTCACAGTTAAGCATTCCTGATTAGGGAGAAGGATAAGGCCTATCTTTCAAGTATTTACATCTTTACTCTGCCTCACATCTCTAGCTCAGCAGTGAAAGACTTTTTTTCCACCCTACATCTTAAAAGGTTATGACACAGTTCTATAAGTGCCCTTCGCTCACTGCGATGATGATTTTCACAGAGAGGAATGTCCGCTTAAGTGGGAACATCACATCCCCACAGTGGAGGCTTGGAGGGGGAATGAGAGGGTACCAAGGTTATATATGATTTCAAAAGTGCCCCAGTAATGCTGGTGCTTCTGTCTATACCAGGTTAGCCACTGCAATAGCCATACTTGCAAAGTCATCACTTCCTGTAATCAATTAAGTCATCAGTTAATCTTCCTGCTATTTATTAATAAATGCCCACCACATGTCTCTTCTTGTAGGTAATTCAAAGGAAGTGTATTATCTGTGCACTGGTAGAACTCAGTCTTGTGAGAGCAAACTTGAGTAGCATAATATGACAGTGTATAATTAGGTGTTGGGATAATATGGTACAAAGTATAAGTGTTGCAGGAATTGCGATAAAGGGAGGTGGAAAAAATGTGAGAAATGCTTCAAAACAGAAATAAAAATTGAGTAGGACCTTGAAAGATGGGGGAGATTTCTTTAAGTGGAGGAAGAAAAAATGGGAGTTCTGGTAGTGATGAAAACCATGAATAAAGACATAGAAATGGTGATACGTGAAGGGGATGCTTGCAGAATTTAGAAGATAAGTTTATCAGAACTGAAATAGATATACTAGGAAGCTGTGGGAAATACATAAGAGGAAGTCCATTTATAAAGGTCCTTCATTATTTAAAATGATATAGCAGAAAATAGGACATTTTAGCTGGTGGGACATTGAGGTATGATAAATCTCTAGTTTACACTATTCAAAAAAGTTGATTCGAGTCAGCCCGAGCTGAGCAGCCTCTGAGCTGCCAACAGGTGGCAGGATGGCTCAGCTAAAAAAAAAAAAAAAAAAAAAAGTTGAACCTATCTACTTGGTCTCTTGTAGGTTGAGTCAACAAAACCAATTGTCATTTACCTAAAAGTAAAAATTCTCTGATGAGAATAATGGATGTGGTATTTATGGCACTATGCTTTTTTGTTGAAAGAAGGAACTGGTTGAAGAGTAGAGATGGCAGTTGTCCATTCTGAGAGGCTAATAGTTCCAGTCCTGAACATAAAGCTTTGTTTCACTTTCAGCAAGTCACTTAAGAATGTTTTGAATGTGCACTGCCATTAAGCAATAAATGGAATCTTATCCCAGAATCCAAAAGCTACTTGAAAATGTATGTAATGATGCTCTGCATTTTCTGTTCTTAAAAGAACAACCACTTTAGACACAGATTTAGAGGAAATCACTTTTCTAGAATTTCAGAAATATATTTTATTCACTCAAGAGGAGAATGGAGAAATCTGGTCTTGGCGGGGGGTGGGGGTAGACGGGAGTGCTAATCTTGAAACTATAAGATATGGGCTGCTTTGGTTTCTCCTTAAAGTCATTTTGTTTGAAAATAATAATGTAATTTGAGGAGTGCTCTAATGAAACTCAGGTACAGAAAAACTGGTTCTTGGGAGAAAACAACAGCACAATGAAGATTTAAACACACAGATGTGCCTTCCTTCCCACACACCTCAGGTTGGTGAAAGGTAACCCGACAGAGAGAATGCACATCAATCAATTCTTCACCTTGGAACCTGAGAGGAGTATTCTAATAGCAGCCAGTACCCAGTACACAGAAAGAAGCAGCACTGTTCTTTCCAAATATGGGCAAACACCAGGCCAGTTAATAACTTGGAGACTATGAAGAATCTCTGTAACATAAAAGTCTTAGAAATCATAGTCAGGATATGAAAGAGAAAACCCGTATGTGTATTTATTACAGCACATGTTGATGTTTAGATTCCCAGGCACCCTCTGCCCCCAAATTCATGTCTAAATAAATTTGGACATAAATATAAATAAATACATACATACATATATATATATATATATACACATATATGCATGCAGTTTATTTTTATGTTATACATAAATATATGGCATTGCATATACGTTTATGTATAACAAAAATAAATTATATTTTAAATAACAATTGATTATACTATGCTTTTTCTGCAATTTTTCCCACTTGAAAATGCATTGTGTAAAACAATTTTAAATAAAGCAAAACAACAATAATAAATGTATTGTGAAAAGATTGCTAGGTCAGTAAATTAGAAGATCTCTGATTGTTTTAACAGCTGCCTTATGAGGCATATTTCGTTGTGTGGTTTGTGCCATGACATGTTTGTCTTTATCTTTTGCGATTATAAACGCTGCAGCTGATATAGTTTTTATTCTTTGTGTGAATTGTTCTATCAGATAAATGTTAGAAGAGGGACTACTGGGAAGAGATCCGTTTCCATACTTTGATAGATATAGCCATCACTCTCCACATAGATTTCATTAATCTACAATCTAGCTAAGAATCTGGAACAGTGATTATTTTTACATACACTTGCCAAACTAGGCAGTTATTAAATAAAATTTGCCAATCAAGTTTAAAAATGATTCCTCAAGTTAATTGTAACTCTCTTTCTCTACTTTTTCTCTAAGCTACAGTGATACTGGCCAGCTATGACCATGTCTACCCCAGAGCCTTTATAATTGCTAAGTCCCTTGGCCTAAAATGAGCTTTCACAAATTTTATGTGACCGATTCCTAGTTATTTCTCTTTAAAAAGTTTTTTGCATCACCCTATTGAAATTCCCCACCATCCTTATGCTAGAGAGCACTCTCCACCCTTTTAGTTTCCTTTATTTTCTTAGAAATGCCTGAAATTATTTTATTTGTCAGTTTGTCTTTTCCTATTAAGTTGTGTGTCCTTTTCCTATTAAGATATATACATATGGAATAGGGCCTAGACTTAATTTTACATTTTTCAAATATATAATTATCTTCCTCAATATAATTTATTGAATAATCCATCATTCCTCCTCTTGTTTGAAATGTTAACTTTTTTCATCTACTGAATTTTCTTGAATCCCTGAGGCTGTTTCTTAATTTACTCCTCTTTCCCACTGGTCAGATATTTATTCTACAATAGAACCACATTCTTTCAAATTACTGCCCTCTTTAATATCTTTTACTATCTGATGGGGAAAGATTTCCTTCATGTCTATTTTACAAAATATCTTTGGCAAATCTCATATGTCTATATATTTAAATAAGGGTTTTTTTTAATTAAAGTTTATTGGGGTGACAATTGTTAGTAAAGTTCCATAGGTTTCAGGTTTACAATTCTGTAATACATCATCTATATATCACATTGCGTGTTCACCACCCAGAGTCAGTTCTCCTTCCATCACCAGATATTTGATCCCTTTTACCCTCATCTACCACCCCCTCCCACTTTACCTCTGATAACCACTAAACTATTGTCTGTGTCTGTGAGTTTTGTTTCTTCATTTGTTTCTCTTGTTCCTTTGTTGTTTTCAGTTTTATATCCCACATATCAGTTTTAATATTCATTAGCAATAAGATAAATTGGCAATACAGAAATATACAGGTTAGGCACATATTTCTTTTTTAAAACTTAAAAATAGCTACAATTAGAATTTAATATTTTTACTTCCAAAATTATGAAAGGAAGTCAGAGTGTGGGAGGTAAGAGATAATTCATTTAGCAAAAGGCAGAAAATAAAAACCATTCCAAGGATGTATAACAAGTACAAGGAATAACAGGAGGAGACTGATGTGAACTAAAAATAACCTTTTGACCAATAAATACAGTTAAAAAGATGTTTATCAGATTTATTAGATGATCACTTTCAGATTAGGTAAAATAAATAAATAAATAAATAAATAAATAAATAAATAAATAAATAAAACAAGCTTTGACAAGATACATACCTGAATAAGGAGATTCAGATGGTACAGAAAGAAAGCATACAGTAAATAATGAAAGAAAAAATAAAGAAAAGAAGGAAAGAAGGAAAGGAGACAGGGAGAGAGGGGACAAGGAAGACATTATACAAATACCAGATTCCTAGAAATCTGGGAAAGTCACCTTGTGTGACAAAGAAGGTCATCCTTATAAAAAAAGAGTACAATTTACCATGAGATTATCTTTCTGTTATAAAATAAAGTATACAAGGCAAAAATTATTATACTGTGAAATTTTAATACAACTCCCTCAGACTTTGACAGATTATAAAGACAAAATTATAAACTGATTTATTAGGTATTTATCAAACTCTCTCTTTTGGGGTAGAATATAAAAAGCAATAAATTGTCTAGATGTTATTCTAAGATCCCCAAAAATAAAAAAAACAAACAAAATTAATGCAGAAAACCTGCACCACATAGAAATTTATAAAATATCTCTCTAAACAATCCTTGAGTCAAAGTATGTACTCTTAAGATTTTGAGGAAGAAGAAAATAGTGAAGCTAAAAATAAAAAGATTACTATCTTAATTTAGCTTCTTCAAAAAACAAATAAGGGGTAAAATGTTTATGAACATGTACAATAAAAATAAGAACATACATATCCAAACTAGCAAACAAAATAGAATATAAGAGTACATAGGTGAGATGGAAATAATACTGAAAAAATATATAATTATGTTTGAATATATGAAAAAATTAATAATTTTTGGAAAAATATGATTATAATTGACTCAGAAATAGAAAATCTTAGTAGTGGAAATTTATTAAAAAAATTAAAAACCATGAAATTATTTTTAAAATGTTATTTGACCTACTAAAAGTATCAGTGAGTCATTTATAACTTACACTGAAATGATAACTTCCCTGGAAAATGAAATGTCTCTTAATTCATTTTAAGATGCTAATGTAGCACTGACCTTAAACCAGTTAAATGCAAAATAAGAAAAAAAAAGAGAAAACTATAAATAAAATTCACTTCTAAATATGGATACAAATTATAAATAACCTAAATTTAATAGCTAAAAAAATGCTTAGTGAAATTAAAATATTTTCTAAATATTTATTTCAAACCAGTGCCAAAATATACATAATGGTGGCTGTTGTTACCACCATTAAAAATTTGTATTCTTTGAAATAAGTGTAAAATAAAAGTGGAAAGGTAAAATATCCAATAAATAATGGAAAATGAGAAAGATATATAGATATTGGTAGATGATACAATGATCCATTTAGGAAACCCAAGAAAACCAATTTGAAAACTATTAAAAATAGCAACATACAAACATATATACCTTCCCTTTATATCATATTATATTATTGGAAAAGATTATGAACAGAATGGCTTACTCAGCGCCCTGCATTCACCTGCCTGTCTGTCAAATGTTGGATTGCTCCCACCTTCCTAACATCAGGTACCTAGAGTGCTACTTCTCACTCTATTCATTTCTGCTCATTGCTAAGACTTCAGTCTAAACATCACATCCTTCAAGAGTGTCACTGTCTACTATATCTAAAGTAGGCATCCTTATTACTTTCTCTCGTGTTGTCCTGTTTTTTGCTGCTTACCACTTGTTGTAATTCTTTGTTTGCTTGTTTACTTGTCTGTTTATCTGTGTCAGCTCCGTGAGGTCTAGAGACTTAGAAGGAACCAGCAGTTTTGTGGCAAGGCAGGCTTCACTCTTGATTACTTCTGCTGGAGATGTTGCTGGGTGAACATCCTATAGGGGACATCCCACCCGACCTGGACAGTCTTCCAGAGATGACCCAGTACCTGCTTTGCTCTGGGGGAACTCCCATGAGCCCTCCCTCATGTTAGAAGTGATAAGGGTCAGCATCTATTCTCTCTTGGAAAGTGTTTATCAACTCCATCCTTCCACCATCCTCTGACCGTTATCTTTTAATCACATCCTTTCTTCTCACAATGTTGAATTTTCCTTGAGAACTGTGTTCCTGGAAAACAGAAAAGGTTAAGAACATTTCCCCCATCCCCCCGCCCCCCCCCCACACATACCCTTCTGTATTCTGAAAACAGCTTACTGCAAAGAACCACCCTTCTGCATTATCTAACCCCCTCCTTGTTTATCTATGGCAAGGTCAGACACAGGCCATCCAAATTCTCATCCTTTGCCTCATAAATGATTATCTGAACTGTTTTGTCCTCACTGATCAATTGGAATATAATGCTTATCAAACAAGCTTCTGTTAAGAGTCTCTCTGTCCTCCCAAATCTCTGAATTTGAACTTACCCTCAGTTTGAGCCAAAATACAGCTCAGCCTTAACTTCTCCAACTGAGAATAGATTGGCCTCAGGGCAAAACTTTCCCTGACTTTCTGTCCCGTCTCACCATGTCCTTGATCATACTTCCCCACTTGGTTCTTTTTAGCCTTATAAGTAACCCCAGAGATGATTGCAGATTTTCTGGGGAGAGAATTCTCCCTATTTCAGTTGTCCCACTCTCCTGATTGTGACAGTATCCTGCCCAATTGTGATAACCCTTTCAAAGAAAGCCTCTACCAAGTCTGGGTTTGTTTTCTATTTGACACTTCCCCAATTCCTCCTTCAAGGGCAATTGCTTCCTTTGGCCTTCTCTTGAAAGCTTTCTCTTTTCTTATTCTCTTGCTATAGATTTCACTGTTCCTTAGAACCTAGATCCCAAATCAATAGCAATTCCAATAGCAAAGGAAGGATGACATCATTCCTATCCCTGCGAAGTGAAAGAAAATACGTGTAGTCCATCTTTCTGGAGCAGCAATGTGAGAGAAGAAAAACAGTGAGCTTTTTTGTTTATTTGTTTGGTTTTGTTTTTATTAAAATATGAGTCTATATATTTCCCCATAGCTTCCATGCATGTATCAAAAGCTTTCAAAATATACAGCCCTTTAATCTAACAATTCTTGTTATGGAAGTTGTTCTAAGGAAATAATATGATACAGCCAGAATGGTTTAAAATATGCGTATACTTGTAAATGTTATTTACAACAAGAAAAACACTGAGGAAAAAAAAACCTAAAACTCAATGAAAAAAAATTTGGCACGTTCATAGAATGAAACACTCTTTAATGATTTATTTGAAAATAATATTTCATAACATGGAAAAATGTCTATGATATACCAATAATATGAGTACAGTAGACATATAAACAGTAAAATCTTAGGTTTAGAAAAATCATTACGTATATAATTTGCATTTGTATTTTCAGTATTTATCCATATTTTTCACATTTAAAAAATAAACATGCAAGTATTTTTCTACATTTAAAAACTATTTTGGTTGTCTTTGCTAAACTTCTGGTAAATATGTAAGAGTTTAGCTCTTCGCCCCTGTATCACCCACCCTCAAAACATATCCCTCTACCATTCTCTTAGAGCAGCGGTTCTCAACCTGTGGGTCGCGACCCCTTTGGGGTTCAAACGACCCTTTCACAGGGGTTGCCTAAGACCATCGGAAAACAAAAAGATATTTACATTATGATTCATAACAGTAGCAAAATTACAGTTATAGAGTAGCAACAAAAATAATTTTATGGTTGGGGGTCACCACAACATGAGGGACTGTATTAAGGGGTCGCGGCATTAGGAAGGTGAGAACTGCTGCCTTAGAGCTTTTCGGCTTGTCTCACATACTGGAAAATCATTTTCTCTTTCCTTGCCTCCCCTCTGACTTTTCTTCAAGAAACCCCTAGTGGCTCTGAGAGCAACTACTTGAGAAACAATGGCAATGGGAGTAAGGAGCTTTTAAAGAGTCTTGAAATTATGTGAGGAAGGTTTTAGGTTGCTTGCCATATGGATGCATGGATGGAAGGGCGACAGGCACAAAAGGCCTTACTGGTTGCATTTGGATTTGTACAAATTTAAGACATTTGGTTGATCCTGGAGTTGTCGAAACCTCTTCTCTGTAGAAGAGAAGGTGAGCCTCTGATACCTTTAGTTTCAGAAAGAGCTAGCTAGGCAGCTCTACTTCCTTCTCATAGTAGTTCCAGAGTAGGTAGAATCTGTTCTTATCTACTAGACACACAATAGAAAATTTGATATATTATAAAGGTGGCATTGCAATATTAAAAAATAAACAGAAAAACAAAATAAAGGTAACTTGCTTCTTTCCCTACTGAGCTTTGTAAACTACTGGGGAGGCTGACACAATAGTAGTAAGATAATAGTAAGACAATACAATATGAAATATCAACTGTTCTATAGCAATGCTGTCCAATAGAAACATAACGTAAGGCACATGTATACATTTAAATTTTCTAATTTTCTTGTAGTTGCATTAAAAAAGCAAAAAGCAACAAATGAGATTCATTCTAATAATATATTTTACTTAACCCAATATTGTTTAAAAATTCTCTGAAATATTATTTTGAGGTAATCTATATAAAAATCACTAATGATATATTTTACACTTTTAATACTAAGTCCTAAATGTGTATTTTACACCTGTAGCACATACTTGATTTGGACCAGCCATAATACAATTGCTCCATAGCAGCATGTGACTGGTGGCTACTGTACCAGATAGAGCAGGTCTATAACATGGTTACGACTAAAACACAATAAAACATTGGGTTGTTAGAAAAGTCATGACGCATTTTTGCAACAAAAAACATGGAAAAATACCATCATGACTTTTCTGACAACTGAAAAAAAAAAGGGTAGAAAGGGTCGTTTTTGACATTGAGAACCCTGGGAAATTCTTTTGGGGGACATGGTGTTTCAGTTGTGCCTGCAAGAGTGGAGAGTAAGATAGTCGGAAAGGCATTGAAGGGAGTGGGCAGAGCATAAAAGAGATAGAAATGCAAGATGTCCATGGTGGCTGAAGTGGGCAGTTTGTGGGGTCAGGAGAGAAATGTAGACAGGAGGAAAAAGGTTGTAGAACTTGAATGATAAAGTGATGACTCATGCTTGTACCCATATGCAATGTCCATTGTTCGTTTTCTGAGGATATTTTTGAATCAGACCTCTGACTGTGGTGTGTAGCATGGGCGGAAAATGACACAACGCAGCAGCAGGGAGGCCAAGGAGCGAGTCTCAGCAGTGTCTGCCCTGGGAAATGAGGGTCTTTGCACCTGCACTCAGAGTGACAGTGGAGGCGAATGAGGCAGCAGGTGTATAACATCATAGACATGGACCTGGCAGAATGTGCTTCATAACCAGGTAGGGTGGAAAGAAGCCCCAGGTGTCCCTCAGTCAAGGACTGAGCCACAGAGCAGGATGTGAGTCTCTTCCCAAGAGAGAGAACACAAGCAGAGGGACAGGGTGAGGGTGAAGCTGACAAATTCACTTTTAAACATATTGAGTTTGAGGTATATACCCAAAGAAAGCTAAGGTTTTATTTAGTAAGGCTACAAAGGCACTAAAAAAACCAATTAGTTCACACTCTTACTTGAGGTGAGAAATATTAGACCAGCACATCATACAATTTAATAGTTTGGAAAATGAATTGAATTTATAGTAAGAGGTCCTATGAAGGAGTTTACATCCATCCCTATCAGAGAAGAGAACGCGTGAGGATGGCTTCTGGTAAATTTGCATATCTAGATTTTTGTACAGTCAAGCCCTAATATGAAAATTAGGCCCAAATACACTAAGTCCCCCAAACATCTCTGTTTATTTTGGGAAGTCAGCAGCAGCTAACATGTAGACTCTCCTTCCCTCCCTCCCTCCCTTCCTTCCTTCCTTCCTTCTCCACTCACTCCCTTCCTCCCTTCCCTTCCCCCATTCTTCATTTCCTCCCTGTATTAAAGCGATGGCCCCTTTTCTAGCTTCTTCTGCCCTTCCTCCTTGTCTAAAGAACAAACTTGTTTCTCTAAAGAAAGCCAGTCCCTAGCAGGCTCACTCCCTTTAGAGTTTTTGCCTGCTGCCTGTGACCTAGTTATCCACTGATTTCCCACTGAGGCAAGTTTCGTGAAAGTCTCTCAGGTCTTCTCAGAGGGAAGCTCACGTTCAGTTTGTGGTGTCTGAAGAGCTGCGAGCAGGTGCCCAGGGTCTCGGCGTCCGCCTCAGCGTGGGCAATTTATGAGTCCCCAGCAAGTCAGCTGGAGGAGGAGAGATCTTGGATAGGGGACCTTACTAATTGGCCCTTTCAGTTCCTGGCAGGCACTACTGGTGAGAAGTTCCCTGGGCTCAGACTTCTTCTGTCCTTTTCAAAAGGCAGAGAAACAGCTTAGGTTGACAAATTGAAAAAGAAAACAAGTGGGAAAAACCCCCCACTCTGGGGAGAGGCTGTCACTGGCTTCACCCAGTTACATGGCCACCCCCTGACTGTGGAGGAGCTGTGTGCCTGATGTAGGCTTTCATTTTGTGCAAGCTGAACAAGAGAAAACATTTCCTGCTACAGAGAGAGGAGTCAGGCCAATTGATTTAGACTCATGTGTATCTGATTCACGAGTTCAACCGCTATTTGGAGCTCAGGGGCAGCATGGGGCAGCCCAGAAAGGATTGTCACCAGGCCACAGTTCAATTTTGTCTGCAGTTTGGGGGTCCACGTGAGGAGCCAGAGCTCAGGAAAGTCACCATAGGGAACTTCATAAGGAGGTGGCAAAACTTAAAGAGGACAAATAATATGTTGTAGATCTGCCCCCTGCTTGCGGTAAAATAACGGAAACAGCCTTTACCCTAATTGGACTAATTGTCATTTTCTTACCCATCTTATAGCAACACCCCAGTATCTACTTATGTGGTTTGTTTGACCTAGTTTCACAAGCACAAAAATGATGCTACCTAGGGCAGGTGGAGTGTGAATGAATGTCCTTCTGGAATGACTCATGCAGTTTGCTCCTGGAAGTGACCTTTGACTCAAGGAACCATTGCAGGAGCTGATGGTTTTGGTGGAAACATAAGGCTTGCTAGACTGGCACACTCTCCCAGAGTTGAAATAGGGAATTCAAAGAGAGATACAATCACTGGTAGGACAAGAGGTGAAAATATTTAAATTTCCTTCAAAGAGTTTTAAACCTACATTGACTAGTGAGGATAAGAAAAGATATTGGATATCTGCATTGACTGGGGTTATGAGACGCTCAGATTAAAAATTGGCTTGAACCAGAAGGTAAATTTCTTTTCAGAAGGGATCAATTATTTTCTTTCTGATTGTATCATGATCAAACAATGCTGGATGTGGTGTTGGTGATGAGACAAGAGCTATTGAATTTGAACACAATACTGACTATAATCTCTTAACTTTGCCTGATATTATTATTAACATATATTGTTGTTTTTTAAATATATTTTTGTTTCTCTACTAATGTCTTCTTCACAACAAAGTTGAAAGTAACATTAATAACTATAACACCTAACATTTGTTGAGTAACTGTAGTTTGCCAAACATGGTGTTAAAAATTAATATGAATTTTTAATCTATAAAAGCTCTAAAAATAATAGGTATTAATTTAATTTTGGCATGCCTTTTGAAGGAAAGTTTATAAATGTGTGTGAAAAGACTTAGATTCTTGGCTCAAGTCTTAACTAATTTAATCAGCTGTGTGACTCTGGGCTGGCTACTTAATATTTTTAGGCAAGTCTCCTTGTAGGCAACTCATATACCCATGACTCATCATAGTGTATTATAAGCTTTCACATGTGCTATTCCACTTTCTCACCCCAATTGTGTAAGGTAAGTGTTCATTTTATAGATGGAGGAAATCAAGGCTCAGAGAGGATAAGCAACTTGTTCAAGATCACAGGGACAGTAACTTTGCATGCTTAGACTTAAACTCCAGGTTTTTGATTCTAGATGCTATGGAATTTCCCCCTTTATCTTGCTCCCTTCAGTATCATCTTAAAACTAACATGTTAGGAATTCACCTATATGATGTTTGATATCATATTGAATAATTTACAATTTTGGCAGGACCACAAATAGTGAGGCTGTTAGCTTTTGAGAGCATGGGCTTTGGAGTTCTCCACTGGGTTAAAAACTCCAGCTCTTGTGTTTCTGGCAGAGGTCAATCTCCCTAGCCCTCTAAATCTGTGAGTCTTTATCTACATGTGGTTGTTATAGCAGGGTCTCTTGCATAGGACTGTGGGGAGAAGTCAATCTGAGGCCTTAGCTCAGTGTCTAGCATGGTTAGAGAACTCAATCAATGTTAGTTACTATTCTCATGATACAGAGAAGGGTCCTGGCTGCCTAACTACATAAAATCTGCCTGTTTGGGGGATGTGACCTAACACTCACTTAAGGCTAGGGAAAAGAGCTAACAGGGCTACAAGGACCACAGCTCCATAGGTGGAAAAATCTATTATTTTCCTTTGAATTCTACTTGGTTCTCTCCCCTAACTAAGCACCCTTGGTTTGGAATATTTATTCCATGACCCCACTGATGGGTTACCAACAGAAAATTTTGACATTGGTCATATTAAATTAAATTATGCCATTGCAATATCAAGAAGAAGAAGAAGAAGGAAAATAATTCCTCTAATCACATCACTTCATACCATTAGAGAAACTGCCAAGATGTCCATAAGGTACTCTGGCTGTGGGCTTATGCACTGTCCACATATTGATTGTTTTCTCCTAAATTATTGACTGTGTGTCTCCAGTACATTGTAAAATGTCTACTGAGGTACAGTGACACAGTGGGGGTCATTCTTTAAATCTTCTTACACACTGGATGCATTCTCCCTGTCTTTCTGTATACAGAGCTGTAATTCTAATAACAGTAAGAATGCAGAAGGGGGAAAAAAAAAAGCCAGACACAGCCCAAGATCAAGATTCTCTTTTCTTGCAATCTCCTTTGGAATTTCTCAAAGTCCAAAATGCAATTAATCACTCCTGTGAGGAAATTTGGAGTCAATCAATACATTTCATCATTACGTTAATTATCCTTAAAGCTGTTTGAGGAGCAAAGTTTTCTGCTTTTGGAAAATAAGTGAATAAATAGTCTTCAATAAGACCCAACTAACTCTCCCTTTCACTCAATGTAGGGCTACAGACAAAGCACAATATAAAGAATTCTTTTTCTTCTTTTTCCCTCTCCCTCTTCTTCAACTCTCCTTCCCCCACCCCTCTCCTTGTTCTCTCTCTCTCTCTCTCTCTCTCTCTCTCTCTCTCTCTCTCTCTCTCTCTCTCTCTTTTCTTTCTCTTGGTCTCTCTCAAGTCTTTTCTTTCTATCTCTCTCTCTATCTATGAGGAAATTAGAAGGTTGTTTTCTTAAGGCTTTTTAAGCAGCAAGTGACAGGACACTGAACATACAGACTAATTCTTGAATTCAATGGATGAGTAGAAAGTGAAGGAGAGAGCATGAGGGTGGATGTGGTGAGGCAGTGGGATTAAGTTCCAGGATTCACCAAATTCATCCTTCAGTGTATTCATGAGGATTTCAAGACAAAGACACAGGAAAGACCACCCTGAGCAGATGATGCAGCAGTGTGAATTGAAATTTTACAGTGTAGATCCTCCAGCTGGGAGCCAAGCCTTTTTTTCCCCTCATTTTATTGCAAAATAAAAGAGATACAGCAACCCACATGCACACAAAATACATGAGTTACTTACTCACCACCTAAATTAAAAAAATAAAACTTCACCATCTATCCCAGAAACCCCTCTGTAGCCTGGGTCCCAATTCAACCCCTCCCTCCCTTCAAAAGTGACAGCTTTCATGACTTCCTTAGTAGTTACTTCTATGCATTGCTTTATAGTTTCATTACCCAAACATGCATCCTCAGATTAGTTGAATTAGTCTTGTCAATTTTTTTAAACTCAACATGTGTTTTTTGATTTACAATCTCTTCCTCCATGCTTTTCTTGTCTTTATAATCTGTTGAAAATTTGGCTCCTTTGACTTGTAGAGTTTCCCATAGCTTTCATGCTGCTGAGTATACATGGTGTATGTAGTTCAACCGGTTTTTCTGTCCTTAGAATTCCCTTAAAAAATGGCAGCTAGATTCAAAGAATGGATCTGACTTTGGTTAGAGCCCCTTGAGCCAAGCTCCTTCTTATGCATGTACTAAACTTGAGATAAACACATCTAAACTGTAATATATGGCTTTGCTTTACAGTTTTTATTCAAAATTACCTTGATCTAGAGATAGTAATATTTTCTGTCCTGCTAAAAACAAAATTAACCACTAAATAATTGACTCCTTTGTTCATTTAACAGATACTTATTAAGCTTCTGTTAGATGCTATTTAAACCCCCAGGAATAACACAAATTCCATATTCTCATGGATTTTATTTTTAATGGGGGAGAAACAGACCATAAACAAGTAAATGAATGAATAAAATGTTGGTGATGATAAATAGATGAGAAAAAAACAAAGCATGGTCAGGACATTGAGAGGGATGGTGGGTAGGGGCTACTATTTTATATAAGATGATCTGGGAAGACTCTTCTGATGAGGTGACATTTGAGTAGAGACCTGCCTCCAATGAGGGAGTGAGCTAGGCTGTTATCTGTGCGGTGAGCATTCCCACAAGAGTAAAGCCCTAAGGGAGACTGTTCTTGAAGGTATGAGGAATGGCAAAGGAGGCCAGGTAACTAGCGAATATGGACGTGACTAGGAGGAGATGAGGTTAGAAAGCTAGTAACGGACAGATCATAAAACATTTATCATCTCTTCATTTACAGCTTCTGTGTGTCTAGGATATAATTGCATGCAGAGTTGTAGAGAGGGTTTGGAGTGGGAAAAAAGTGTGACTCAAGAAAAAATGGTCAGCAATCAAGGGGGTTTGAAGGAAGACACTGATTGAGTCACTGTTGCATAATTCCTAACTTACATACAAATAACTGCAATTCAAGGCAATTATTTAGTGGTTAATTGGTGTCACATCATTAAAAGTCCTCTAGAATTCACCAGAAATTATTTGTAGGAGAGAGGACTCTAAGTGGAGGGATACGGCCAGTGGATCCATTTGACAGGAGTTGTGGACTGAAAAGTCTGGTTGAGGTTAGAATGTGGATGGACTTAAGTGCTAGGATAAATAGGTTTATGTTTTAGAAAAAGGAAACTTAAAGAGAACATTTGAGCTAGCAAATGGCTTGATTAAAATAGAATAAGAGGGATTTGAGAAAAAAGAGGAGGGTTCAAAAGAGGTCAAGTAGAATAATATTTGACCTAATGAACCAATGAGAGCTGAGGGGGGCAAGGATCTCAAGAAAGGTAGAGGATATTTAATTTAAAGAACAGACTGAAGAAACATTGAATTTCAACTGGGACTTTGATTAATGAACAGGAGGAGTGGACATGTGCTATAACCTTAGTTCTAAGAGTTAAACAACTGTACATGGGAGCATGAATTATATGTAGATCGTATGTATTTTGCATATATATTATGAGGTGGGTTATTTCCAAATGCAATATACCCAAATATGTGTATGTATGCATAATATATATTTGCAAATCCCTTGCTTTTTTGCTTTTTTTCCATTTTTCTGGCTTGCCTTCAGAATTCCAGTGTTTCCAGTTGTTGTTGTTTTTTTTTGTCCCTAGATTTCTGAAGCTTCTTAATAGCATAACATAATCGTACTCTGTCCTAGATAAGTCTTTGTATGAATATTTCTAATGCTGCCACCAAACAAATTTCAAAACTTACCTGCCCTGAGTGCCTTTCTTTTAAAGTTCTGTTTTCCAAAGTGAAAATTATTTATAATGAAGTATGTAGTCATAATAATTTTAAATAGCATTTTTATTATGTAACATATATGAAAGATAGATAGATAGAAACATAGATATAGATAGTCCTGCTGAAAACACTGCCTGGATTCACTGGGAGTTTCAAGAACTGATGGAGATAAAGAAAACACATTCTGGGCCTTTCTCTTGTTTCAAATCACACAACATAAGTAACCATCCATGATATACTGATTCTTTAGGGAAGTAACTTGCCGGTTAAGAAAGCAGTCCCTGGAACCATATTGTTTAGATTGCAATTCTATTTCTGTCCTTACTAACTGTGATATTGGGCTCATAGCCCAAGTCTCAGTTTCCTCATTCTGTAAAGTGGAATAATTATGTTAATTACATCACTTTTCTGTATTAAGGATTACTTAAGGTTAATATATGAAAGCAGAACTTCGATTGGCAGAGCAAGCATTCAATGAATGCTAGCAGGTTTTGCTATATAAGTCATCCTTTTATTAGGTCTCACCCTTCATCGAAAAACTAGTGTGCTTGATACCAAAAGCACACTAGGATGCCTGTGAAAAGCAACTTTCTAGGTGTGACCCTCAGTCTCCTAAAACCCATAATTCACTATGATAGATGTACAAAATTCAATAGTGATCTTTGATTAAACCGCCAATCTACTCCAGCCACTGGGAAACCCATCAGTGGTTTGCCTAAGAGCTGTTATGGGAGAAAGATCAATGGGCTGCTGTCACATTCTGGTCCTGTCATTAACAAATTGTGCAGCTGTGGTCCAGGCATTTCCCTTGCCTTGGACTTCAGGCTTCCCATCAGTAAAATAAGGAAGTTGGGCGAAAGACTCTAGGAATCCTTTCAGATTAGCCTATTTGTTTTTTTATTGTTTTCATCTTCAGACTAAGTTTAGGGGACATAGGAAAAAAATCTAGCAAAATGAATTCTTTGTCAAATGTCTTCCTTCAATAAAAGTAGACACACACACACACACACACACACACACACACACACACACATGCCATGGACTGTGTTCTCTTTATCACATTCCTTGTTGCAGGAAGTTGAAGTTGTTTCCTGGTCTTTCTGGGTCAGTGTCAGGTGGCACTGACTGTACAAATTTTGGTACAGAGTCTTTCTGATCTCTTTGGCTTTTCCCTTTAAATAAATGTAGGTTGTCATGAGAGCAGATTGCATTTATCATATTTCTTCATGTGTATATTCCAGGTATGGAGGAACAACTGTAGGGCAACAAAAATGCAGAATATATTTCTATCCCTCAAAAACAATGCTAAGAGAGCTGTGAGCTAGGGCATACACATGCTGTTATAAATAGGAAAAGCATACATGAAACCTAAAACCAATAATAGATAAAACCAAACTGAGAACTTATCCCAAACATTATCTAAATAACTGCAGGAAGGAACAAATACTACCCCTTCTGTCTCTGATAGCACAAAGACTTATGTGCTGTAGATAATTGAGTCCTCTTAGCATTTATTCCCACCTTAGACATTCATTCAGACCTAGAATTTGGCAAATGCTATCTCTACCTAACAGTAGGGTGAGTTACATCACTGTGGGCCTTTTTCTTTGGAGGTATTTCTTTAAGGATATTAACATTAAACTGAAACCATTGTAGAGTCATTGAGCTTCAGATAAAGAGGGAGTGATTGCCCTAGGCAACTTCATGAACAACTCAGGCCCTTACATATGAGTGTCCTATGTCCTTGCTGGTCTTTCAAGCTCTACTATATTGCTGGTGCTGTTTAAAAATACGCAATTTTCTTTTTTTTAATTTTTTTAATTAAATTTAATGGTGTGGCATTGGTTAGTACAAGTATACAGGTTTCAAGTGTACAGTTCAGTAATGCATCATCTATGTATTGCATTTTGTGTTCACCCTCCAGAGACAGTTCCCCTTTCATCATCATCATAAATTTGACCCCCTTCACCCTCTTGTATCACCCTCTCTCCCTCTTTACTTTCTGGTAACCAATAAACTGTTGTCTTTGTCTATGAGTTTTTGTTTGTTTGTTGTTCTTGTTTGTTTGTTGCTTTGGGTTTTATATTCCACATATGAGTGAAATCATGGTTCTCAACTTTTTCTTTCTTACATAGTTAGCATGATAATCTCCAGATCCATCTATGTTGTTGCAAATGGCAGTATTTCATCTTTTCTTATGGCTGAGTAATATTCCATTGTATCTATGCACCACACCTTCTTTATTCAATCATCTATCGAAGGACACTTTGGTTGTTTCCATGTCTTGGCCACCATTAATAATGCTGCAATGAACATAGTGGTACACATATCTTTATAGATAAATGCGTTTAGCTTTTTTGGGTAGGTACTCTGAAGAGGAATTGCTGGGTTCTATGGTAAGTCTATTCTTAATATTTTGAGGAACCTCCATACCATTTTCCAGAGTGGCTATACCAATTTACATTCCCACCAGCAGTGTATGAGAGTTCCTTTTTCTCTACAACCTCTTCAACAATTGTCATTACTTGTCTTGTTGATAATAGCCATTCTAACAGGAATGAGGTGGTATCTCATTGTGGTTTTCATTTGCATTTCCCTAATAGCTAGCAAAGTTGAGCATTTTTTCGTATATCTGTTGCCCATTTGTATGTCTTTTTGGGGGCGGTGTCTGTTCAGGCCCTCTACCCATTTTTTAATTGGATTGTTTGATTTTTGTAGTTGTTGAATTGTATGAGTTTTTTATATAGTTTGGATATTAACCCCTTATCAGAGGCAAGGAAAGTAAAAGCAAAAATAAATGAGTGGGACTATATCAAACTAAAAAGCTTTTGCACAGCAAAATAAACCATCAACAAAACAAAGAGGCAACCAACCATATGGGAAAAGATACTTGCAATCAAGCTGTACTTTTGATTCCCAGTATCCTAAAGTATCTCATTCTATGTAACCCAGAGCTGCCTTTTAGAAGTATCCTCTCCATCCTTGGCTAAAATAAAACTCCATGTCACTTTCACTGATCATAATTCCACACACGAGAACTCAACCGAGCAAGTCAATTTTTTCTTCCATATGATAGGATCTGATATATTTGAAGCAGGCTGACTTGGAGTTCGTGACTTTTCTTGACGTTAACTTTGAGTCCCAGTGGGAAGGGTTAAAGACAGCTTCTGCTATGTGAAAGCAGGTTAGGACTTAGAGAGGGGAGCAAACCCAGAATGGGCTGGACACAAAAATGAGTAAGCCCTGTCTTGAAAAATGGACCACTTAATTCATGAAAATATCAGCTTATTTGCTTTTTGATATTAAAGATCCTTCATATGAGTGCTAATGAAGTAGTTTAGCCTTCTCTCAGTTTTGGTACAGAGTACTAAAGGAAGGTGATGTGTTATTTTGGGGCATAGAGCATCATAGAGAGAAGAACAAACATTAGATGACATTATTGATTTTGTCATCAGTCACTAGGCACCCTAAGAAGAAAGGGAATATTAGTGGACAGATTCCAGGAGGCACACATGTCTCTCACAAGAGCTTCTTCCTATACCAGCATCTTAGGTTATGACTTTTCTATAGACTTAAACAATATTTTTTTCAAAAGTTAGTCTGGTGGAGGAGGACAATAATTGGAACAAAATCCATCTGCCCAATGATTTAGCCAATTTAAAACAACAACAACAACAACAACAACAACAACAACAACAACAACAACTTCTGGACCAACCGTCACTATGGCAAGATTGTCATGCAGGGATGTTCAAGAGGTACACACACATGCACACACACACACACATGCACACACACACACATGCACACACACACACACACAGTGGATAAGTGAAAGAATGCTTTACATTATTCAGTGTCCAACCTACCCACTAGAAGACTAAGTTCACATACATTGTCTTTCTCCTTTAAGTAAAAATCTCTCTCACATTTTTTTGCCTAGTAATATGCCCATAACCTGGGGTGCTCCAAAAATCTTGGACAGGTTTGAGGGGAGCTTGACAAGATGGATGCTGAATCATATTTCCATGTATTGACTTTTGAAGGGTCCAGAGCCAATCCTTTGTATTGCAAAGAATAAGGTGCTTCCTATGCTTTGGATTTTTTAACCTATCCTCATTTTTTTTCTCATTACATTACAGTTCTTCACTTTCCAATTAAAGGTCAATTCATAATAATAAGGTCTTATTTGCATATATAACCCTGGAACACGTAAATTGGTATAAATTGTTCATTTTTCTCCTATCATCTCATTAAAAGAATAGGAATAGAGGGTAAAAGAGTAAGTCAGATGCTTTCTGGAAGGAACACTAAAATACCACAGGAATATATCACGGCGGCTGATGGCAGGCTCTAGGAATGTAGGCAAGATGGCGACTCAGGTATGCTCAGGTGAAGGCTCTGGCACTGGCCCTTGAAACGCACCTTCTAATTTAAGGGAAGAGTCAGAACAAGACCCTGCCATGTTTCCTTGTGTATTGCCTTCCACCAGCCAGAGAGCACAAAGGATCCGGGGCTTCTGCAGGTTATTGAAAAGGAGATGATTTTTAAGCATTTTACTCTGAAACATACATTTCCTTCTGCTTACATCTGCATATATCTTTCTACTGATGTGGCAGCTTAAATGCTTTATTTACTTTTTAAAGCTCTACAATTGGCTTTTAAGTTGTGGTTACAGCTCCTGTCCTTTTCCAGATGCGATCCAATTGTACACAAACACATAAACAATTAAAATGGTGAGATGATGTGGGGAAAGGGGCAATAAAAATGGTCAAAGTCAATTAAACCAGTGAAATAAAAAAAATTAAACCATGGAATGGTGTACACAATAACCCATATTTTATTATTTTCCCCTTACAACATTGTAAAAAATACATAAGCCCTTGATGTATGTACATTTCCTTGAGAAAGGTGCTCTATGGCTCAGAGGCGGATAGGCGGCATGTGATGTGGGCAGCTGTAAGGTAACAACATGTTTTCCCATAAAAAGCAGAGGAAATAGGCACATAAATTCCATATAAACTGTCAGTGTGTCAGCTATGCTAACACTAGGGAAGCCGGTGCCCTGGAGCTACGCTAACTTATGCACCTTCATTTTTCAAACACACACTTCTTGAATTCACAAAGCTAAGTTGCAGTCAGGCTTCTGTTTTTTCCTTCTTCTTCTTCTTCTCCCACGCAGCAGTTGCCCCCACCCCCAATTCCTTCAGCTATATCTTGCTTTAAGGAAGCAAAGGCAGAGGACAAGAATAAAATAAGGCCGAGGGCATCAAGACATGATCCTTACATGAGGTTGCCATCTTGGGTGAACATAACACTTTCTGGGTTCTTTGTGTTAACAACCAGACCCCACTGAATGAAATGTAAAGAGCATCATGGTGCTAAGTCTGTGGCTGAAAGGTCAGGAGCACAGAGGGAAAGAGAGGGAGCTCTTTTTCCTCTCCCTCCCCTCCCCCTTCTCCTCTCTCCTCATCTTCCTCCTCCTCCTCCTCTGTTTTGCCATTTATTGGTTCTTTGGGAATGACCTCTAGGCTATAAAATAAACTTGGTTTATTTGAGAATAGTACCCAGGAGATAAAAATATTTTTCTCTTGCGGATAACTTTATGTATAAAGCTATTGACAGTTAACATCACAAATTTGAATTCGGGGTCTTATATCAAAGTGAAGCCGAACCAAAACTGCGGCCTTCTCTCTGGTATGGCCCAGATATGCTTGTATGTTGGGGGTGGGGCCCAGATGTGCTTGTATGTTGGGGGTGGGGGTGCTGTAGTGGATCTGGGGTCCAAATATTTGAATCCCATTTTCCTATTTTTTTATTTGAAACATTTTGATAACTATTTTGTGAAACTGTAACACAAACTAATTACCCTAACTCAAAATTTCCCCTATATTATGACATGTGATTATGTGTTTAATTCAAACATGCAGGGTTTCAGTGTTTAAGACCTGTACTTTCTATTGGGTTGTCAGAAAAGTCATGACGCATTTTTGCAATGAAAAACAGAAAAAATACGTCATGACTTTTCCGACAACCCAATATTTGAACACGTTTCCTGAGCAACCTGGGCTTTCATGTTTTTGTCAGCTCACAGGGGCCCAATATGTGTATCCTACAGAATCATAAGGCTGCTGTGATTACTATGTGACATGCCTAATGCGAATAATACATAATGAAAAGTTTCATGTGATCTTCAGGTGTGAGGAATTTGAAGACCTACTGATCAGACCTACTGAGTCTGACAAATTTCGAACTCAGGATTTTGAAAGCATAGGTAGACTAATTTGAAACAAAATATACTTGCTCTGTTTTTCTTAACTATGGAATGCTAGGTTCCCACAATTTGAAATTTGTCCAGCACAGCCTGTCTGTCATGTAGGAGTCCCAAGGCTAAAATGATGAAAAGCAAAAAACAAAATTAAAAACACAACAAAAAGAGAAGATGACTAAAATTTCACTTCAAAGGAATACATAGAATATAATAAATAGGATGATCCCACAAGCATTATTTTCTCACATGAGCAGTGCAATTTTATTTAACTGCGTCTTCTACATTAATATCTAAACATGTGTGATCATATTCTGAGCATTGATTCAGCCCAGATTCATTACTCTTACAGTTTGGTCATTAAAACCCTGTCATTCTTTTATTCTTTTTTTTTCTTTTATAGTAGTTGTCAAAATCAATCTCAGACAGCAGTGGACTTCTAAGAAACATATATCTAAGACTGCCAACAAAATCATTTAAATATGATAAGACCTAATCACTTATTAATTAGTCTGTATCACAGAATCATGATTAACATTTGCTTCATTATCAGGCATACTGACAAACTGAGATGCAAAGATATTATTGGATTCTATGGCTATCTGGGAGCAGTAACTGCACCAGGGTTTAAACTTTAATTTCAAATTAGAGATAATTCTACCTATAGCTCATCTTTGTATGAATCTCTAAAGTCTTTTGTACATGTCATTTGTTTGTTCATAATTCTAAAAGAGAATAAGTTGAAGAGGGAGGTAGTGTGATTACCATCAAAATTCAAAATTAAAATGATAATAATAGCTTTTGTATTTAAAGAAAAATAAGGCTGGGAGAGGACAATTAGTAAATCCAAGAGATTGGCTTCCCTTCTATATATTGCTCAACTCTCCATTTTGATCTATGCATGTAACTGGGAAGCCAACATCTTCCTCACAGAGTCAGCTTTGCATATGGGCCTCTCATGTTCCCAGCAGGCGTATCTTGCACTGCTGTTGGACCAAAATGGTTTAAGTTTAATTATCTAGATACATTGCTCTCTGCAGTAACCTCACTATTGTTCTCACTGTAATCTACCACATTATTAATGCCAGATTTTTCCTATTAGCTTTTAAACTGTTCTTTTATACTGAGCAGTTTGCCACCAAATTGTTACCAATAAAAATCCCCAAATGCCTAAAGGTTATTTTAAACACAGTGTGAGCAATGCTGGTTTCATTTCACCATTTATTTTGTTGAGTCATTATCGGTATGCATTGTGTGAACTTACTGTATGCATTTTTTATGCTGCTGGGATGGCAGTATATTTTTAACGATCCCATTTTAATACGACTGTCCTAAAATATATATATATCATTAAACTCAGGGTTTAACAAGGACTGTGCAACTTCACCTATCGTCTCTCCTTGTGTCAAATATTGTTGAGTGATAACTTTCGAAAACTAATATATTTGGAAATCCTGGTTTCCATTTCTTTTAGAGCTATAATGCATACTAAAGGATGCAATAAAAGAACACTTTCTTTGCAGTAAGTGTTCTCTGCATCATATTATCTAGTAGTCAGATAACCAAAGAGCTCAGGCGTAGAATAGCATTCTTTATAAATGTCAAAAAAATTGGGGCACATGGTACACATTTTAAGAAAACTTTTAAGTCATTGAGACTCTGATTCAAAACCTATTGTAAAAACCAAAATCATATTCTTAGTAATACTGTTTCTTATGGATATATACTCTGGCCTATGGCCATGTTATTTCTAGTTAAAATCACATCAGATTTTAAAAACTAAATAAAATTGAACTAGGTCAACGTAGGTGAAGACTTGTAATGGAAAAATAAAAACAAAACAATTAGAACTGGGATAAGAAAATGTGTGGTTGAATGTCACCCAGATAAATGTGTTATGTTACATATGAACTCACTTTCCCAGAAGATAAAGGTGAGCTATAGAAGGACTTGATATTTCACCTAAGTTAACTGAAACTCTCTTAGTTCATCAATATATCTATAGGTATTTGGTCCAGGGGTCCTTGGAAATTGACAAGTTTGATGTGAAATAGCAAGGCCGTAATTCTAAGGGGCACTTTAGAGTTGTTATTATCTTGGGAACAAGATAAGTGCGGTGGGTAGAAAAGAATAGGGTAGTCCATCCAACAAGCATGTCACTCATCCATCAATTCATTCAATTAGCTTTCCAACATTGATTCAAATTAATCAAATATTTATTGAGGACTTACTATCTGCCACGTTCCATAAGTAGCTTTTGATTTACAACAGTAAATAAGACAAATGGGCTCTATCCACAGGAAACATAGTTTTGGAAAGTATATTTTTCCACTTGATAGGTAATACACATATAATCAGGCATGGACATGTCAAGGGTATAAGAGTTCTTCTAGTCATGACACAATCACTGAATTCTATAGCCAGAGGTATGAAAACTAGAATCTTTTAGGATTTTGTTCTCAAATTTTGATATGTCATAAGAAAATTGCAACCCAAACCAGGCCTACCAATCAAAATGGGAAGGGTATGGGATGGATAATAGAGAGGGGAGGCAACAATTTTCCCTGGTGGCTCTAATGGGCTATGTGAGAAGCACTGCTGTATTTGGAGGGGCTATTGAGAGCTAGGAAGACATATTTATCCTAGCTATACCAGCTAAAGTTTCTGGCATGGCTTCAATAAGAGAAGAAGAGGAGTGAATGGGTAGAGTTATACTCTTAAAATGGGATTCAAGGCAGTCATGACATGGGTGCTAGTTTAACCAGGGCCTCATAGTGGGGATAAAGGGAATAGCAAAAGGGTTGTAGAGAAGGGAAGACTATAGCTGCACGTTCCTCCAAAAAATCCAGACAATATATCTATTTGTAGGAAAAAGTTATTAAAGTATGCTTTGTGAATGAGCTTGCTGACCAATTCCTCTTTCACAGCAATAACTTGGAAACTTAGGTGGTTTGGGTCTACCTAAGGTGCTCCTGGTTAATATAGTTCATGTGACAAGCAAAGACTGGAAGGATGAGGTTTCAGCAGGCCA
Source organism: Hipposideros armiger (assembly GCF_001890085.2). NCBI lineage: Eukaryota > Metazoa > Chordata > Mammalia > Chiroptera > Hipposideridae > Hipposideros > Hipposideros armiger. The sequence goes on from NW_017731386.1 coordinate 792,900, forward strand.
CTCATTATTTCTGCATCTTCACCATCTCAGAAATAGCTCTCAAGTCTATTTAGAGAGTTTGAACTATGGCAGGGGTAAAAGAGCTATTTAGAGGGGAACTATATTAGTGTGTCCAGTGCTGCCTTTGGGGTCACAGACACGGTGTGAATTCCAGCTCTAACACTACGTAAGCATGTGGCTTTGGTGAAAGCTATTTCATCTCACTAAGCCCCAGTCTACTACTACTACTACTACTACTACTACTACTACTACTACTACTACTACTAATAATAATAATAATAATAGGAAGAGAAGGAGGAGGAGGAACTGGAAACATTTTTATTTCATATGGTTGCTGAGATTCTTAAATAATTTTCTAAAATGCTTGGGACAAAGTAAATGGTAACTATCATTAAGCCTCTCTTCCTTCCATTGACAGCAAAGTGTATCCTATTGTCATTGTTAGGCAAAAATTAGTCCACTAAATTATAGGCAAGTTAAATGATTATGCTAACCTCTTTGCTTTCACGTACTTTTACCCACATGTACAAGTATAGTCACACTTCTTGTTGGCTGACAGGTATTGAAGACATGTAATTCAACCACCTTGAAAGTGGTGCATTTTGATGTAGCTGGAAAAAACATGTCCTCTGGTGGAGTAGATACCATAATTTGTAAATAAATCATCAAAAAATGGAACAGGATAAAATGTTTGATGGGATTTCCATGGCATTATCATATAGATTACAACATAAAGAGCAGTTTGACTATACCTGGAGAAGTGTTTCAGAATTTACATAATGAATTAAAAAGTCAGACTTAGATCTGAATCCTTTAACCAACATTCATCCATAGCAGAGTCAATGATCTTCATTGAGTTCTGTCTGCATTGAGGAGACCTGATGTATATTGTTAACAGTGTTAGTGGTGGGAGAATACCTAAAATCTAGAAATAATGGGGTGTTCTTAACTTTTAGAAGAACACATAAATGGAAGGAACTCAGTTACTCAACTGTCTCTAAGTGCTATAAAATCTCAGATATCTCAGGTAACTATATAGGCAGGCCACTGTCCAGACTGTGGAATTAAAAAAAAACAAAAAAGTTGAATTTTTCATAATCCTTCAACCTTGTTAAAAGTTATCTAAATTATAGAATAAGTCTAATTATAAGTTTTATGTCAATCAAAAATTGAAACAAACACACACACACACACACACACACACACACACACACACACACACTGGTGAGATGCTTTCTTTGGTAAAGTAACTGTTCCACCATGAGAACAGGGGTGACCTTCCTCCTATGTGGAGGACATGCTAGCTTACACAGACATATGTAATGGATATACTTATTGATGTAAATAATGTCCAAACTTGTACAGAATTTTATGAGTTTATTTGAGCCCAACTGATGACATAATATCGGGGAATAAGATATCAAATGCTGCAGAAAATAACAGTTTTGCATCTTCTTTTATGCATTTGAAATTAAGGAGGGAATATAAGGAAGATTTCATGAAGGTGGGAGAAAGCAAGGTGGGGATTAGATTACAGGATAGGTAACAAGATTATGTGCTTTCTTGAGAGTGGTTATTTCAAAGGCATGTTAACCTAGATGCACAGAAATAATAGTCAGGGCATGCTTACGGTAAAGGCAAACATTTTACTAAAAAAAAAATTATATCTAGAGCATAACTACCCACCATGATCAATTAGGAATGTATGATCAGATAACCCTGTGAGGTTACTTTTCATAGAATTTCCCCCTTTTTTTTTTGTACACACACCTGACATCCAGAAGGGGATTGTTTCAATAGAAATGGTTTCACTGAACCACAAGGGGAAACCAGAAGCAGAAATTAGTACTATTTTAAGTCCATTTATGACTAATAGATCCGAATATCAGTAAGACAGTCTCTCAAAAAATGAAAAAAATTGGACCTTGAAAAAATGGGGAGGTTGGGGGGAAAAAGAACAATGAAAGACCTTCTAGAAGAGGCCATCGGGTTGGCTTCATTTAATACGTTTGTTCTTGACTTCAGGTGTGCTTACCAAGTCACAGGGGTAGAACTAGGTCATCTCTTTCACTTCCATTAATCATTTCCTTTGTGATCTGCTGGGTATAGTGAGTGCCTAAATGAAAATTTAACATTCTCTTCACATGGGGCTCACCAAGGAGATATATAATTTTTCATATTTGGTTTTGTGCAATTGTAATATATTTATAAGAAACACTGTCAACACCTAATTCACAAATAAATCTGCTTAGCTTATACATTTAAGATTTGACATCCCTAAGAGGTGTATAGAAAACTTTCCTTTACACTTGGGAGGTAATTTGTTATAGGGGTTGAATTACTTAATATTATCTGAGTTAATGCTCATGTATTTCTTTATTTTGCTAGTGAATTGCTATTGCTCTTTTATTAATACAACTTTCAAATAATTAAGTCTAATCTGTATAGCAGGATTTTAAATATTTTGAAAAGGAGGCATTATTGTAAACTTCTTGGTATCTACAAAGCACCAAACTGGTTCTTATTATAGAATGTGTTCAATATATATTTGCTGTAAATAGCAGATACTCAATAGATATTGGTTGCAAATAGCCAGTACTTAACATATAATTGTTCAGTGAGTGTCCAGAAATGGCAGGAACTCGGATTCAACTCTTCCTCTGACATCAAAATTGATCAGTGAAATCTAGTCCATGAAAAAAACTGATTGTGGCTCCTGATTTAATTTTTAATTAGTTCAGCAAGTGGGTTCATAACTAAATTCCATTTGTTCTTTCATTAATAAAAATATTGAACAATACCTGTTATATTCTTGGCTCTATGTAAGAGCCTATAAATAAATAAATAAATAAATAAATAAATAAATAAATAAATAAATAAGTTATAGTGAAAATACTTATACTATTTATGAAGTCAGTAGCATTCATACCCTGCTCCTTTTGGAATGACTCTCTGTAGCTTCCAAAATACAGTTCAGTTTCCACCTCTGGTATTTGAGGACCTTTCTTTTTTTTTTTTTTTTTAGATTTTATTGGGGAATTGGGGAAGGGGACCAGCCAAGTTGTTGTTCTTCAATCTTCGTTGTGGAAGGCGCCAGTCACCATCTGGCTTCCCGTCAGCAGCTGGTGGCCTCTAAGCTCAAGGTGCTGTGTTCAATCTTAGTTGTGGGTGGGTATAGCCACCATCCCATGTGGGAGTTGAACCAGCAGCCATGTTGTTAAGGGTGCATGCTCTATCCACTGAGCCATCCAGCGGCAGCTCAGCTTAAGGTGCTAAGTTGAGGACCTTTCTTAATTGACCCAAATCAATCTATTCAAACTTCACTCACCTACTCCCCAACATATATGCTCAATCTAGCCACCACAGAGTCCTTAGCATTCTTTAAACACCCATGTTTACTTCCATTGACACATCATTGATCACACAGAAGCAGTATGGTGCATTGAAATAGTCCTGACTTTAAAGCAAGACAAATCAATTCCAAGGGCGTGTCACGTGTTTGCTAACCTAGGCTGATGAATGCTGACTTTCAGGATTGCAATGAAGATCAGAGATAAGATACAGTATGGAGAGCATAGGATCTGAACAAAACTTAGCCTGATGAATACAAATCTGTTTATGAGGACAGGAGGTAAGAAATAAGGTCAGAGCTAGATAATTTAGGTGTGTGGCTACCTAAGCCAAAGGAAAGGATTGCATGTACAGCCTCCCAAATCTTTCCAGCTCAGCTCACATCCCAAATCTTCTCAACATAATGGCTTGCGTTGTGCATGCTTATATTGTTGATTTACATTATTCTAACTACTAAAGCTAAGCAAGAGCTCAAAAATGTTAACAGATGCAGCATAAAAAAAATTGAATATGGACAACAAATATGAACTTGGAACACTTTGGCTGTTCCCAGAATCTAACTCACACACTCTCTGTAAAAATAGAGTGCATCAAATTGTATTAATCAAGAAAATAAAAGGAAAAAAGGGAACCGAAGAAAAGGCTCATTTTGAGACATTGGTAGTCTTAATTCAATTTATCTAGCATCTAGTATTTGTCAGATTCTCCTTCACTTCTTCCTGCTTAGTTTCAGACCTTTGGTTTCTTAAACAAAGTAGGAAGACTGTGGTCTGGTCAGTTGTAGCAAGACAAAATGGAGTCCTAAGGTAATTTTCAGGTAAGTTGCAGCAAGAAATAAAAACCCAAACTCTCTAAACTAAAGTATATAACTTTCTAAAGAAAGCATTTTTAGGGTCTAAAGTCTCTAGGTGATGCCCCCAATTCCCAACTAGACTGTGTGTAGAGACCCATCCTGAGCACAGGAATTCTAAAGAAGAAAATGAGACTGCATAACACCTGACCTCCACTTCATCCCCTTCCCTTTCAGAGATGGGGCTGAAACTTCTAAAATAGACTCTGGCCCAGATGAGAAAGAACAATCAATGTCCCCGCTACCAGAGGTTTCTCGGGTTAATCTTACTAGTTATTGAAAGCCACCCAGGACAATTGCTATTCACTCTTTTCTTAACAGGAGAGAAGAATCCATACCTTACCATTGTCTTGGAAAACAAACTGTGGTCAGTCACAGTGCCTTTCACTGCCATCTAACTTCAGGGAGTTGGTGGGAGGGTACAGAGAAGCAAGCAGGCAAGCAAACAAAAAATGTAAAGCAATCAAGGTCTCGCTTTGGAACACTTTGTAGCAAAATGATGATAGATCTTGTCACCCACAGCTCTTGTGTGCCTTAATTTTTTCTCCCTTTTTCATTCATTTTTCTATGCTTTAATAACTAACAAAAAACATGTAAGTTCATAAATGGCTTTAATTATACATCTGCACTTCAGATTTTTAAATAGGTAGGTGCCAATTAGCAGCCAAGACAGAACTACAGATGTCAATGTAAGGTACATTATACATTGTATTTTTTTTTGTATTTTCATAGTGTCTTGCATTTGGTGAATAAAATAGATTTTATAAAGGGAAAGGGAGAGAACCCAGGCAGACACATGTCTGTAATCAGAGGCATTTAAAATGACATAATTCCAACGCCATCCTTTAAGAGTAGAGAGTATTTGTTCTACTCATCAGCCAGGGCATTTGCCTGTGAAGTCAAAGAAAGAAATATTTAATCACTATCAGCAAACAGAAACCCAGTGAAGAGTATTTGTGTCAGTTAGATGCCAATGAAACTAAGCCTTTCTGAGATGGAGAGGATCGATTTAATTTTTTTCCCCTTCTCCAGATTTTTGCTATGACAGAATGACACACTCTTCATTCAGCCACTCAAGCAAAAGAATGACTGGCGATCCAATGAAGGTCAAATAGTTTTCCATCCAGCTGATGCTGTTTCAGACAGATTTTACCCTCTTCAACAAAATGGCTGGACCAAAAGTTTGGCTCTGAAGACCCTATGAGCTGCCTTTCCAGTGACAACTTTCCCTTCCTTCCTCTGTCCCCAAAATACACACCTAAAGAGAACTTTGCAGTGAGTGGTTTTACTTTCTCACAAGGTTCCGCCCTTTCCTTTGTGTGCAGTTGAAACATCTTGTGACTTTCATTCTCCTATGTTGGCGTTTTCCTGGTCTCGCACTATTGTTGGGCTCTGGCTTTATTTCTCATCAATGTCAGTGTGCCCCAGGGAATTAGTTTTTCTCTTTCCCTGAATGAACAAATGCTTTCTCTAAATGAAATGTGGAAATATATGGCCTTTCTAACAAAGTCATAAGGGAGGACTCTCTAGGAGGTAGGAACATTTACATAAAACAGAATTGCAAAGGGTCCTGAGTCCTTCAGTTCAGAGCTCTATTAGTGGGCCAGATCAGATTTTTGCCTCTGACCTCTGATTTTTTAGACTGCACATTTTCCAATACAGTTTCACATTCTCGAGAGCTACACTGAAGGAAGAAAGTCGGAGATTTTACCAAATCTTATCTAGTGTGCAAAAAATGTGACAAAGGCCAATAGACAGGTCAGTATAGTGGATCTCCACCTTTTGGGATATATAATCCTAGACATTATTAGCTGAAGATACTGGGTTCTTTTTTTTTAAAGGTTTTTATTGGGGAATTGGGGGAAGGGGTACAGACAAGTTGCTGTCCTTTTGTTCTTCAGTCTAGTTGTGGAGGATGTTGCTTCACTGGCCCAAGTTGGCACCATCATTGTGCTCTTCCCGGGCGAGGCAGATCAGTCGCCGGCTTCTGGATGGCTGCTCACTGCGGCTGCTGGCCGCTCACGCTGGCTGCTGGCTACACACGGTAGCCCATGGCCACCCACTGCCACAGGGGCTGCAGCCTATGCCATCGCCGGTGACTCACAGTAGCCCAGCTCCAGGTTGAGCTGTTGTTCAGCATCTTAGCTGTAGAGGTCAGTGTCACTGGCCCTCATATGTGGGATCCGAAGCGGGGCCCTCTGGCGTGCCAAGCCAGCTCTTCACCAATGCGCCACTTGGCCAGGCCGATACTGGGTTCTTGATATTTTATTTTTGTTGTCTTGGAAAGGCAGTGCCTGCCCCAGCACAAACCCCACTCCTCTATTTGGCCCCTAGGGCCCTCTCCAACCTTAATTCCTCTACCAGCCTCTTGGAAGATATGTCTTCTATTTTTACTCCTCCCCCATCCCATGTCCTGATTTTTCCACTTAAAAACATGTGAAGAATTAGTGAATTCTTTAAAAATGTCTGTCATGATAAAGCATAGCAATACATTTTGTATTTAGCTCAAGCCCTTGCACCGACATTAATTCATTTACTATCTTGCTGCCTGTCTTTTACAGATCAGAACATGTATTATAATTGATAGATGAGTGAAAAAAGCCCTGAGTGACTGCATTGTTTATCTAGCTTCACCTTATAAGTCACTGATAAACCAACATTGTGGGTCAAGCTTCCCAGCTCCTTGGATGGGCTTCCTTCTATGTGGTGGTGGTGCCTCCCTTTCTGTTTTCAAGTCTAGCTGAACATTACTGATTGAAGAAGCACTCTTCATGAGAGTTGCTTTTGACTCCAGCTACATCCAACACACTGATGAGGAATGTAGCCCCCATTTAAGAAGAATGAGACTCAGGAAGATAACAACATGTGTACTGGACAACAGCTACTAATGGCAGAAATTCTGTAGTCAATACTAATGCTGCGACTTCAAAAAGTAATGCAGCATTTAGTAACTGAGCTTACCAAATAACCTCAGTTTTCCTACTAAGTTGGAATTGATTCAACATCAATAATATAATATATCCTTGAAGCAAAGGAAGTATTGAGTTTGAAGGGAAGTGATTGTGCCAATTGATTTGGGTTTTGGTGAATGTGCTGCACATGTCAATTAACCCAGGGTGCCCCACTGCTTCCGTTTGCAGTCGTGAGTCCGAGTCAGTCAACTCATGTCTCTTCAGGTAGACCTGACATAGAAGGCATGCATGCAGGTGTGGGGTTTAGTTTCACCTGTGCCATTTTCTAACTGTAAGTAAACTACTGAATCGCCCTCAGTTTTTCACATTTGTAAAATAAGGAAAAGGAAACCTGCATGTCAGTGAGAAGATTAAGCAAATTAATCTATATATAGAATTTAGTGTTTGATAAGTGCAAGGTAGTGTAATACTATTATTTTCTGTATTTATTATGTGCATTCTCCCTTTTTCCACCAAGACAAAGCAGGTGAAGCAGCTAAGAAATATTGACACCATTAGTATGAGAGAACAGGCTTTATCTAGGCTTGCCTTGGGATTTAGTTCTTCAATCTTGAATCTTTCACCAATTGACTCAAATCATAGGCTACTCAGTTTATTAGTTACGCGCCCCATCGCACCACAATGCAAAGATAGCTGAGAATGTGAAGGTCAGTACAGTTCCAAATAATATGTTGAGTCAGGGGGAAATACACTGTGTTTTAATCTGGGTGAAATCAGATAAAATAATTTTTACTCACAAAAATCCCAAATCACACGCACACACACAAAATGGGGCCTTTTTTGTCAGAAATGCTATATAGTACGTAGGATATAAGCAGGGACTAAGAAGAAAAAAATGGCCTAAGTTTAGATGCTATAAAATACCTAAGACTCATTTATATGTGAGAATTCTGAATTCTGTCCCTGCCCCAAACCCCTGTAGCAACTATCTATTGTATTGTTTTGTTTTATTTCTGTTCAAATCTTCCCTTTCTTTTAGAAAGCATCACACCTCCTCAGTCACATGACTACCATTGAAACTGCCATATAAGTATACATATTGTGCATCTCTAGATGACATCTTCCACATTGCCCATATATAGTTTGTAATGTAGACTGTGCCCCCTGTAATTATACAAGCAGTGGCCTTGGTACAGTATGACCCTGCCCTGGACCACAACTGATTGATTCAGGAATTTGCACATGATCCAAACTTTAAAAGACACAGAGAGGAGGTTTTTTATCTGCAGGTGCTAAGACCCATTAATCTGATAATGTGTCTCTTCCTGAGATTAGGATATTCAATACTTGCTTAGATACTGTGAGACCTGCTCATATCTTTCTGGTAGATTCTCTGTTACTGCATAAGGTAGCAAGATTCAGAGATTCACCTTGAGTGAAACAATGAAGAACCTTGACTGATCACTCTAACCTCACCATGAATATCCTCACACATACCAGATATGTGAACCAGATGCAATGCCTATTCATTTTTCAAGACCCGGATCATTTGTGCTTGAGCATGTAGGCTCAGGATTCAAACTTCGTGTACCTGAATTTTGATCTCACCATTAACTGTAATGGCCTTGTGCAACATACTTAATTTCAGCACCTGTTTCTTCATCTGTAAAATAGGAATAATAGTAGGATCTTCTGCGATTGTTGAGAGGATTAAAGGATTTCAAAATAGCCTAGTTTGCTCTTTATAGAATCAGTTATTATTACTCTGCAAAGTCATCTAAAATTTCTCTCATAAATTTTCCAAACCTCCATTTGATATGATTCTTTTTCTTTTGTGTTGCCAGTCTCTCCTGAATTCGCCTCCATTAGACTTCTTAATACATTGCTTTACAATTATTTACTTATGTAAGTAATTATGCATTTATGCAAATAATCTATCTCCCTTTCTTATTTGTGATCTCTTTGAGGATTAAGGTTCATTTCTAATTCAACTTTCCCCCATAATGCCCTGCTAGAACAATGTCTGTCAAATGATAGTGCTCAGTAAATGCATTTGAAAAAAACATTAGCACGATTACTGAAAAACTACTACACAAAAAATCACAGTCTGCTGTTTGTAATTACCAGGTTTTTTTTCTCTCTCATCATCGACCCAAACATTTCTCCATTCTTCCATTTATTCAAGACTTATTTGGCAAATATGTGGGTAGAAAACTATAGTGCTGTGTGTTCTGTGGAAATATAAAATGAGTAACAATCTCTCTCCTCTAAAGCAGTTTGCAACCCAAGAGGGGATAAAACAGGTACCCAAATTGCTGTAATATAAAGTGGAAGGTGATGGGTTTTATAATAGAGGGACTAGGAAATTGCCGTAAGATCTAAAAGATGTAGAGATCATTTCAGGCTGCAAAGCTTGAAAAAGACTTCAAGGAGGAAGTGCCTGTGAGGTTTTTCTTAGAGAAATAAGTATGCTTTCAATAGACTGAAAAAAATATTTCCCCAAATGGGAAAGGTCTGCAGGTTAATGAATTTCTGCTTAGTATGACTGTTCCTGACAGTTCCTGTCTGCCAAATGGACTTTGAGGAATGCAACCACAGTCTTTGGCTTGGGTTTGATAAAGGTAGAGGTCAGGCTGAGAGATCTGTGTTTGCTGAGGCTTCTATTTTCCCAACGAGCCACTTAAACACTACCTAAATCTCTCTGCAGATGGAACAAATCGGTCTGTTTTAGTTTCATTCGAAATGGGAATCAATATTGCAAAAATAATTTTGATATCCATTATGAGCAAAGATATGCAACTGACATTCTCTTTGAGTTGTTTCCTCAATATTGGCTGTTACTTCTTTGCAGGGAAAAAAATCACTATGTGGGATTCTACCTGGGAATAATATCATGCAATACATATTTAATGAATGCCTACTGTGTACCAGACATTATACTCTCCATTGGATTGTTTTGGTCAAGAATATTTGATTGAGATATGTTTTATGTACAATGAACTGCAAAGATTTAAAAAGTGCAGTTTCATAAGTTTTGACAAATGCATATACCTGCATATCCCATGCCTCTATCAATATATAAAGCATTTCTATCACCTCAGAAAGTTTTCCTCCTGTGTGAATCCCCATCGCACTTCAAATACAACCGCTCATCTCATTTCTTGTACCATAGTCAGTCATCTTGCCTGTTCTAATATTTCTTGGAAATGGAATCCTATGATACTCTTTTGTGTCTTATTCTTTCACTCAGTATACTTTTTTTTTTGAGATTATTGTGCTTCATTTATTAGCAGTTTCTTTTATTGCTACATATTTTTGCCTGGTGTGAATAAAACAATATGCTTTTCACCTGGTTTTCTACCGAAGGGTATTTGGATTGTTTTTAGCTTGCAGCTATTATGACTAAAGTTGCTATGCACATTCATGTACAGGTGTTTTGTGGACATGTCATTTCTAAGAGTGCGATTGCTGGGTCATAGAGTATATGCATGTATAACTTTATGAGGAATTGCCAGACCTATTTCCAAAGTGTTAGAACCATTTTACAATTCTACCAGCAATATTTGAGAAATCTGGTTGCTCAACATTTTTATCAACCAACTGGTGTTTTATCTGGTATTGTCAGTATTTTCATTTTAGTCATTTTGGTGGGTGTTTAGTCTTGTGGGAATTTCATTTTACATTCCCCTGGTAAGAAATAATGTTGGGTGCTTTTTCATGATTGTATACATTTTTGTATCTTTATTTGTGAAGTGCCTATTAATGCATTGTACACATTTTAAAAATTGGGTTTTTTTTCCTTTTTATATTGACTTTTCTAAGTTGTTTATTCTGGACAAATCCTTTGTCACACATTAAAAAAAATAATAATTCCCTGCATGTGGTTACCTTTTTCTTTGAACAATGTGTCTTAAAAGAAAAAAAAGTTTTTAATTTTGATAGAGAAGATTTACTAGTTTCTTTATTATGGTTAATGCTTACCATGTGCTAAGAAATCACTGCTTACCTTAAGACTCCCTGTTTTCTTCTAGAGCTTTATAGATTTAAATTTAAGGTTAGGACTATAAGCCACCTAGAATTTAATTTTTGTATAGTGCGAGGTAGAGGATGAGGTTCTCTCTGTCTTTGTCTCTGTCTTCCATGTAACCATGCAGTTGTTTCTGAATATGTTTGGAATGTTTTTTTGTTTTGTTTTGTTTTTTCTCCATTGTATTACTTTAACATTTTAGAATCAATTGAACAAATATTAATGGGTTTATTTCTGAAATCACCATTGTCTTCCGTTAATCTATTTGCATTTCTTTATACATTTCCTAGATTGATGCAAACTTATAATTGATCTGAATATCATCCAGCATAAATTCTCCAAACTTGTTCTTTCTCAAGATTACTTTAGTTACGTTAGGTAGGTCCCTTGCACTTTCATGTAAGTTTTAGATACAGCTTATCAATTTCTACAAAATGCCTGATGTGATTTTTGTTTGAGATTGTATTGACTCCATAGAGTAATTTGTGAAGAAAAGTCATCTTAACAAAATCATGATTTCTAGTCTATGAATATTTATAATTTCTTTAATTTCTCTCAGCAAACTTTTGTATTTTTCAGTGTGCAGATATTGCACATATTTTGTTAAAGTTATCCATTTGTATTTCATAGGTTTTGGTTTTATGATAACTAGTATTCCTTATTTAAGTTTTAATTCCAATTTTTAAAATACTCAGAATTGTAATTTAATTTATGTATGAATCTTGCATCCTACAACTTTAGTAAATTTATTTATTAGTTCTAGTAGTATTGTTTTAGATTACTTAGAGTTTTCTACATATATAATCAGTTGTAAATAAGACTCTTTCATCTTTCCTTCAAATCTATATGACTTTTATTTATGTTTCTATCTTATTAAATATGCTTAAACCTCCAGTACAATGTTGAACAGACATGGTAAGAAGTGAACTCTTTTCTTTATTCTTGATCTTAAATGGAAAGCATTCAGTCTTTCTTTAAATACAAAGTTAGCTGCAGGTTTTGCATACATGCCTCTTATTAGGTTGAAGAAATTCCCTTCTATTATAGTTTGCTGATAGTTTATTTAGTTTTTAAATCATAAATGGATGCCGAATTTTTTCCTGTGTTTTTCTGCATTTATTGAGATGGTGTGTGAGATTTTTCTCTTATTTTTATTAATGTAGTATATAACATTGATGTGTTTTTTTTAACGTTAATCAAACTCTGCATTTCTAGAATTCACTTCACTTAGTCATTATGTATTAGTCTTTATAAATATTGCTGGATTTACAGGGTATGACCAAAAATACGATGAATGTTTAAATTTAAAAAAAATACAGTAAAAGACACATTGCCATTAATCCTCCTCAAAATACTCCTCCTCACTTCAAACACACTTACCCCAGAAAGTTCTTGCCACTTTCTGAAGCAGTTCTGGAAGTCCTTTTTCATGAGTGTCTTTAGTGTGCTTTTGTGGTTGCCACGATGTCCTGAATTGATTCAAAATGTTTACTTTTCATGGTCATTTTGTCTTTTGGGTAAGAGCAAGCAATCTCAAGGTGCTAGATCTGGTGAATAAGGTAGATGAGGATACACCATCGTTTTTATTTGACAGAAATTACCATACCAGAAGCAATGTGTGACACAGAGCATTTTCATGATGGAGGATAAAGAAAAGAAACAAAAGAGAACTTCCAGAAGTGCTTGAGAAAGTGGCAAGAATGTCGGGATAAGTGTGTTCAAAGTCAGGGAGAATGTTTTGAGGGCAATTATTGGCAATGTGCCCTTCACTGTAATTTTTTTTTAAATTTAAATTCGTTGTATTTTTCGATCACACCTCATAAATTAGCATGTTGTTAGGAATTTTTATACAAGTTCATTAGGAATATTGGTCTATAATTTTGTTTTCTTGTAATGATCTTGTCTGGATTTAGTATCAGAGTTATGTTGAGCATGTAAATTAGGAAGTGTTTCCTTTTTACTGTAGTTTCTGAAGTTTCTGTTACCCTCTCTTCAAGTTCACTGGGATTCTCCTTCTATAATTTCTATTAATTTATAAGCTAATACAAATATACATTTTTAATTTCAGATATTAAGTTTTATTTATATTTTTCAATTCTAGAATTTCCATTTGGATATTTGTATATGATATCTATTTTTCTGTTGAGATATTCTATGTGTTCCTCCATCTTATTTATGTATTTATTTCTCTTTACATTCTTAGACATAATTATAATAGGTTTTTTTAAAGCCTTAGTCTGACAGCTTCATTTTTCCATGGTCTATTTCTCCTGTGTTTTAATTTTTTTCTTTTTCTTCTGGTTACAGATCATTTTCCCTTGTTTCTTCACATGTCTAGTAAGTTTTGATTGTGTGTCCGGTATTATGGTTCTATGTTACTGAGTATCTAGGTATTGCTATTATTATTATTATGTGTTTGTTTGTTTTAAGAGTGATAAGTTTTGTTCAGGCAGGAAGTTAGTTTACATGTCAATCAGGAGCCTGATTTACAATCCTTTAAAGGCTTGTAAATTTAAAACAGCTTAGTCTAGATTCCTTTCCTCTAGCATCAAAGAAGTCCTACTCTCTAGATTTAGACTTTCTGGGATCCCTCCTGAATGCTTTAGCTCTTCAGTAACTTCTCTTTATCCTGGCTACTAGAGCTCCCAATCCTGTGTGAGCCCCAGGACAGTTTTGGGTACAGCTCCCTCATAATTATTATTTTTATGGTAATATTTTTGCTTGGCTTTATAGAGTTTCATCCCGCACATGTTCTAATTAGCATTTATTCAAAGACTCAAAGGAGCCCTACCCAGGTTTCTGGAGTTCTTTCTTCTGTGGAACCATTTCCTGCAAATTTCACCCTCCTTCATAGCCCCAAATTTTATCTCATGATGCAAGATCATCATTTTCTGTTCAAGCTTCCGACATGCTATGGTCTGAAAATGTGCACAGGCAGAAATACTGGGCAATTACAGAGCTCTTTCATTATTCAACTTCTTTTGGGATTATAGTCATATACTACCTCTTGTACTATATCTGACAACAGTATATTACATATGTTTTGCCCAATTTTAAAGTGGGCTGTTCTGGTGCCAATCATTCCATTAAAGCTATAAGTAAAAATCTCCATTGGATTTTATGAAATGTTTTGTCAAGACTAGTGATGTGGTCTCAGGCTAGAGAATTATGGTAAATAAAGTAAGCAAACATGAATAACCTAGTGGGCTCAAAAGTGAACTTGTAACAGGTGGTCTAATGGAAAATATGGTGCCTAGAAGCATTATCATGTAAGCATCATAAAGATCATGTGCTATTGATTTTTTTTTTTTAAACTCTACCATGGAAGAGCAATGTGAAGTCTGGAAACCAAGGTGCGTCATGTGTACTTTTTAGATGGCTTGTTCCCTCTAAAATTTGAAAGGTAGCTAGGTCTATTTTATAGTTTGTCGTATCAACATTTAACATCATAATAATTTTATCATAACATACCTGTTTAACTGGGCTTTCCATAAGGAGACAAGAGAAACCTGACCCAGAGTTGTTTAGGGAAGTGAAATTTTAAACACTCTGTTATTGGGAATATTTCCTCCAAAGAAAAGCAATTGTCTAGTGTTCATGAGTATAATTAAGACTGCTGTTGTACATTCCCAGCTTTATACCCCAGACATGCCCCCTTATTAGTAATTTGGGGCATTTCTCTATATGTACAAAAGTTTAAGAAGAATTATTTCTCATATTTTCTTGCAAACTGGCTTCAAAGGCAGTAAGAATATTCCTCAAAACAGGACTATTATATTTAAATATTCAAATTCTGCATATAATGCAGATTTTCAGTGTCATGATTTTCACGTATGTTGTACAAAACAGAGTAAACAATGCAGAGCTTTGGTGTCAAATAGATCTGGAATCTAGTGTTGGCATGTGAATTACAAGTTTTGTGACTTGGGGAAATTTATTTTACCTTACTGAGACTTAGTTCCTACATCTGTAAAATTGGAATCATGAGGATTCTTATCCTGTAGGATTCTTTTGAGAAATAAATGAGGTCATATGTATAAAACACTTAGCAGAGTGTCAGGTAATTGCTAAACACTAAAAAGATATTTACTCTATTTTTAATGCATTGATACAAATGCATACAATGAGATAACAAGTGATTAAATTGAGAAATTAAACATATATTTGTACACATACATCAAGAGCCAATCACAGTCTTAAACAACACCAAATGTGTTGGTTAATTTTGTGTCAACTTGACTGGGTCACAGGATCACACATTATCCTGGGTGTGTCTGTGAATGTATTTCTTGATGAGATTAACATTTGAATTTGTAGACTGAGTAAAGCAGTTTGACCTCCCTAATGTGGGTGGGCCTCATCCAATCATTGAAGACTTGAGTAAAACAAAAAGGCCAAAAAGGGGGGAACTCCTCTTGCCTGACTGAGCTGGATCACGAGTTCTTTTCTGCCTTTAGCCTTGAACTGAAAAATCTATGCTTCTTGGGTCTCGAGCTTGCTGGCTTTCAATATGGAGATACACCATTGGCTCCCCAGGTTGCTGACTGCAGATGTTGGGACTTCTCAGCTTCCTAATTACATAAGACAATTCCTTATACTATCTCTCTCTCTCTCTCTCTCTCTCTCTCTCTCTCTCTCTCTCTCTCTCTCTATATATATATATATATATATATATATATATAGGATATATATATCCTATTGGTTCTGTTTCCAGAGAATCCAGACTAATATACCAAACCTCTGTAATTTTGGCCATTCAGCCAAGTTCACATAAATCACAGGGAAAGAGATTTTCTGCATTTCTAGGTACCGGAAATCTACAATATCCATGCCTATATCCTGATTTTTGCTGCAATTCTTACCTTGCTGCTATTACTCTGAAAATAAAAAAAAGGATAATGACATATTTATTTACATGTACTGAGCAGTCATGAAGTAAATAGCCTGGGATGGGGGAAGGAATAAAACTGCACCAAGAAACAATTGTGTTTCTATTTCAGAGACCTACAAGATGAATCTATAATGTGAACAGTAGGGGGTCAGCCCATCTCTGACTTGAAACACATTTGCCTTGGATACTTACTCAGCCCTTTATGATATCAAACTGTCTTAGTCACCTTTAAAAACAAAGCAGGGATCATTTTAAAGGCATTAAGGTGAAAGGCCAGGTACAATTATGCCTCAGACACATTTAAACTGCCCCATCGACAAGCAGTTAGCACTTACTAGAGAGTCGCCAGTTACCAGAGAAACAGTGCATACTGAATCTGAAGCTGAGAAATTGAACTTGAAAGAAACAGGAAATGCCATGATAATAAATGATAAGTTCTTCCTTTAAAATAGTTTTTTGGGGGATACACTATTCTAATGAAGGAAAAGATAAATATATGTCATCTGATATATTTCTCATATCAACTAATGGCCTGGGTGCTGTATAAGAGCCCCGAACCAGGAAATTAGGTATGCTCTACCCTAACTTAGCATTCATCATTTAGAGTTTAGCTCATGTATTTCCTCCTTACTTTAAAGCAACAAATAGTCACTGAGTACCTGCTATTTACAAAGCATTGTTTTAAGCATTCTAAGGATGTAAATGTGATCAAGATATAATTCCCCTGCTCAAAGCAGTTTACGATTCACTAGAATATTTTAGCAGGCATTTATTGATCACCGTTATGTGCCAGGTTGTGTTCCAGGTAAACTGGATACATGGATATATATGACACATTCTTTACCCTTGATAAATACTTACCTTACTGAGGAAGAGACACACAAAATAAATAATTTGCGTAAAATAGAGGTACATACAAGGAATCAAGAATGAGGAGTGAATAATTCAATGGAGAAGAGGAGATAGGCTTGGCTGCAAATAAAATATGAAGATGAGAAAGTGTGGAGATGAATTCATGAATTCAACACCTTTCTAGAATTCACATTTTAAAAAACAAAAGCATACAGTATGCAGGAAAAGAGCCATGTTGATTAAATTCGCTATGAGCAAGGAGGATATTGGCAATGCCCACGGGTCTGGCATGCCCTTTCTAATTCCAGGCCTGGACGATGTTTGTTCTCCTCTAACTCCTTCAGCATGGATGACCTTTTACATATAATTTACCTCTTACAAACCACTGTCACTCAATAGGTGCTTAGTCTTAAGTTTCTAGAGCCTTTCTCAGAATTTGAGGGCAGAGGCTATGGCCGATATGTCTTCTGTGATCATCAGATGTTTTGTACAAAACAAATAGGATAGACACCAGTTGAACGATAAAGATGGTTTTTCCTCCATGTTGCAAACATTCGAAGACTGCCTTCCTAAGTGCAGATGAAAAGACCCCTTGGAGCAATGAAAGAGGCACCATCCATGCTATGAAATGCCCTCAGTGTGTTATCCATCTTGATCCAAGGGTTTCTGCAGTCCATTGTGGCCATGTGTGTGACTAATAGAAAGATAAAGGCCCCACTTAAGAATAATTCACTGTTCAGTAGCCAATGAGAGAACATTTTATTAGAACAAAAAGGAATCATAGAACATCTTTTAAACAAAAAATAGGGCATATGAAAAAGTATGCATCCCCAAAAAGAAGACTTCTATTTCCCGATTTCAGCTTATGTAAGATTTATAGCTACTTAAAATAAACATAAAACACATGTAACTATAACTAGAAGGTATAAGACAAGAGATCATGTAAAAAGTCTACCTACTTCCGTAATAGGGACTGGCTAAATAATATATTTACTATTATTAATAAATATTATTAGCCAGTCCCTATTACGGAAGTAGGTAGGATCTTTTAAAAGACTTAAAAGTGAAAGTCCCTGCTTTTTTGCAGGTCAGGTTTGTTCAATCATTGGCTCTTTAAACTACCAAAAAAGATGCCAGTTAGTAGCATTTAAGTACAAATATTTGAGTGCAAAAAAAGAAGAAGAAAAAAAACAAAAAAAACCTGCAGCACTCGTTTTCCTGTCAATGAAACCAATCGATAGTTGTTGTTTTTTAATTCAACTCCTCATATATACAAAGAATCATTCCAACTGTCACAAGGAGATTCAAACAGGCATAAAATGTGCCCTTAGAAAGCTTTTAACCCAGTAACCCAGCTGAGTTGAAAATCAGTCATACATGCATACATGCATGCATGCATACATACATGCAATCATATATACTGAGATAAGTCAGCAGCATCCTCTATAAAGCGTAAACCCATGGTAAGCATTTACACAATCAACACTACAGATTTTTCCTTCCTTTTTTTTTTTTTTTTTAAGGAGGGTGCAACTCAAAGTGGCCCATGCGGGGATTGAGCTGGCAACCTTGTTGTTCAGAGTACATGCTATAACCAACGGAGCCAGCCCACCGCACAACACTCAAGATTTTTAAGAGGCAGCAGTGGATGCTTTAATGAGCGGGTTTGTCAGGGATGCTCTCTACAAGGTGTAAGGTTGCAGGTGAATCTTAAGGGCGAATATCATGGGAAAAACTCAGAGTGGTCTTGGGGCTGAGTCATCAAATGCCTACACTAACTGGAAAGAACAGTCCCTATATGGGGTTACTGGGAGAGGGGCTTAGGAGCAGATATGTACAATCTTTGGTAGGAAGGCAGAGAAATATGAATTTAACTTCGAACAATGTGAAAAACTTGAAGGATTTTCAGCAGGGAGTGTTTATTGAAGAAGGTACTTACAGGTTTTGGGTCTGGGTGAACTAGGCAAGGTCATTTTCTGACAAGAATTGGGAGTTAGACAGGATAATGAGAACTAACCCAAACTGAATCTCTGAAAGTCAGAATTAAAGGCTCCAAAGCCAAGGGCATAGACTTTTCCTGGATCCTGGAGTTAATCTGAGGCATTACAATGTCTTTTCCACTCTCCTCGCAACACCTTTCTTTCTTCTTCTTTTTCTCATAACCTCATAGATATGATTATAAGAATCTACATTCTTACAAGACACAGAATTGTGGGCATACATTTTTTTTTTCTGATCTTTTTTCACACTAAAAGACCCAAACCAATTTCCCTAGACAAAGGTTTGCTTAGATCTCCAGCCCAGCCGACTGACCTATGAATTGTGTATTCCCGGAACACTTTCCTAACTGAAGCTCACACATCTGAAGACTGGGATTCAGTTGGCAGTGGAATTTAAGAAGTTTCTCTGTGTTCGTTCTCCTATCCCTGCTTAGCCAAGGTTATGCTTCCAGGGAGTAAGGCTGTATCTGCCTGGAAACAATCCAAGACTATTGAGTGTACAGAAAGAAACAGTAAGAACCTTACCAAAGTGCACATGTTGTATTTAATTCTCATTTCAGAAAGAATGGGCTTAACAGAAATCCAAATCCTTTCCTAGCCTCTCATTTATTAAGCTGATGCTATAGTTTATTAACAAGTGATAGGAAAATGGCATGGCCGAGGAAGTCTGAAACAGAAATCTGGGACCTCAGGTCAGTCAGAGCCTTACAGAAATCTGCAATCCAAGCAGGAAAGCACTGCATCAGAAACAATTCCATGAGCGGCTGCATCTTCCTTGGGTCCAAAAAGGAAGCTTTCCCCTTTTCCTTCCTGCTCTCCTTTCCTTTACTCTTTCCCTCTTGCCTCTCTCCCATCTCCTTATTACTCTCCTTTTCTCCATCCTGTCTTCTCTCTTTTTTTTCTTAGTGTCTCCCTTTCTGAGAAAAATAATTGCATTTCTTAATTTCACTGAACAAAAGGTTGAGGATGGAGTGCGTATTTCTAGTTGTTGCCGGTTTTCATATCCTTTAGCAAAAAAGACCTTTCCCTTTAGAAGCCCAAAGGTGGAGCTGTTGCAAAAGGAGAAAGCCAGGCAGGCCGGCCAAGCTGGCGGCACCACTGACACACACAACGCAAACACACATATGCCAGGTTTGCACGGAGCAGTAGATCCTGGAGGCTTTGCTTCCAAAACATAAACATTTCTTTTTTTTTTTCCTGAAAAAGAAATAAAAATCCTGAGTACAGCAGATGCATTACTGCCAAATTGTGCAAAATAGAACAAGTATTAACTGTCTGCTTAACCCCCTTTAATTGTTAATTCCATGCACTTTAGTAGATTCCAGTATTATCAAAATAACTGCAGGGAGAAAGTATTCAAATTCATTTGGGTTCATTAATACCACCATTTATCAGTGTAATGTCCTATAGATAATTATTGGAGGGTCATTCTATTTTCCCCATTTCTATACTCTGTAGAGTGTGCTGAAATGCTACCGGGATGGTTACATTTCTGTGGGAAAGACCTAGACAAATGCTTTTCTCGGCAGCTGAAAAGAGGCCTTTGCCTCTGCATTTGGGGACC
The DNA here is from genome assembly GCF_001890085.2 of Hipposideros armiger. NCBI lineage: Eukaryota > Metazoa > Chordata > Mammalia > Chiroptera > Hipposideridae > Hipposideros > Hipposideros armiger. The sequence goes on from NW_017731386.1 coordinate 813,347, forward strand.
TCTCCCAACATTTTCCAGCATTTATCTTTTCAGGATCCTAACATGGTATATTTGCTTTCATCATCCTAAGAAGCAACCAATTTTGAAAACCCATTTTATGGAGAGAAACACACATGGTGCTTGCTGAACTGTTCTGGTTTCTCCCAGAGAGGGGTGAATTATTACTATCCATTTCCATAGTCTGAGCTCGTGGCTTTGTCTAATAGTTTTGACAGTTCTGCTCGAAAACCAGAAAGCCCTCCCCCTTGAATTGTTTACCTCTTCCTTTGTCTCTCTCCCTAGAGCAAAGGCCTTCAGATTGATGTCTCAAAAGCCATTGAAGCAAACAATTCAGCTAATTTCAAAATGTCCTCGTTTCCTCTCAAAATATGATTTCACCCTCATCACTTTAATGTTTACTTTCAACTCGAGTTGCTGAAATAAACAGGGACAAAGTAACCTGAGATGTTTTATGCCACCGAGACAAAAAGATATTGATCCTTTTTGCCTCTGGAATAAAACGTTTCTAATAATTTTCAGATATATTGTAGAATGCATTGCTATCTTTAATTAAAACATGACACAGGACAGAAAACAATTATTTACTTTTTTTTTTCTTTTTAAACCATAGGGCCACCTTTGTCCTAATGAGGTCTGATATCCCATGTGCAAATTGGCAAGTTTGTTTCCAGTACCACTGTGTGTGTGTGTGTGTGTGTGTGTGTGTGTGTGTGTGTGTGCTCGCGCGCGTGCGCGTGCATGTGCATGCATGCGTGCCCACTCGTGCTACTGTGTTTGAATGCAGGCATGCTTGTGAATTTATCCTTGACTTGGCTACTGGTGACATTTAAATGTGGGTTTATGTCAGGTAGTTAAAAATATATAAAAGGCTGAGTTATACCAACACTGCCTATCATGTTTGCTCCCGAGATGACTGAGGATGGATTTTGCAAAGTGGCTTTATTTATGCAGTTTGGGTGCACTGCGAAACAGGGCTTAGGAAGCAGGGGCTAAAGCAAAGTGGAGTAAAAAGAAACACGTTGAAAGGGAACTGATTTCAGATACAGAAATAAAGCAACCTCATCCTAGTGCGAGACTACTTGAACTGGCTCAGTCCCCTCCTTATTGCTTATTCTCTCCCAGCTATTTCAAAAGGCACATCTCCTCACACGTCTCTGGGGCTTTTCCTCTGATCCAGACCTGGCCCGTGTTCTGTTCTTTCCTTTCAGACGCTGCTGGTCTCCAAGACATCTTCTCGGCAGCTTTTGCCATCTGGAGCTGTCTGCCTTCAACTCTGCCGTGCAGACTCCAGCTCCTTGAAACTGTCATCTGAAAACATATTTATTACTCCTTCATGCCTGGGTTTCTTCGTGCCAGGTTCCTTCTGTTCTTTGATTATACAGGGCACAGGCAGTGTTATTTTACCACCTGAATTAGTGCTAAGGGTGCTGTTAGTGTGAAGAGCACGGCCTCCTAGGAGACCAGCATGTACCGTGAGGCTGCCTTCCCACAGCTTAGGCTGCTGCTATGAGGTGGTACTCAGGCTGCTCCAAGGCTGGGGGGCAGAGCCACCTTTTCTTCACTCTGCTGCTATTGTCCATGCTATGAAATACAACTGATGTGACATAAAAATACTGTGATTGTTGCTCCCTCTCCCTAGGCTGACAGTGTACCCAGACACCTTCGGCGGCAATGCTTTTAGGTCCTTGCCCTTACAGGCTCCGTCATGGGCAAGGGCAGGCTCACTCACAGAACATAAGGGAAAGCTGTTTAAGAGACCAGAGGATGTGATTCTGAAAAGCCCTTTCCCCACAAAATGGCAGATTTGCTGAAGTCTTACAAAACTGATCTAATCCACCATGAACAGAAAAATCCATTTACACGTTTGTATTTGCAAAACTCTCATTGGGTCCATGCCTCATGACCTCGTTACAGGTAATCCTATGGTACAGCATGTTCTCTCAGTACTTCTAGTAATAAAATCACATTTCAGGGACCCATAACAAATACACTGAACCATAAATTTGAGTGCTACCTTTAATGCCAAGAGCCATAGCTCGCAGACATTGAACAATGATCAAAATAGATTTTACCTTTTTTTTTTAATTTTCAAACTCCACTTGGCTCAATATCTTCATTTACACCACTGCTTCTTTGATTATGGTTGCCCCTTAATTGATGATTTTAAATGAATGAGGGAGAAAGTGACCGCTAAATTGTCCCACAGCAATTTTTGACAGATGCTCTGATATGAACTTCTGTAATAATGGAAAAGGAAGGTGGCAGTTCCAAAGGATTTTAGAGTTCAGCTTTGGTTTAAGAGATATCATTAGTCGCATGTGAGAAATATTAACATTTTCCTTTACTTCCAAAGAACTTCCCAAATGTGCATGGAGTTTCATGGTGACTGTTGTGGTGGAAATGCAGTGGGGCCTGAACAAGGGAAGAACTACATGTTTTGAGCATTTACTAAATGTCAGGAACAGTATATCTTACATCTATCAGGCTGTTGAATCTCCCAAGAACCACTGAGCAGCCAAACAGGGCAAGTATTGTTCTTACCATTATACATATGAAGAAACTGAGGCTCAGCCGATTAAGATGGAGATGGTCTCTTCTTCAAAAACTTACTCTTCAGGTATTAGTCTGATACCTGAAAGCCACTTTGCTGATCTACTCTTTCAAAAACCATGGCCATAAAATAATGAGCACTTAATTAAAATCCCCAGAGAGCAAATGATGAAAGGTAGGGACAGTGAAGGAAAATGAGGCAAAAATAAAATACATTTGGTGAATTCTACTCAGCTCTCGGGGTTGTGAGAATAGAGAAAAGCATTGCAACCCTTTGGATTTACTTGAGCATATCTCCCTACCAAGGACCAGGCTGAAGACCAGGGCAGTTTGAAGGAAATTTCTCCCAGAGCACTCTCCAAGGGCCATTTCTGAAATGGAATAAAATTGTTTTGCCCGATTCTTGGCTAATTCTTCCTTAGCAAAGAAAGAATTTGTATTGGATGGGGAAATAAAAGGGTAAGTTGCTAACACCCTCCTGACATGAAGGATAGAATCAGGTTTCAAATGTTATTAAATTTTCACCGAATACGGAGAGGAAGTGAGGGGCCTAATGTTGACTTATTATTATTTTTTAATCTCTATTCTCATTCTTTATGCCCTTAAAAAAGAGATGGGTCAATGCCCTTAAAAGTAAAGGAAATAGGAAAAAGCGCAATGAAACATTCAGACAAATAAATAAAACATAGGGGAAGTATAAATGGTGCTTTCTGAGCAATGGGAAACCCAAATGACCCTTGTTGTCTTGAGATTTATAAATCCGCATATCACAGATGCCCTATTGCTTTACTCATGCTGTTAAGAGAGAAAGGCAGCCCCTCTCCATCAGCACCCATCATTAAATAATTACAAAGTCACTGTTGTTAAAGAGACAAGGCTTTAAAAAAGACACACGCACAGAGAATCACGTACAGTTTCATTTTACTAGAATTCAGGGTGTTTAGATACTTTTTGTAATGCCTGGGAAGCACACGGAACCTTCAAAGCCACTCTTTTAGAGAAATAAATAAGCTCAAATAAAGTTTTTTATTTGTTTCTTTTTCCAATCAGATTGTCGTATGGAGACCTGGATGAAGGGCAGGTATAAACCGTGTTGAGAAAAGACAGATGGTTTAGAATGAAATGTATTTATTTTTTACCAATGCCACATTTAATAAGGTTAAACTGACCACTACATATGTGTCTATTGTTTTTAGACTATTTTTAAGAGGACCACTGCATATGTGTCTATTGACTATGCCAATTTTAAGAAGAATCTTGATCAGGAACACTCCCATTTTCCTTGAGTCCTGATACCATTTCTAGGGTTTCTTCTCTGCTAATTAGATATCACACATTTAAAGTTGCCAGGAAGGGCTGTTGTGTTCAGCACCAATTTCCTTCAAACTTACTGTCATATGTCCTAAATCAAAGCAAGGATAGGTGGTAAAATTACAGTCCACATTTGGTGGTCTTATGTCTTAGCTTTATGAAGCAAATACTGTGCTAAGGTTGGTAAACATTCCAGTGACCTAAAAATCCTGCATCTCTTGTCTCTTTTATTAATGAACATTCCTCAGCCATTATAATCTTTAATTTTATAAATGGACACATATAAATTAATATGGTTTACAGCAAATTATATATATCCACTGAAGGGTAGCTCAAACTTCACTTCCTGGGGGACATTTCCTGACCAGTCAGCCACTTATGATTTCAGCATCATTATGTCTACTGTCTACTATCTATTTGGTCCGTGGCATAGGCTTAGATCTTAATTTAACTCAGAATGGTTTTGAAACCTCAACTAAATATTAAACTCCTCAATCATTGAGAATAGGTCTTAAATTTTCCTTCAGTGAACTTCTGCCTCCACAAATCCTTAGCACAATGTTTCATAGCCTCATTTACTCATTTGTTCATTCTCTTATTTGTTCACCCAACATAATTTAGTACATATTATCAGCGCTTATTGAAATTGGAGTGATTACATCCACATCAATGAGATATTTAAAGCAGTATAACCTTTATGCAAATGAAAAGAACACATTAATAGAATGAATCCAAGTGTCCCTCAGTTTCAGTAGAATGAGGAGAACCTTTGATAAACAGACAGCTTTGTTATCGTCCTGGCAGATATCAGCAAAGTTTTCCAAATACTATGGGAGGTTCCACATGAAATTTTTAACTGGCAAGAAAACCTTGTTTGCAAATGTATGCCATTGGTTGAAATTTGTAGAAAGGTGACTTGCATTGTTTACAGGATAAATCCTTTTAATTACGTGATCATTTCACTAATTTTATTGGATTTCAAAAACAAATAAAAAAACAAAGTTTTCAACTGTTACTTTTTTTTTTTTGGATGTTAGTGAAGAGACAGCCTAGTGAAAAATTGGAAGTACATTTTATAGATGCCTTTGACCAAAAGAAGAAATGAGTGAAAAAGAGTTATACTACTCTGACATTTTGTATCATTTCACCCAGTTTAGAGCTACTTTTGGTGAGGATGGGAGGGTGGTAGGAGGTGGAATGTCGAGCTGAGGTGCTAATGATTTTCTGATGAACGATGGGACTTGCTGAGAAGGGACCTCAGGTGCCAGGTGGCCAAGCTGCACAACCTGGAGGTGTCATTCATATCAGCGTCCATGTGAATGGTGCTTCTTGGAGGTGTGCGGAGGAGCTGCACAGGACATAGCCTGCAAGGTCACTCTGCTTAATTGCTTGGGGCTGATCTAAGGGTTGATATTTGGGTGTCACCACTGTGACCATTTTGAGGTCCCATGTGTGAAAGTTCCTATCCAGGGCAGTGATGTCATTAATAACTGGAGAGACTATCTGTAGAAAAATTCATTCACCTATCATCGCTCCAGAAAATTATGTTTCTTCTTTGAAAAATGTCACTATTCATGTGCATATCCTTTGCTTTTCCATCCCCTGGGTACCACATACTTGATGTGAGGCTTCCCCCCACCTTTTTTTTTTGGCATTTTAAGTGCAAAGGTGCCCATGAGGACTGAGGGTTTGGCAGGATTTTGCTAGTGAACACAGGGGTGCCTACTGCTGGCAGATACAGCCACAACTTATTTTGAAAACATTCATTTGGGCTAAAAATGATAAATCTGTATTTATCTTCTTAAAATGTTCTCAAAGGGGAAGAAAAAGGGAAAGAGAGCTTGGATTTGGAAAGCATATAGACCAGAGAAAAGAAGAAGGCAAAATTTGATTTTCCCAATAATTTATCTTCTTTGATACTTCCCAATGGGCATTGGGTACATTTCCAGTCTGTATTTTGAAAGATAAAATGAATATTTCATTTAACCAGCTGTATTCCAGAATGTGTAACTATCCAAAGCCTCATTATTAAGGCCAGAAGGGGCTGCTTCTCCCCATCAATTAGAAGCCAGAAGAAAGTGTTTTTAAAATAAGAAATGGTAGCTGCCATTTCTTTCTGGGCATCATAGTAGCTGGCACTTTTGATAGCTCTATAATAGTTCCCAACAATTCCTCCTGGTGAATTTAGTCATGGTTCCTCAGATGTTATATGCATTACCTCAGGTCATTTGCCCTCAGTGTTTATATAGTTGGTAATCGGAAGTAATAACATATTTTGAAATATGAGTTACAATGAATAGAGGACTCTTGGGTATTCATGTTAAGAGAACCAACCTCTCCATTGTCCCCAAAATGGATAAGACAGTGTTGAGAATTAATCCAATTATAAGCAAACATATTATAACATATTACTAAATATCTAAATGAATCTTTTTCTATATAATCTAAATAAAATACTATGGTATTTTTTCTTTGTTAAAGAAGTGATTTCTTATATGGTGCTTATCCAACATTAATGTGCATATGAATAACTGAAGATCTTTCTAAAAATGCATTATGATTTGGGATGCCCAGGTAGGGCCTGAGTTTCTGCATTTCTAATGTGCTCTCAGGGGTGCCAGTGCTATTGATCCACAGATCACACTTGTAGCAAGGCTCCTTATCCCACTACTAAGAATATTGCTTGGCAAATAATAGACACTCGATATATTTTAAGTCTTTATATAGGCACCAAACTTTCTTCCAAAATAAGTTATTTTGTTACTGATTTTTTTTAAATTTTGTTATTATTTGCATTAATAGCAACAGAGGTAGGATTAGATGTATTGGCTGCTTACCCAGAATTCATTGCCTCCCCCCAATAATCCCAATCACCTCTCCTGAAAATAGACCAAACTTTCACTGGAGTGTCTACCCCTCCTCTTGCAGTCTGTTCTTTAAAGAACTCTGACCCAGCCTCTGCCCAAGTTCAGGGACCTGGTTGGCATAAACCAATCAGCACATTCTATTCTCCTGGCCACATTCATTAAGCGTTTTTTGTTTGTTTGCTTGTTTGTTTGTTTTTAAGCAATTTAATGAGAGTCCATTTCAAGACTCTTACTAGGGATTTTTTGGGGAAAAATTCTCTTTATTTCCTTGAAGTTGGTGGTTGGTATACAGAGGTGAAGCCTGGAACTGCAGCAATAAATTTGTCCTCACTGAGGAATCCAGTCATAGCATGAGGCTGGCACTACAGAAGCAAGTGGGAAGGTGGAACTGAGCTAGGTCTCCATCCGTCCTGTCCTGAAGGTTGATTTGTTATAGGACTTCCAGTTACAGTAAACAAGCTAAAGTATGTTTCCTGACATACATTTTTGCAATTCTTTTCTTAGCTTTTTTTTCCCCCAATCATCTTGGACTGAAGGCTACCCAGGAAGAAAATCTTCTAAGCAACTCACCTTCCCAAAGACCTCTAAAAGGATCTGGTCACTTGAAGCATTTCTCCTTGGGCCTTACATTCCATCTTGCACTGTGTTTAGTTCTCCTTAAAATGCTTATCAGTTGCTCAGGTGTGGAAGATACTGTGCCAAGTCCCCGTTGAATTTTATTTACCTTGATCCCCTTTAGAAGAGAGGCATCTCCTTTCTCGCTGTTGGCATCTACACAACATCAGCTTGGCCACAGTCTGGCTCATGACCCAATTTTGAGCCCAAGCCAAGGGAAAACTTCCTTTGTGTCCAAGTGATTCAGATGCTGTTGCTAATAAAATAAAATTTAAAGAGCCTGACAACAGAGCACGGCTTCTGAGTCATCATGGAGCCAGCCAGTCTCTCACTGAACTTGTCTAATAAATATTAAGAGAAGAATTATTAATATTGAGGGGATGAAGAGATACTTAAGATACAAAGGCAATGGAAAAACACTGTGAAAAGATGGTATCTTACATGCTGGACATGGGTGTGGTTCAGACTGGCCTGTGCTCAGGCAAGGCCAGAACATCCTGTAAGCACCAATGATAGCACAGAATAAGCACAGGTCTTGGTGCATGAAATTTGGCCCCCAATGGAGAATGTGGAGGCCTGGAGGTGTTGACATGCTGTGTTACCACAACCATTGGTTTGTCAGTGGCTGCTCTGTAGGGCTTCTCTTGATGTGCCACCATATTTCTTTTCCTTTTCTCATTGTATGGGGGTAGATGAGGGACATGACTGTTGATGACTGACTTTTGGTTTCTCTAGAGGTGGAAAGCCATGAGAACATAGATTTATAACCAAGAAAGTAAGTCCAGAGCCACTAGAGATGAGCCAGTGGAGAGGAGGGGTGATCCTTTTATTGTACTGAGGTCAAGCTGAAAGAAAATTTCTAGCCCCTTCCAACATTCAGAACATGCACCAGAGTCCTAGAAAGCTGGGAGATGGACACAACATTAATTACATCACAAGGTCTTATATTTTAGATCAACGAACAGAATAAACTGTGAGGCAAAAGGAAGACTAGCTCTTGTGATTGAGGTCTGCTGGTTTTTCTGTTTGTTTATGCGTGCAATCTAGTCACACAATAGGTGTTAAATATATGGTAGAGCCCTTATGTGGATGTAACTTCTTCAAATAGTTTTGCCGAAGGAAGAAATGCTTCTTCATTATTTCTTGACATTTCCAGTAGGACAGGAAATGGTGATATATGCCATATAGCAAGATTCCATGGCTTAAATTACCTGTAGGAATTTATAAAAAACTTTGCAGAGATGGCTATGTTACTCATATTATAGAAGGGTTGTTTCTTATACTGTGAAAAGGGTACTTTTACCACATATTGATTGTAGTGCTTATTTTGCTAGTTGTGGAAAGGTGACTTTTGGTATACTCTTGAATTTATTTGAGACTCAGGTTTTACGTAGGTAAACTGGGACTCTTTAAAGAAATGCTCTAAAAATTCTTGGCTGGTTCTAACATTCTGAAATTCTAGTTCCATTATACCATGGATCTTTCAGTCATAGGGCCTCTATATACAATTACAACAAGATAAATACCCATCCCACCCTTATCCATTTTACTCTTAGCACATTGGGTCTACTAGAGTGAAAACAGCCTAGTGCAAGGAAGGTTCCAGGGTGATCAAAAGGGTCAGGAAATAGAACATTTTTTTTTTCGTTAAGTCAATAGTACAAGTTTGTGTCAAGAGTTCCTGTGTTACTAAATAAAGACAGTCAGAAATTTTAAGTGACTTGTGCTTAAAAGCACGTATGGCTGTTTCATCCAAGTAAGTGAAATGGATCCCAAGATGAAAGTCTCATTTTTTAATACTGTCACAAATCCAAATTAAGGAGAGGTGTCTGCAAAAGCCTTTGATTATAGATCATAAAATCTCCAGCTTATATCAGACATTGTAAAATTGCTCAGTGACAAATGAAATGCCTACGCACTAAATATATCTCTTAAGCACCTTGCAGTACAGGTACGTTTATCTCAGCGATACAATAGTACTTCTGCAGGTCACAGGTACAAGGTCAGAAATGCTGGTTCTGCTGGTTTTGAATGTAACACTTAATGGCCCATTATTTGAGGACATAGGCAGAGGCTTCAAGCAAATACACAGACTATATTTCATGTGGAAACTTCAGAAGCCAATGGACCAGCCATATTTAGAAATAATGATAGACCAGACCCAGCATGTGCATGTATGGCTCAAAAACCACAGAGACCCAACGGGATTCAGCTTTGTAACAATAGCTTGCATCTGTGTAGTGTTTTGTAGTGTTTCAAAGAACTTTCACATATAGTACCTCATTTGATCTTCACAGCAACATTGTGAAGTTGGCAAGGCAGGAATTATTATCCTCATTTTATAGAACAGGAAACTAGACTCAGAGAGGTTAAGTGACTTGGCCAAGTTCACCCAGATGGCATTCACAGGATTTGAATATACACCTTCTGACTTTAAGTTCCATATTTGTTCCATGACAACATGCAAACAGAAGCTGATAATGTCTATTCAACTACATTGTTGGCCATTCCTGGTTCTAAAAGTCTATGCTATGTTGTCAGGTGAGGAAATATAGTAGACATTTGACAAAATTGTTTTTCTCTTCCCTTGCCATTTTCAAATGAAAAGAGGTGAAAAGGTATATTTTGACAATGACAGTAGTGAAATATTTCAGATGGCCGATATGAGAGGTTCCCCGAAGAACCGATTTGGATATACAAAAAGAGGAGAAAGCAGAGAACCCCTGGATACTGAAATATGAGAATGACAGGAAGTGAAAGAGAGCAATCTGATAGTAAATGGAAACTGAAATACTGAAAACACACTTCTCGATGTTACAGTCTAAATTGGTGAACACCTGCCATACCCTCCTCCGATCCTTTCTTGAATAATTTCTCATTCAGTGGTGCGTTTGTGTATCTTACTGCTGTTCCTTGGCTATTGAGAAGCCGAGAGATCTATTTCTCTCTCTTCTGGTAAATAAGTTCAATGTTACTCTGCTTCTCCCCCCTCTTAAAGTGGCCAGTCCTGTTTGTCACTCCCTCAAAACCCTCCTTTGAACTCTGTTAGACACATGAGCCAGTCTGCTCTAAATGTGATATAGGAAGCATAGTCTTCCAGGTCATGTGCTGGCATCCTAAGAAGAAATACCAAGTCTAAACGGACCCTGGCTGATCACCATCATAGGTACTGACCTTGCTTCTTCTCACTCCTGTGGCACTGACCATCACCACATCCCAGGACACTTTCCCCTGCTCAGGTCAGTCAGGGTATCAGATTCCTTCTTTACCCCGTGTTTTAGACAGCTGTCAATAATTAATCAGAAGAGGCAAGAGAGATGGAACCTATTTAACATCATCTTATTTAACATCCAAATATCTTGTGCTTGGGACAGATAAGGAACTTCTCCATAATCCCTTTCCCACCCAAATCCCAAATCACATATTTGACCTAAGAGGTAATGTCTGTTGCAGGCTTTACTTTCCTCTCTCTCATTCTGGTCCATCTTGGATGAGTATATTCAGAAGCACTAAAAGAGCGTCTCACAATCCATGAGTGAGAATGAGAAATCCAAGTCTTGATGTAAAAAAAAATTAAGAATCTGTGACTCAAATGAGCAGCGTGTTTTAAATACTTTTTTTCTGTCCTGTGATTCTAACACATGGGACCAAAGTCAAAATACTCAGCAGGGGAGTAAGAAGGAAAACTAACTGCATCCATCAATGACTTTCACCTTAATATCTCCCATTTTCTCTGAATTTTTCAGACATTGAGAGAAAAAGTCTTCCTTCAAATTTTGTTTATTGAAGACTAAAGGGAGGTCATAGATGTGAGTGTTTGGGAATTTCTTGCCATCTCTGTGTAGTGAAAGGCATACAGACACTGTTCTGACCACACAGTGAAACTCTGGCTTTCATCCTTCCCATCGAGGAAGCTCAGAGGTTTGGCTAAGATGATCAATAAAGAACTCCTGGTTTCACCTTGCATCCAGGATGGCCACCTGTAAGTGCATTCTCAGAGGGTATTGGAAATAGAATTAGGCCTCCTTACAGGAAGGAGAGACGCCGAATCTGCTGCCAGTGCTTCTAGCATTACATCTCCAAAGGAACTTAGCTAGTGAGAGGCTTGCGTCTTTGAGGTGCTTTGTATTAAGACATGAACAGGTACCCAGGGAGGCAGGGGACAGAAATACAGAAGGAAACACATTTAATAATAATAATTTTTAAAAAGGTGAATACATTCAATTGGAAACGAAACTTATAAGAACTCTGCATTCTGATTGATGGCGACTTGCAGGGACCAGTGGGAAGAAAGAGGTGTGGATTTGTAAGGCTGTGCGCTGAAACCAAGGTTTCAACACAGTCTGTGAATAAGCAAGAGAGGGCAGTGTTGACACATCTAAAGCTAGTCATGGAGGCTTACAGGCTGAGCTCCGAGAGACATTTTTTTGTTTAATATTTATGAATTCTTATTTTTGTTTGTCTCACCCCTCCCCAAACCGTACCCCCCATACACACATTTTGCTTGGAAATTTTGCCTGACCCCCGTCAAATAAGAAACCCTAAAGTAATGTGGAGCTGGAACTGTAGCCAAGATTTAACTGGGATGACCAGAGCTGAGGATGAAAACCCAACCAAACCTGGGAAGGGAAAGAAAAACATGATAAATTACTTGTAACTAAATGGAATCATTTCAATCAAAAGCATTTTTTTAAATGAATGAACTTGCTTCTTTGCTTGATTCTAGCTTTAGCAAGAAGATCAGAGAGATTTATGACCTGTGTCTCTTCAAGCCTGATGCCAGAATGAACATGTTCTCATTAATAGTCATTTTCTCGTCAAAAGAAGGCTTTTATGCAGACAATGTGCATTGCTTTCATAGCTTGCATATTGGCGAAAAATTTTATTAGAAGTTGGATGGCTTATCTGAGGGGATGATGTGTTATACGTACGGTTGTGTGTGTGTTGGGGGCATTTAATTGCTTTTATGTTTCAAATGTTCCAAACGTACACCGCCAGTATATATTTCAACTTTCAGAATCCTGCCTGTTTTTGTTGAAGTAGGAAATTCACTGACATGGTGTGAGGTTCAACAGACAAAGGTACATCTCTCATCATTTGGATGTTTTAAGTCTGTTGATGTGAGGGGATGAAAATTCCTCCTCCGGAGTTTAAATTTTGCATATTTTAGTGTGGCCAGCCTCACACTGAGACTCCACAGGGTGGTTCTTTTGGAGACTTTCACAATTATCTGCTGAATTTGAGCAACAAATTTCAAAACGCTGAATAATGAAAAAGTAAAATAAATAAATATGAATCTTTCTTCCCCTTTCAGGAACAGGATGTTTTGTTCCTCTTCACTGAATGGTTTCTATGGACTTGTTTGTCGAGTACTTGGGCCCCAGTCTGTGTTTTGAGTATATATTTAGACACACAAAGAAATTATCAAGTAGGAATGACTAAAAAGTTCAATTAAACAACCAGCTTGAATTTTTGTCACAAAATTAACCATCAGGCCAATTGTGTGGGACATTATGTACCACGAGTAAAGTAATGACATAGAGTTAGGGACATTATTTTCAGTTTGATTCTAAAGCAAAGAGCAGGCTAGCTTATGCCCATTGTAACTTTTTAAGCTTATTTGACTGAATAGACCGTTCTCCCAAATGGGCTCTCTTTTTCAAAACATTCCATTCTTTGACTTTTATGATACTACACACTCTTAATTTTCTTTCCACTTTTCTGGCTACTTTTGCTCAGACTCTTTCTGTCCTTGCTTCTTTCTCCAGCATCTAGAGATTAGAATTTCGTAAGTATTCATCCTGGGTGCTTCTGTTCTGCAGTTCTCCCTAGGTGGTCTCACTCATTGTCATACTGTTAAATGTCACTGATGGGGTTCAGGAGAGCTACCCCAAAATATGGCACCTTGGTATCCTGAATATTTTAAGCTGAAAGCACTTGAGAAACGGCAGGCGCAAGAAGGACTCTCGATTTCCCCCATATCCCCAAAGCAGCTCACAGGACCCTCACGTGATCAGCGCCCTCTCTGTACCTGGAGGAAAGGAAGATCATTCTATCAGGAGATAGCGGGGTACCTAGAGGGATCTGAACAAACAGGACTTGCTAGGTTTCCTCCCGCTGACTGTCCTCAGCCCACACCCTTTTCTCCTATCATGTTTTCCCACCACTTTCCACTTTTCATCAAACCTAGTCTTATACTACTATAGAGCTTACTTGATGTTGCTACTTAGATGGCTTGCAGACATCTCAAAATTTAGAGGATCCAAATGATATTCTGTTTTCCTTTTCCCCATCCTGTTTTCCCCAAAAATTATATCCAGAAAGGCCACCACCATTGAGCTGTCCGCTTAATGTGATTTCTCTCTCTCCTTACTCAACTCTGTTCATCTTCATGTCCTTGTGTGTGTCTGCATATGTGTATTTCAAATTAATATAGTAAATAAATATATTTCACCACCATCATCTCTCACTCAGATGATTGCAAGTTTCCTAACCATTCTCCCTGTTTATACTTAGCCTCCCCAATCCATTTTTTGTATAACAATCAGAGTAATCTTTTAAAATAGTTTCCTGATTTTTCTGTACCCCCTCCTTAAAATTGTTAGGCATTTTCCCTTGCATTTTGAATTATATTTTACCTAAATACCTTGGTCCACAAGGTCCTTGCCCTCCTTTTCAACTTCATCTCATACCTCTCTGCTCCACATTCTCTCTGTTACAGTCCCTGGGACTTTCTTTGAACGCATTTGCTAAATTCTGTTCTAATTGAGGGTTTTGACACATACTCTCCCCTTTGCTGATCCCAGGAATGGCTCCTTCTCAGCCTTCATGTGTGAGTTTAATGTCAACTCCTCATGACCTTTGACCACCAGACATCACTACTTCCCTCCCTGATCTCTATGTCATCAGACCCTGTTTTGCTCTCACAACAAAACACAGGAGAGAAGAGAACAGATCTGCTTTATTCTCCAGGTATTTACTCAGTGTCTAACAGTGCCTACTATATATTAGTCCCCCAGTAAATATGCATCGAAGGAAGAGATTTAAAAAGGAATGAAGGGATGGATAAACCTTTCATAACTAGTGAAATGGCTACTTTTGAAGGCAGGCTTAAAAAGGGTACATTTTCTTATTAAACTGGAAAGGCTTCTCACGCAGCCACACATAGCTTTATTTATAGAACAAAGTGGCTTTTGTGGTTTCTAGGTACTTTAACATATAAACTGTTCTCTCTTTGTCAGGCCAGAGACTATCTACTTGTGATATGGAGAAAGCAAAGGTCACTTGAAGATATTATCTGTCCCCAAGATCATGGCACTTTTTCTCTAATGCACTGAAAATTTCTGCCTGAAACCATGTAGTGTGTCAGTGGAAATATTATATTTAGTTAATTCTGAAATGAAGATATTGATTCAAAACCACCTGTCTAATGTGACAGGAATTATCATTTAAAAAAATAATATCGTTTGGAGGTCAGCAATTGCTCCCTGGAGATTAAGACTATGTGCCTTACAATTCACTGTTGCTGCCTCCTTGAGGGATGGTGCCTTTCTCATTTCTATATGTTTAAGTACCTCACTGATAGTGAGAAATGAACAGAGACAGATAGATCTAAAAAATAAAAATAAAAAGCAACAAAGAATAAAACCTAGATGTGGTTTAAACAGTGAAGACTTCATAATGAGTGAGAAAAATTCAAGAGAAAAACAAGGCGGGGAGATGTTTTACTTTGTGATCTGCACTCTGGACGCTAATGTTTCCATCATCAGCTGGGTTGCACTGTAGTTGTTTTGGCAACCTATAATGCATGACTTTTCTAGTTTCCTCTGATGGGAAACATGACCTTATATTAGGAATAGCATGCGAAATACAATGTAACTAGAAAAAAAAGTCATCTGAGGATATAGATGGAAAGAAATAATGGTGCTGAAGTTCCTAATCAAGTCAATTAAAAAAAACAAACTTTATTCATTATTTCAACATTATGCACACATTAAATAGCAAATACTTGGAGCTTTTTCACATTTTAAAATAACATTTTTTTTCGCATCAAAACAATATGGGACACTGAAATAAACAGAAACTAGACAACATCTTTCATTCTGAAGAAATGATAGCAATCTGTAAAATCAGAATGTGTAATTACCAAACACATTGAAAACCAAAGTGTTGAAATATGATTACTTGGTGAGTTTTTACTGGACTCTGGGCCAGGCCTTGCTCTCTGGAAAGAGGTGGCTAACAATGTATCATATCAAAGATATAGACGGGGACAGAAAACAAGGAAACAGTGTGCGCACTGCTCATTCTGAACATTTCAGATCCACAGGTAGAAGTGAGTTTAAGAGCAAATGTCTACCTGTCTCCTTCCATGTTGAATGCCCAATCCATAGATTGACATTCTAGGGCCGGCTGTCCCTAATTGCAACACTCTGAGCTTTCCAATCTTATTTCCCGCCACGCCTTTATACAAATCACGTTCTTGCTCCAGTTCCTGAAGACAGCTGCACCTCCCGCTGACTTCACTCTCACTTCTCCTCCTGTCTCGAACATTGTCCTCCTCTTCCTATTGTATATCCATTTCAAACTCGCCCTCTGTGGCCCAGAGCATAGTTCTTTTCCTTGAATCAAACTTTCTCTCTGGCCATTTTATATACAAGTCAAAATCTTTCTCTCTTGAATTTCTATAAAATAATTATATGTACAGTTCAATTCACATTTAGTCACACAGTGCCTTTGGATGGGTCTTCTGCTGTTTTCTTGGATTCATATTTGCATTCTGAACTGTTATTTTCATGTACTTTTCACAAATTTATGTTTTGATAGTAAAATTGGATTGTGAGTCTCGATACCAAAAGTCCGTGACTGATATTTATTTTGTAATACTCACAAAATTTAGTACAGTGTTTGCAAACATCCATTTATGAATGCTAGTTTCCTTTTTTTTTTTTTTCACCCCCTGAACCTGCTCTAAAGATCCTGCTATAGACAGAGGATTTTGCTTTGACCTCTCCGACCTCTTTTGCATCAGGTAGAGAGACACAATATATTTTTTTTAGTTTTGGATTTGTTTTTTAAATTTAATTTTAGTGCCACCTCTCAAATTCTAGTACTGTAGATTTTATCCCTGGTGAAAACCAGTGGTAGTGGTACAAGAAAAGAAAATGACTCTGGAGACGAGACTATACAAAGATTCCTTGGCCTATCAGAGATTGTTTGGTAGTTCTCAACTTTCCTTTTTCCCAGTTTGTTAATTTTTTATCAGTTCTGGTTACCTTTATTTACTTGAGTCACAAAGTATGGAATCTAATTGGCTGGAGCAGGTTTTTAGCTTTGCTTCTCTTATGTACTTGCTGTC
This sequence comes from Hipposideros armiger, assembly GCF_001890085.2. Taxonomy (NCBI): domain Eukaryota; kingdom Metazoa; phylum Chordata; class Mammalia; order Chiroptera; family Hipposideridae; genus Hipposideros; species Hipposideros armiger. The sequence continues at coordinate 830,048 of NW_017731386.1, forward strand.
TAAATACACTAGTGTTTGGAATGCTTACAGTCTCCTCAGTGAGGTGTGTCTCATTGTCTCACTTACTGGATGAGAACTTGGGATTTAGAAAGGGTACTCCCTAGGATGTCAAAACTAAAACTGCAGGATTGGTGTTTTGTTGTTTTGTTTTAAAAATGTATATATAGAATTTGTTATATATTGAACACAAAAATAAACCCCTCTGAAGAGGGACCAAGGGGGCTCCTATTATCCCACTCCACCTTCCCAACTCCAATAAAAACACCGTTTTGACTATGCTGCAGTTTTAGGGATGTATGCCTGAAAAGAACAAAAGGTGGCAGTTGGTGAGGCTTTCTGAAACATAAGAAGAATTCTGTGGGATGAGTGGGGGCTTTCGTCATTTTGAAGCTCGGTGCCCTGGGCATAGTTTCTATCTTTTTTCAGTTTTCCAGCCCTCCTACCACTGTTAGGCTCCTATGGGTAGGATTTGTGTGAGCATTTGACAGGTGTTGATCATCTGGGGTACAGAAAAGGAGCACGTGAAAGGGTTTCTATAATGACAAGAAATTACAGAACAGTAATATTCATTGTGATGCAGCACAAAATCCTCTCTGTGAAAGCTGAAACTGTGCTGGAAACCACAGCAGTGTCGGTTTGTGTGGAGCGGTCACTGGCTACCTTTAGTGATAACGTTGCTAGGATATGAAACTCCAAACACACTGTGAGTGTGAAAGTGGGATTTCATATATGGGGAAAATAATTTAAAAAATAAAAAAAAAAAACAGGGAAAAAAGGAAGGAAGAAAGAGAAAGAAAGCAAGAAAAGAAAAGTCAGGAAAACAGTCAGTCCCTGGTGCTTTTCCTGGGCATTTGAGGCACGGGGATGACATCACCGGCAGCCAATCAGAGCTCTCCAGCTTTGTTCAGGTTCCGAAGCCATGTCATCATCGCTGATGTAGCCCAGAAATGAAAATAGAACCATCTCTAAATATACAACAATGAGAGTCAAGCACTGCTTTAAAAGGATGAGAGAACCAAGAAAAACGCCTTAAATCCTAGAGTCTTCCTTTCAGAAAGTATGCATAAATCAAGAATTTGGCTCTTGGAGCCACTAACCTTGATATTTAATTTCATCTGCTTGAGACTTTACAAACTGGCAGTGAAAGCTAATTAATACACAATGAGACTACCACCCAGTCATTCCAGCTTGCTCCTGGATATGACAAGGAGCCAGGCCAACTCCTCCCTGAAAAGCAGCCGTGGGGTCATGGCCGCAGTGTCAAAGGGACAGTCTGCATAGTTTGAGGCTGACATGGGGATATAGGGCTCCCCAGCAAGGTGGGTAAGTGGTTGTCATTGTCAATACGTTTCACTTAGCTAAAAGCACAGTTTACAGTTGTTGAAGTTTGATTGATCTGTTGATAAACACTAATGTTTTCCAGTTGACAATTTCTCCATGTTAATTTCTTTAACGCTGGCAGACCTGCCTGGCAGGGCCCTATAAATAGTACCAGTGTCATCATCCTTTTTAAGTTATTAATGAGCCATCGTGTTTCAAGGGGCTGGGATTTGGGGACAGGTTGTGCTTGACTGCAGCTTCTGACATTGATACGTTAGCATTTGGAACTTGGTTGAGATAGAAGATGTCTCTTAAAAAAAATTAAAGCACTGGCCAAATGCATCCATAATAAAAGAGAGTTGTTTATAATTAGTGACTAATGAAACTTTGAAGAGTGGAATAAACTGCCAAGCCTCGACACACAGCATGTCCTTGATGCTGGGCATTAGCACTGTTCCCACCTCAACTGCAGCTGACTCCTTCTTTCTTTGCTTCTCCTCTCTACACATACCCTGTTATCACAGAGATAAATGAATGCCTGACTCTGGAAATCAGCTTCAGTCCAGACTGTTCTGTCTGCCAACTGGTGACAGGGGACCAGAGCAGACTTCTCCAATTAGCAGAGTTCCCTATCAGGCAGCTGGATTCACTGTGTTTATGTTTGTGGACAGCACACTGCAGCAGCTGAGCCTCTGGCCGAGGTCTCCTGCACTGATCAATGCGAGTTCAAAAGCACGATAGACAAATGGACAAAGTAGCACAATACCATTGATGACATTCTCTCAATCCAACTCTCCTTAGCCCTTTGCGATGGTTCAAATGAGCAGCAAAGGCATTATGCAGTAATGATGGTAGAGATGATTTGCACCGTGCTGGTAACATACATTGCTTCCTAATGGACATGAATACGAATGGGACACTTGACCAAGTTGGGTTTGTTTTTGGGATAACTTAGCTATTTCTCTAGTCTTGAGTCCCTGCATTGCACAGAGATAACCCTTTGATGGACCAGGATTTTCTATTTAAATCCTTGCCCCAAACCTTCCTTCTAATTATCCTATTTCCTTCACTTTGAACAACTACTTTCTAAGTGCCTTTATCTATTTTCTTCAGTGTTGATTTTTGATTCCTTACTCATGAGTAAATGGATTTCTCTTCTGGTTTCAAAAGTTCCTATGTGTATGCTCAGAATAATTTAATACATTTGTATCCACCCAACACATTACATTCAGAAGATCCTCCTCATGTATTCTAATTTCAAGAAATGCAGGAGCCAAAGCTCTGGTGTCTAAATGCCCAATATATATGGCCTGACAGCCTAGGAGTATGGAAATAAAGAAACAATTTACACATTTGCTGTCCACTAAGGAGATTTAGCTCAGCTGAACTAAAATGAAAACATGTTCTCAGTTTCTCTGCTGAGTTACCTACTTCTCATTTCTTAGCAAGGGAACTTTACAAAAATAGCTTAGGAAAAATGGCAAAGCTGATAAAACATTTTTTTTACAGTAATCTAGTTAGCTACCATCCAAACAAGATTATGGAAAATTTGAGTTGGTACCTTTCTGTAAACCAGCAACTTCCAGGATATAATTATTAGCTATGTACTGGCCAAAACACACACACACACACACACACACACTCACAAACTGAGTTCAACATGCTTTATTAGCTTCTGAAGCTCTGAAACGTATTTTTGAAAATAAAGGTTACCAATTTGTTTGCAGTTATAATTAGAAATGGTTTCATAACTGAGATTTGCTTCCTTATATAGGGAAATAATTTGAGATATTTAAGGGGTAAAATAAGATTAATAAAAGTTAGTAGATCCAGACATCATATAACAGGAGGCTTGATTAAAGTTGAGATGTGATTATAAAACCATAGCAGGTAGGAAAAGAAGTGTTTTTTTGCATGGTTTCTGAAGAGGCTTCAACAATGAGAATTACCAGAAGAGCCCAGTGATGACAGCCTTTCTGGTGCAGCTATATTTCCTCACCAGGAAACTAACGTGAAGATTGTTTAAAGGAAAAGCAGAAATACTTTCAGGGAGTCACTGTCTATTCCTTAAGCATCACTCCCAGAAAATTGTCCAAAGCAGTCAGTGGCAGCTAGGAGACAATGGGGGTGGCAGAAGCAATGGTGGAAAATAAAGAAGAGTCAAGTGGTTATATTTACTTGGTCCAAAAACCTAACAACATGATTTCATATATGCATTTCATAAAAATCCCAGAAAAGCTAGGGGGAAAAAATGACATGTTGCCATAATTCAGGATAACAAAGAGCAATGTGGGTATTAGACAAAAACATGTGACTGCAAATTCAGAGACCTGATGACTTGCACAAGTGAAGTTTTCTGGACTTTTTTCTTGTTCGTCTTCAAAATAAGAGACAGAATAGATGACCTCTATTAGCACTGAAGGCCTTGATATTGTATTATTTTGTGTTTAACTATCTAAGATATATATCTGTGTGTATATGTATATATAATTTTGTACATAACCATCTAAATCATACCTTATATACATACATACACAAATATGTAATATACCCATATATATTCATGTGTGCTCACATGTATAATAAAGAAATGCATGGTTGATCTAATAGAAAACCCACTATGTGAATCAAAGTGTAGCTAACCAGTCAAAGTAGTCATCTTCCTCTTTGTAGTTGCAGTTTTAATATGTTTTATGACAATCTCCAAAGGCAGTCCACATTGTTACATTTCAGGATACATTTCTCCACCCCCAATTTCTTTTGAGATTTGATTAAAATGTCTTTTCTCGGGTGTAGAACCATTTAAAACAACTGCAACATGCAAGGAAAAAAATCTATTTTAGAGAGCTTGACTTTAGCACCTCAGGGTCCCTGACTCAAAGTAACAGTGCAGAACTTAGGTGGGCTTTTTTTGAGGAGGCGTGGAGGAGGTGGGCTTTCAGTAGTAATCTCTCTTGGCTTTGATCTAAGGAAGAACCCTTTATGCTGAGTAAGACTGCAAGTAATGTTTATAGAGAGGCCTGATGTTTCCCTTTTGCTTCACTGAAACACTCACCAGCAACTTTTAAGTCAATAGTAATCATACTCCTGGTACTACAGAAAGGAACCTCAATTATTTTTTTTTCTCCCTAATAGTTCAATTTTAGGATAGAAAATGGCAAGTTACAAAGAAGGAAATGTCATTAGGGATATAATTTTGTTTTGTTAAACAGTCTCTGGCTATAGGGTTTGGTTATTACTCATTCGTACTATTATCTACACCAAATTTTTGAAAAGAAATGTTATACTTGCCTGAGATAGCAAACATGTATTTGTTGACCAATGCTCATACTCCCTGCTGTCACAATGTCCCCTTGTCACTGATTGCAATAGCCACCCTATTTGCTACATTTCTGGGAGAGCAGGACATTGGCCTCTGACATAGGCTGCTTTATCCATGATGGCAGGTATGTCCCTCTGTCCTGTCCTCTCCTTACAGTGAGTGCACTATTCACAGATGCTACCTCACTTGATAAAGACACCGTGTCATCATCTCAATAGCCCCTTGCCTAAAACACCCATCACACATGAACATTTCCTTGAAGAGGTTACCCATCCTCTATTACCAGCACTTTTAAGTTGACAGTGACAAATGCTGACTGTGATGCACAGAATCAACCAATGATTGCATCATCATCTAAGAATAATGCAATTATAGTCATATAACTGCCCTGATTAAAACAGAAATAGGACCTAGCAGAGTGCTTAGAATACTTGATCTATCTATATCTATATCTATCTATATCTCTATATCTATGTATGTATTGAGCTAACTATAAAAAGGGTCAAGAGTCAATACTTTTCAATAAAGAACTGAAAGAAAGAAAAAGAGGATTTCAGTTTAATACTGTATTGTTCGGAAATTTAATAAATCTCATTTAACCCAAACTTTATAGTATTTGCTATTTATAATTCCAACCTGAATTAATCTGTCTGTGTTATCATCATTATAAACAAATATTTGTTAAGTATCTACCAGGTAAGGTGTTTTGGAAGCTATAAATGTGAACAAGACATGCTGTGTTTACAAGTCTAGATGGCATTTCATTGTGTAGCAAAGGGAATGTCTCCAGAAATTTTACCTAAACCCATAAAAAGATTCATGGACAGTTCAATTATAGAACGACTGGTTAATTCCTATTGCTTGTTTCAGCTATCAAGGCCTCCACAGACACTGTAGACGTGCTCTAATGAATACTGTGCCAGGATTTCAAGGTAATGAGATTTGTAGTAAAACCTTCTAAGGAGAGTCCTGCAAAGGAAGGTCACTCCCATTTGTCCGTATTATGTGTCTAGCAGGACACAAAGAAGAGAAAGGCCTCCTGATTTCTCGTCTAGTAATTTTTCTGTGGTTGTGGTGCATTCACTCCCATGGATGCCAGTTGTGAAACTCGCCAAGTTTTAACAGCATGAACATTGTGTATTATAGGAAATGGATGGCTAGTAGACACTGTTGTGTGTTATTGCCTCTTCCATCCCGTGAGTAGCATATATTTAGAGAGACACTGCCAATGCCTCAGGATAAACACAGCCTTAAAACCTTCCACTCCAAAATATAAACTGCACGTTCCCTCAAGCTAAAACCTTCCTGGAATACTCTATACTTTATTGATTTCCCTCTTCTCTGAGCTCCCAAAGCTCTTAGTGTCTGTATCACCCCATTAAGAATGCTTTCATATACCATCTTGTACTGTTCACTAATTGTTTCATGCATATTGGCCTTACTCAGTTTCATTGTTAGCACCTCTTGGACAACAACCCTTCTTTTTTTTTTTTATCACCCATCACCAAGAAAACCATAAGAATATATTTGACACAAACAATCCACTGAATTGCTAGTTAACTGATTGAAATACCTGAATTAACAGATTGTCTCTTAAATTTGGGTTGTGCTTCTGATTTGGGCTGGGTTTCCATAGGAAGATTTGATAATGAAGGGGCAGGAGTCAGGGACTAAAATAATACCTTAAATGTCAGCCAGCTGCCAGGAAGCCTATTCCCAAAGAACACTGAATTGTTATTTAAGAAAATGACTTTGTCTTCCCAGGGAAAATTGTGAGAACATTAACATAATTAAAGAAATAATTTAAAGCTTAGAAAATTGGCTTTTGAAGAAAATTTAGGATTTCAACCCAAATTACACGGTTCAGTGTTTACCACTCTGCAAAACAAAACAAAAACAAAAACAAAACCCTGTAAGTGTTCAGCTCTTCAGTGTCAGCTAAGAGTCTCACATCCTTAACCAGACACATACATGAGTGCTTGTTGCTCTAGGTTAGAAGCCCAATGTTACATATGAGGTGTTATGCAAGCCTGAGTGCCAAGAGGGGGAGGATTATTAATGAGAAACTCAAAGATTTAAATAAAGGGGATGCTTGCAGAAGGATAGCTGGGGTTAATGGGGCCAACGACGCATGTTAAAGTGTGACGGGGCTAACAACTGTTGGAAACTGATACTATTTCTAGGCCTGAAGAATCATGGGCAGAAAATAGTGTTACTGGAACCTAATGAGAGCTGGAACCATGGGGAATGGGCCTCCCAGAAGGACTGCAGGCATGGATCAGGGCAGCCACTGCCAGAGGTGTAGTTTTGAAGGAGGAAAGAAGAAAAAGGAAGCTATCTCTCCTCCTGCCTTTTGATTTCCTATTTGTTCCCCCCTATTATCTTAATGGGAAACCAGTTCTGATCACATTTAATGGGCCAAAGTAAGTCACATGAATAAGTTTGATGTAAATAGGGCAGGAAAGCATATTCTTCACCCAGGGCAGGACAGCTAATATTTGTGATTGATAGTACACCCAGCAAGCTTCCTGAGTCCAAAGTTGCTAGGATTGGAAGTCACTTCTTGAGTCATCTGGCTACTGAGGTTAATGATACAATACATTGGTTGTTATTAATAGTTTAAGGACAGTTTCACGGCCTATAGGACAACATCCTGACCTTTCAGGGTGCTGCATCCCAGATGACTTCTCTGACCTTCCTCAGTACACAGGTGGCTAAGAGGTGGGTGGCTTGTTTCCAATCCTCCTGCAATGCCATCTCCCTATTTGACCTTCCACATTAATTTCCTGCATTTCTTTCCCTTGTTCTGTGACCCAGGAGACTACTTCTATGGCTTGCTAGTCTTGTCTCTTTGCTTGGATTTAGCCAATGGGAAACACTAGCAGAAAATCAGATGGGCAGAGCAGAGATACAATCAGGGCTGTTTTCCCCAATCTTTCTTCCCCCCTTTGACATCTGACAATAGCTACATTCTCCCCAAATGGATGGAAAGTCCTTTCTGTACAATGCCTGTGTCATATATACCTTCTATATCTTCTTTATAACTATCTGCATGCTGATGGTATTTGTGGTCAGTCCAAACTGGTGAAGTTTATAGATCACCACTGAAAAGTTGCTTGTAGAAACTCATTTGCCTGTGGAGGATAAAAAAAGTGTTTTTATGTTTTTCGTGAAGTGCTATTTTTTCCATATTCATAACATGCATGGTATTATTTTTATATCTACTGGTATATTTGAACTTTAATTCCTTGAATATTCTTATCCATAGGTGATGGGATCCTTAGGGATAGATTTCTTTGAAAAAACAAATAAACAAATCTCACTCTCCTTCCACTGATTGTGGCACTATTCTGTTAATCTTATTTTATTATTCAGTCAGAAAAATTACTGCACATGTTTCAGGACATCTTGTTCTTAGGTGGATTTATCATATTTCCTTATTTTGGTATATCTGACCATTACTTTTGGTTTATTACCTAAGTGAAAAAAATAAATACTCTCTCTATTTCTATCATATCATATAATCAACTTTTTGCCAACTATTTCTTATGAAGTATGTTTACTTTAGAGTCTCCTTAAAAAGCAGTCACCTTAGGGTTTTTACAGAAAACCTATGAATCTTTTTAGAGTTTGGAAAGATCAAACTTTTTGCTCTTACTAGTTACCACCAGTATTGCTTTTCATATGAAACAAAAATTCTTTAAGGGAATAGGACTAGACTAGTTGCATGGGAAGAGGGTAGATTGGAGCAATTATTTAAAGGAGGAAAAACAAAGTAATAAGGAGAAATAGAAGGAGCAAAGAACTGCTAGTCACTACACTACTTTGGTGAGAAGGTCCTAATTGGAAACATCAGCTATCTAGGTAGTATTAATTATCTACAGAAGAGAACCCTCAACATTTCTAAGGACACTCCTGTTGAGTCATTCTTTGAAAGGTCAGATTTGATGCAGCATTTCTAATAGCTTCTTTTATAAGCAAGTCTGCGGTCTCTAAAATGTATTGTTTTCTCCCTCAGCGTCCCCCCTCCTAGCATACTCCCCTTCTGCTTCTCCATCTTAAACAATTCTCACCATGTTTAAGACCTAGGCATGTGCTATTTTCTCCAGTGATCTTTTCCAGTTCACCCCTGCCCTGATCAACCTCTTCGGCTTATGGTGCTTGCTGGCTAATTAATCATATACTACTTACATTGCTTATACTGTTTCCTTGTATCATTATTTAACTTCTCATGCATGAGTTGTTTTTTTTTTAAGATTTTTTTTTTTAATTGGGGAATTGGGGGATGGGGAATAGATGAGTTGCTGTCCTTTTGTTCTTCAGTCTAGTTGTGGAGGACGTTGCTTCACTGGCCCAAGTTGGCACCATCATTGCGCTCTTCCCCTGTCTAGGCAGATCAGTTGCTGGCTTCTGGACAGCCGCTCACTGCGGCTGCTGGCTACACATGGTAGCCCATGGCAACCCACTGCAGCAGGGGCTGCAGCCTATACCCTCGCCAGCGACTCACAGCAGCCCAGCTCCAGGTTGAGCTGTTGTTCAGCATCTTAGCTGTAGAGGGCAGTGTCACTGGCCCTCATATGTGGGATCCGAAACGGGGCCCTCTGGCGTCCCAAGCCAGCTCTTAACCAACGCGCCATTTGTCCGGCCCAATCATGCATGCGTATTGTCTTTCTACCTAAGAAAGGTGTTGAAAAGGTATTATTTCAAGGCCAGTTCAATTTAGTGCACTGAAGACTGTACAACACTTGTATTGGTAACACACTATTTGGTTGAGCAAGTGTGGCAGCCCTGCCTGTAAATAGTATCGCTTGCAGCTCTTCGTGATTTGCAGTGTAGCTCTTCTTTAATGAAGCTAGCTTACGATTTGATCTGTAAATGTGGACAATGCATCTAATTGGTCCTATTTGCCCAATTTGCTCAGATTGATTGGGAGAAAGAAAAAATTTTAATCTAACAAAACTATCAAAATTTTGGGTGGATATTTGATGGTGGTATGTAAAGGAAGAGATCGAGGCAGGGCTCAATATTTTGAAGAAAGCTGGAGTCTAAAAAGGGTGGGACTGAGGCAACTGGATAATGTTCAAGGGCTCTGTAGGGCTTTCTAAATCTACCGTGGTCTTTTAAAGGAGTTTATTTGACAGGTTTTCAATGCAGAGCCATTCAGTATGTAAAACAAGTTATAGACTGGGAAAAAGCTAAGGTTTCTGATCCAAAGACATCAATGAATTGACGTCCTAAATTCAAGGGATTGGTATGAGGAGTAAAATACAGAGCAAGGACATTCCCTTCAATGCAGAGAAGTATGAGGCAGTTTGGGACAAATCCTAGGAATCTGATTTCTGATTGGCAAGTAATTCTTAATAGGAGAATTACTACAGACAGAACATGAAAATAAATGAAGATCCTCAAATATATTTTTCTGCATAGGGTACATATATGAGTCTATTGGTAAATTATTTAGAAAAAGTACAGTAATGTGCTTTGCTGTTTATTCTGATTATTTGCTCTAAAATGAGGTATGTTTCTTAAGCACATATTATCAATGTGTTTTGCTTCAGACCTTAATTGTTGCTGCAAGCCTCCATCCTCACACCAGGGCCACACACTGGGCACCACATAAAAGAAGCATGTGGACTCTCTCTTGCTGTTCACAGCCATAGTTCTGAACCACTGGTCTTGACCCATTTTTTTTGTGCTGCGTTCCAGCCTGCCTTTGATCATCTCAGCCTCAGCTCTCATTGTTCATTCTCTCCTTTCCTGCATCACCTTTCCTTACCCTTTATTCTTGATGTGCTGCATGGTCATTCCCAGTTCTTACCCCAGTGATGCTGACTCTACCATGGGTAAATGCTCCTCCTATTCTGATCAGGTCCTGGAACCCCTTGGATAGGTGCTGTTCCTTTCAGTCTCTTGTAACTTCTCCTGCTCTCTCCCTCCAGGTAGAACACCCTATCTGTTCATCTCACCTTCAAAATGGACATCAGGAATATTGTTCAATAGTGTCTACATCTCTCCATTTTCCTGGGATGAAAGATGGGCCCTGTTCTTACTCATATCCACCATAGTATATATCAAAAGGTTGAACACCTGTTAAGAGCCTGAGACATGTTTCATAACTTCCTCATAGACTAAACAAACCTCAAGAACACATTGGCAGATAGAGTTGTCGAAATGGAATCTGGGTAAAACAGCAAACTTTTGATTTTATAGTTTCACATCAGTGTAAGCTTTTTGTTAATTGATAGCAAACTGCCTTTTAGAATGAGTCAGTGACAGTAGATAATAAAGAGGAAACGCTGCAGCAGGTTACCCTTGGTCCAACATGTCCTGAGGTAGACTTGGGCAAGGGTCCTTCTCTGACCCTAACGATGGAGCTGCACTGAGGTATCATGCTGTCTTTGCTCATCTCAGCTCCCTGCTCACTGAACCAACCTACTTACTGAGCCTATGTAGAAGAGACACTCTTAGTCCCCCAGCACTAGTTTGTTGTTCTAAATATAGTTTTGTTCAGCAGCCAGGTTAAATAAGAAAGTATCAATGACTGTACAATTTTATTACTACTTTTTCTCACCTGAGATAGGATGGCAACACCTATAGCATTCTTCATAGTCAACCTCTTCAACGTTGCTTCATATTCAGCCAATAAGAGGAAGAGGGAAAAATCACAAAACTTTTTTACAACATGGAAATTATGGCAGGGGGAAATTAAAGACATAGGTAGATCGAGATATGAATACTCTGCTGTCAAGAGCAGCATTAAAATTTGTCACCTGTAGAGATTTGGGAGATAGTCAGGTAAGTGGAATGATCTTAGTCTACAAATTCAGCAGTATGGAAATAGTACAACTCTTCCCCACCCCACCCACCCCCACACACACACATTCAATTTAGTATGAATTCCAAGCCACCATTTTGTCATGCTGGTGGGAAATTTAACTTCCGTCATTCTGTGAGCTTTTTGCCCTAGGAGCCATTATATTTGCACATTACAAAGATGACTTCTGGTCGTTGGCCACCTGTCCATTCAAGTTCTTACCTCAGTCCCATTGCCACATTCAAAGTAAAAGAACATGAAGAAATAAGTAACTTAGAGATAAATAATGATGTGTGTCCAGTACAAGGATGTTCTGGAGTATTTTGGCAACATGTTCAAATATATCATAGTGATATCCATAACTTTGTTGTACTCCTACCTATTCCAAAAGGGGTGAAGACTTCAGGTAGACACTTGTAATCAGAAATAGGGCTGATGGAAGTTTCTAAATTCTATGACTCAGTTTTCTTCGTTAGTTTAACAGGGTAAAATAATTATGAAACAAGAAACTCCAGCCATAGAAAGTATGGTCATAAATCAATTTAATATATTTGTTTATATGTAGTTCAGGAATTTGCTGAAATTAAATTTAGGATACCCATATCTTTGGAAATAATTCTGACTCTCCTGAGAAGTACACACCTTGGTCATTATGTATACGGTTGCTTTTTTCTAAGTAGAAAGATAACTCTTTGAGGAAAAGACTCACCATGTGTGCAGATTTTAGAATTTTTTTCAACAACCCAAAGCTGAACCATAGCAAGGGTTCAGTAAACACTTAAGAAATAATTTGGGTCAAAAACACTGTTTGTATGACGTGTGTTTCAATCAATTTGATTATTTTGTTGCAACTCATATTCAACTTTCGTATTTTCCCTAATGCAAACAAATCCAAGGAGGACAACTTGTAAACCTGGTAGTATTATCTCCCCATAGATATTTTACTTCCTGTATTTTTTCCGTAAGTGTCAACTTGTCCATAATTTACATGACTCCATATCTCCTGATGTGGCAAAACGCCTTTAAGGGGGAAACTGGCTGAAAATACCAAAAAGCATAATCTCAAGGTGCCCAGATGAGTTGTGGAGCACCTGCCAGGCATCAGCTGAGGAGAGGTAAATAGGGTCAGGGGATACAAATAGAAATAGTGCTTGGTTCAAAGTTTAGCTGACCTATGACTGTCATGAATTAAAGAAGTACTCATCCTCCTAGAGATTGTCCTTTAACACTTGTCATTCTTACTCATATTTTTTTATAAAAGTGACTCTGCATCATGGTTCTATGTTACATCAGAGAGCAGCTGGAGAATTTAGAATGCTCAGGCTCAGGGACCTGGGGAGTCATTACCCTATTGATCCCTTGAGGGAACTCTGCACATTTGACCACGGGACCCAGAGTAGCATGCTCTACTGTCCTTGCTGGTGGCAGGTTGTGAAACTCAGTCAGCATGAAAAAGAATGAAAGTGTGAGACCTAAAAGTCTCAGGCCTGGAAGTCGGTGAGTTCTTGAGAACTGGAGGTAAAATGAAGACTAGGAGTAAACCTCCGATCTCAGTTTAAGACAGGACACGCTTTGCAAACTTTACTTTGTCTCTCCTTCCATGTTTTATAGTTGAAGGCTGTGTTCCACATACACTGATCCTCAAAAGAGCAGTTCAGGTGTTTAAAAGCCTTGTGGAAGAGCCTTCCTGAGAACTGAGATTTGCTACTCTAAGAGAAAAAAGAGATCGAACTATATTAATGTCAGGTGTTCACTCCCTCCCCCACCCTAGACCCTCAGAAAGTCAGTGTTAACCTAGAGGGAAGCCAAGTAAAGCATGAACATCAGAAGTGTGAGAAAAAGGCAATTTTGGGCTGCATTAGCCCAGGCGGAGAGTAGCAGAATGAGAGCTGTAGTCTGGGAGAAAATCAGAAATGAGGTTTTCTTTTCCTAAAACAAGAAAGGAAGACAATTACTGCGGACCTGGTTGGCAGGTTTGCTTTGAGATACTAATTCACACTGAGCTGAGCCTCACTTCTCACCCTGAAGGGGTGGGGGGAAAACAGGATTGTTGCTAGAGGGGATATCAGAGCCTTGTTTCCTTAATCCCCCCAAGGCCACTCCCTCTGGAACTCCTTAATTCTGCATTGGCTTTAGGCATCCCAGCCCACCAGGACACAGTCTTGGGCCCAGCTCTACCTGTAAGCTTGGCGCAGTGGACTGGAGTGGGAGGAAGACTTCCCAAAAGAAGGATGGGGGCTAGCAAATCTCTGCCTAGACCACTATAGAAACCTGTTTTAAGAGATCTGAGCAGGAACAACTGTTCCTGATATAACAGTTGAAGTTCACTAAGAAGCAAAGGTAGAATTTGAGAGAAAATCTGGATGGTTCCTTTCCATTTATTTGGCTGTCATCCCCCTTACCCACTATGCAAAGGTTGGCTTTGACCGTGTCCTCCCGGTTTTCACATGGATAGTCCTAATCTTCCAGGAAGGAAGTCATAGACACCTTTGAGAGCATGTTTGATGCTGTGAAAGCTTGTGAGTGGGAAGGGCAAAGGGTAAGGGACAGAATCGAATGCACAGAAAATATTGCATTCTGTTTTAATGTGTTCATAAGATCTTCGAAACCCATTCTTCAATACCTTAAAGATTATTGGATAGGAGGTTATGGCCCCTGCTCTCAACATATACAAGCTAATTGATTGTGTGCAAATGTTTAATGTAGACTGAGTCGATCAACCTATACTGACTATGGAGCAGGGCATTCTAATGGTTAAGAGCACAGAGCCAGCCTGCAAAACGAATGCTGCATGAAGGCTGGTGGTCACACTTTATTGCACACTTGTAAGTAGATAGCATCCGTGTGCCTATTATCTGCTCATCTTGTGAGACCTGTAAGAAAGGGGAAAAGATTATTCTACTCTATGGTTTCTGACCTCAACAAATTTACAGGGTAAGGTGAGGGAGGCAATACCAATGGAAAAATTAGATCATGGAATAAAGCAAGTGACTAGGTACTGAATGTAGTACAACAAATATGTGCAGAAACAGGACATTTCGACTGGACGGGGAAGATTGATATCTCAACAGTGCCCTAGCAGAAGAGAGAAGAACATGAAAATTAGGAAAAAGGCATGTGAAAAGATGCTAAGGGGGGAATAAGGCAGTCCGCAGAATAATCTTAACTAAATTAATAAGTGGAAACTGTGAGATAGTGACAAGTAAACCTGACAAGGTAGAGAGATCCCTACTGTTTTGTTGAACCAATGATATAGAACCCTGAAAGCTAGCCTGAGAATCTTGAACTGTATTTGAAGGACATGGGAACAATTCCAGATTTCCAAAAAGAACCAAACTACAGTTTGATGGACTGCAGAACTCATTACCAATGGATGATCACAAATCCAGGAAGATGTGGCCAAGGGCAATAAAAGAAGCCTTTACCAATCAGGAGGGAAACTATGTCTCACTTAAGTCAGGAGCCACAGATACTTAGAAAGTTCAAACAAGAGTTTCAACGTATTTCTTGTGCTAAAAATGATTAATCGGTAATGATATTAATAAGTCAGCTTGTCAGCCTCCATGGAGAACTCCCACTGGAATGAAGGCTACATCCTGTAGCCTCACAATTGGGATGAAAATTGGACTCCATAATAGCAGAGGAAAGGAGAAATTAAATGTTGTAAACCTGATAGAAATGAGAGGGCATAGGCAATAAGAGTTGAAGAGCAAAAGGAAATTTAATAAGGGTAATGTAATAAGCTCTCCTGTCTGGCAGACACTGAAGGAGATGATTCCCCCACCCAAAGGAGAAAGGATGATGGGTTTGTTTAGAGATACTGATTATTAAAGGGAAATTCAGAATATGTCCTGGATGAGCGAGCTACAATGGCAAAAATGCCAGGGCTGGGATACTCACAGGTACAACTCTCCCAGAATGCACTCCACCTATTTTTGTGCCTCCTGTTACATATTTTTAATATTAACTCTGATGAGTAGCCTGGTCCTTACCCTTGCCCAATCCATTTCATTGCTTACTACTAATAATAATAGTAATAATAATTACCTTAGCTCCTTGCACATGTCTATCACTATGTACTTTGGGAAAAAAAACAACATTTCTATTCAATGCTTTTCATCTTTACAATAACTCTAGGAAGTCATTACAGCAAGGATTATTATCTACATTGTGCAGACGATGAAATTGAAGTACAATATGGTAAGTGGGCGTTCCAAGGTTAATTGTGAAGTTGGAAGTTGAGGCTCCTGGTTCAGGGTTCTGCTAGCACACCATTCTGCTTTCTCTAACAGTAGCAAGGGGAGCAAGAAGTATTCTTTATCCTCATGTTCCCAGTACAGGTCAGAGACCAAGGCTCTGTGCTGCTAGCTGTGTAGAATAAAGTGCTGTCATAGTAAAATCTGATTTTGGCATAAAGCTTTACAGAGTGACATTTTGCATAACAAAGTCATTCTTGCATCCCAGGGGGAATTGTCTACAGTAACAGCTTTTTGTTGATCTGGTCACAACAAATACTCTACAATTAATAACACTATATAATAAGTGCTTTGTCTTTTGCTGCTCATAAAACATGCAATCTCTAAAATAAAATACATGTTGGTTTATTACTTATTTATTGTCTAATTATAGTTTTTTGTTTTTTTAAGCAATCAATGGAGGAGTATATTTTGTTGTAACTGTAAATGAGAAGGCAAGATCTCCAGCACTGTACCAGCTCACCTCTTCCAAATTTAGCTTTTGCTCTCAAGCATTACTGGTCAGCTCTCTTAATCTTATCCACCCTCCATATGTCACCATTCAACTACCACTCTATCAAAACAACAAAATGCTATGCAAACCCAAGTTATAATAAACATCAGAGATAATTTTGGAGATGGGAAGGAAATATAGAAATAACTACTATATCGGATGACATCTTTTTCTTTCTAAAATCACTCAGGACATGAGTACTCCATAAATGTTGGATGGATTTTTGTTTTGTTTGCTGTAGCTCATGCCAAGGGTGAATATGGTTTAGAGAAAATGGTCATCAAGAAACTAAATAATTTGTATTTTTTGCATTGTTTGCTATAATGAAGTATAATTGGTATCTCTTTTCATGGCATACTTTTATTCAGAATTAGAAAGATAGGCAGTTAATCCTGTGGTTTTTGTATACCTAGGGTTTTTTTGAACAATGTTTTTTGACTTTAAAGTTTTCCTTTTTTAATAATCTTTCTCCAAAGTGCTCTCCCTTTTTAAATTTTTGTCTGTCATATGTGTGTGTGCATATGCATGTGTACATATATGTACATATATATGTATACGTGGGGGTTTTTTTTGTAATGTATTTGTATTGAAATAATAGCAAACAAGAATTGGATGAGGGTGTCGCAGATTATAAAATGCAGTCACATTTCATTCAGTGGGACGATTCTAATTGGTTTTGATTTAACTTTAAAAGCAGGGGTGTTACAGCCACCATGTAAAAATGGCAACTCTAAACTCAAAATGAAAACAATCATCATGTTCAAGACTACACTCACCTAGAGCGCCCAACCTGTGACAAGCCCTGAATGTATGGAAGGGGTAATAGAGTCGGGGAATCTCAATAGCTGACACTCAGACATGAGTTTGAGAAGACTCATGGCTAAGATTTGAACACAGTCTTGAGTCTATACTTTTAAGCATTATATCATGTATGCTAGATTAGATGTCTCCTGAAGTTCCTCCAAACTCAACTCCCTTCTGTTTCTGTAACTTTTTATTGTTCTATACAGGTTTGAACACTTTTGGCATTTAAATGGTGAAAGCTAAGGCTTTTCTTCAGTGACTACATGGCGTATAAGGGCAACAAATAAGACACAACCACGGGACTACAAGGAAGTCACACAGGACTACTTTTTCAAAGTCCTTTTTAACTCCTTCTACTTTCCTAGGCATGTTTCTCATGTTACTAACCCAACATTGCTTGGCCACTAACCATCACCAACAACTGGGAAGAAGAGAGAAAGAGAGGCGATAGGGGTAGATAAAGGGAGAGAAAGAAATAGCCACCAAGAAAGCAGAAATTCACAGAGATTAAAAACATAAAAAAGTAAGAAGAACCAGCTAAAAGGGATGCAAAAATAAAAATAAAAAAAACCACTGTGTTTCCATAGATAAACATTTAAAAGGATATTAATTTTAGACAGATATTAAAAGTGTTGGTTGAATTGGTTATTATAAGCATGTAACTTCAGTATTACATCTAACTAATGGCTAAAAATTAAGCGAATAATTTGAATAGCCCCAATGACTGAAGCTCTCCCTTAACCGCCTCCAAAATTTCATATAAATGGATTTGCAGCCTTAGTCTGAATTAACTGAAACTTGTACTTGATTTATAGTAGGAAGTTCCCATGGTCCCTGTCTTCTCAGAGCTTCCAGTCTAATATATGCCATAAAGCGTTCTTTGCCTTTGAAGAAAAACTCTGTTTTGGTTTGTTTTTGGCAAAGTTTACACTTTGCATATGGCATGTGCTTCAAATTTGTGGGCTGTGCCTTTTGTACTAACCTGGGACAAAACCAGAATGAAACACCTTTGGGTTTGTGTAAAGTTTTCTGCTCCTGCTTCTTCACTGAGGAGTGAGAGCCTCAGCTGGAATGAGCTACACTAATTCCCAGCCCTTCGAACTAACCACCAGACGATAACCACTTACAACAGATACTGACTTTCCATGCATAAGGATTCATTTTATGTGCAAAACATTTCATCACGCTTCAGTCACAGCTCACAGGTTGTTATTCCAGAAAGCATCTGTCTGAACCACTAATCAGGGTTCCTTTAGCCAACTGCATTAGGCATCCTTTACTTGATTTTGCAAATTTCTTAGAGAAAAGGTACAAGATTTGAAATGCTTGTATATCATTATCAACAATATTATCGAATATACACAGTATAGTAGAGCCTGTGGGTATAGGGGCCTGTTTTCTTTTGAGATTGATAGAGATTTCATGGAGGAATATAAGTTTCAGAAAATATGGTTTTTATAATACCTAGTAATGGATCTTTAGTTAAATAATTCTAGGAAATAATATACACTGCCTGTCTCTCTCAGAAATTTACAAATATTTCAACATATTAAAGAAATCAGCTCTGTCACCTTGGGCTCTATTTTATATTTTAGACTTGGTTTACTTCTCTGCCAAATTCAGGTAAAAGTACTTAGCATGTCGGACAAGATACAGAATTTGCAGAAAAAATGATTGTTGAATAGCTGTGAAAGTGTAGGAACAACATTACATGTGAAGTACTTTTATATATCCGAATCTTGGCTTCAGCATAATTCTGAATACCACTGAAGTTTCTTCTGTTGTTTGTAACCCTCATCTTCATAACACAACATTGACTGAAACAGCAGCTTACAGCTGGTTTGGTCCTTCAGACTAGATTTAAGTTAGTCAGCCAGGATCTTTTCTGCTTTTGCAAATTTTAGATTGCTAATGATGTGAGTAAATCCAGAAGTATAAATTGAATGTCCATTCGGTTCAACATTATATAAGATTACCCCCAGGCAGTGGTAATTGCATACAGTGTAGCTACTTTACCATGCCAAGCTCAGTGGAAGAATGTACGCCCTTTAATTATGTAACTGTCTTGTATCTGACTTTTACAGTCTACACCTCTGATGTTTAGAAGAAGAGAACAAGTTCTTGGCAAATCAAGATTCATGACATAACAGGCAGCTATGTTGTATCAATTGACATACAGGGCTGTAAAAAGAAAAATATTGGCACATTCCCTTGTTTTCTTAAGATTTTTCCTTAAACATGTGTAATGATTGATGTTACTTGATAGATTGGGGTTGTAAGGTCTGCATTCCAAATTACTATGCCTGTTACTGGGTGAGTTGTCAACAGGTGGACAGACGTGCCTGATTATGATCCAAATACCTTGGATTTGCACTATTTAATCAAATCACAGAGTTAGCAAACATTTCTAGTTAGTTGATCTTTTCTGTAATCCGATCAACAACAAAAAGTATAGCTCTAGGTATAAACCATAAACATTTGCCAGACAGTGTGCTAATATAAATAATACACAACTAAATCAGTGTGTGTGTGTGTGTGTGTGTGTGTTCGTTCGTGTGTTATACTTTCTCACTAATCATTAACAATCCTCAAATACTATTTAATCTGACTGATTTACTCTAAGATTTGAATTAAAATATCTCCCTCAAAATTTGTAAAATTTCTGTGATTCCACTATGGATTTATGATGCCCTGGCTTCTGGAGAACCCAATTTAGAAACCTCATTTTTTTTTTATCAGATGAAAACAATGTGTAGAAATGTGACATTCTCTAGGTACCACCTTTAGGGTCCATATCTTTTAAAGCAGGACTGATTTGAGACCTTGGGTTCTGAGCTCTCTTTCTTTTGGAGGTCTCACCATTCATCATGCCAAACACGATCTTTATATGAGTTGAGCTGCAGCTGATTAGTGGAAGTTATGTTGTTTGATAGCTGTCATGCAATATTTGTAATTTTCATTTTAAAATTTTCATTTTGGATCTATATTTATTGTGTTAATTCTAAAACATCATTTTTGTAGACCCTTAGGAACCTCACAGGTTTTAGGCACCATAACTAGAGAACTAAAGGATTAAATGCCTTGTTTCAAATACATTTTTCTAAATTTAGAATCCATACCACCCAAAGGATCCTTCTCTCTGCCCTACTCTCCCAACCTCAGCTAGTGTGTCTAGCAAAATCCAACTATTTTAGGACCAAACTCAAGCCTCATCCATAAAGACATTCGTATGGATTGCCTCCATCTCGGTACTTCAAATCTGAGAACCTCCCCCTGAGTTTAATCCAGTATCAGATTTTTCCATAACTGTTTTCTAGGTGGTGCTCTCGCTTTCTCCATTAGCCTGTGAATTTTCTATGTGAAAGAACTGCATTTTATCACTTCTTTCTTCCTGCAGAGATGGACATGTGTGCCAGTGTATGGTGAACAGAGTTTTAGGGTACTGTTACAGATTTGAAAATATGTTCTGGAGTGTTCTGAGGATGCAATCAGTGCAGCGTATGTCTGGAGAATGCATGGGGCAATGATAGTCACTCCTGCCCCTCAAGTTCCCACTTTTCCTTCACATGACCCAGGGACAAGCAATCAGAGAAATGCTGCATAAGGTTCCATGTCTCACTTTAGTTTTCTACACTTTGCTGTCCCCTAATCTAGGGGATGTAAGAGCTAGGACACCACTGTTTACTGATTGCTGCACAGTTGAGACAGGGAGATAATAGAAAACCTGAGGAGTATACTTGCTTCCCATCTGATTGGCATCTCCACAGCTGCATTCATAAACTGTGTCCTCTCTTGTTTCCAGTGGACCAAGGGTGGCCTGAAGAGCTCTGGCTACAGTGCAGGCTTGACAGGATGCACCACCCATGGCCTTACTTTCTCTCTGCAGCCTCTTAGGAGGGCTGGCTGCAATGTCAAACCCCTGTCACACAGCTGCCATTTTACTCTTCGCAGAGTGTTCCAGTTTGACCCCTGCAAAATTATTAGAAAGCCAAAGGCTTAGGTTACGTTTGAAGTTAGCAGTCTCTGTGGGTTTAGCAATATGCCATCTCCAGGATTCCCTTGGAAATTGCAATGAAGTTGGATGATATTTTCAGGTAATCGTTGCTGACTTTCAGCCTAGCACCACACTTCCTCATATTACACACACACATGCGTGCACACACACGTGCACACACATGTGTGCACACCCATATGCACCACAACATATGCATGCATGCCACATGCATCACATATAAACACATGGCAGACACATCACACAAGCCATACACAGTACATAAGTGCACACACAAGTAGCAATGCACTCACCACACACTCTACGCATTTATCACACACATGCACACACGCGCACACACACACACACACACACACACACACACACATACTGAAAGCAGCTGCTTCAGTACCAGGTCTGGAATACAGGCAGGTTGCTATGAGGGCTGCTTATATACAGGGTAAGCCATGTGCAGGGCTTTGATCTGAACGCTGGATATACAAAACACAGCCCTGAACCCCACATATTTGCATTGGCGTATCACTTTCGATCTTTTAAAATCATGTACATCATGTCATGTAAAGCCTGAAACCTATCATGTAAAGGACCATCCCAATCTACAAACAAGGAAAGAAAATTCATACCTGGTTAGTGACTTGTCCCAGATCTAAATGGAGTGAGTCAGATATCCAAAATTTTAAAACAAGTCTCCCGTACCGACTTCCGTGCTCATCCCAGTATCTATCATGTTGCCTTCGGCAAAAGTGTGAATATGGTAACTCTAGAGCCTTGGTGCCCCAACAGCCTTGACCTTGACCTTGCTGCCTTCTCCTGCTTTCCCCAGGGACTTATTTGTCAGGTGACACTAGCTCTCAAGATCTCGCACTGCAAAAGCCAGGGAAAGATTGGAAGAATTCATCATGTAGAAGGGTGAAGAAACTGTGTTTCTGCTCCCAAGGGTACCGACCACATGGGCTTTCTTGCCGTTTCCTAGAAAGGCTGCAAGGCTGCACACTTTCACAAATGCAGTTTCTTCACCTACACTGCTTGCTGCCTGTGTTTCAGCTGCATGATTACGAGTCTGTGTGGGGGACTCGTTTTGAATTGCACTTCCCTAAATGGGCTTTTCTTCACTTCACAAGCCAAGGTAGATATCCTAGTGACCCCTCATATAGCACTCTAGGATTTTTCTTTGGAGTTCCAAGGGCGCTTCTGCATTCTGTACTTGTTTACTTGTTTTTTGAATGTCTCCTCCCACTGGTGTGTAATGGAGAACAGGAACCACACATGGCTTGTGTTGTTGTTTCATCCACTTCAAGCATAATTCCAAATAAATGGTAGGATGTCCATGAAAATTTTTGAATAAATACATTAGGAGGTTCATAGAGGTGTTCCTGCCCTTCTTCACTGGCTCAAGCTCCTTTCTCTGTTTTCTGTTATCACATGCTGGTTAGGCACAGCTTCTAGGAGAGGCATTCTTTCATGGGTGTCCCTGAATTAAATGATGAGTCTAGCCCAGCCTTCATGTAAAATATCCAAGTCACTTTTATGTGATAATCAGGGCTGTGAAAGACAATCAAAATGCTAGGTGCCCAATGTGTCATAGATGTTAGGAAGGGGGCGGCTCATACATGTTGGATGGTAAGGAGAGACTATGAAGAAGATGGCATTTAACATGGGACTTGTGATAGATATCTGTTGCTTCATTGTCGAGCTCCTCAGCCACATTGCCTTTTCCTTGGAGAATCTGTTTCTCCATAAGCTTAACTGTGCATTTATGATGGGATTTGCAGTCCCATAGCCCCTGCATTCAGTTTGCCCTATGTTCCACACCCAACCATTCATAGCGCCCTACTCATCCAGTCTGGCTGGACTTGTCAGTGTCCTTCTCTGGGACTTTTCAAAATTTAAAACCAGAAGGTCAGATGCCTTACCTTGGTAGTTCAGGAGGTAAAAGGAGGTAAAGCCTGATCTATTGGCAGTCCTGGACCCCACTGCCTAAGACATGGTTTCTTATAATAAGAGATTGTTAAATGAGGTAGAGATACGCCAGGCAGAGAGATAGGTGGGTGGGAGGATCAGAGAGAGTGAGGGAGTGAACATAAGTAAGAGAGACGGGACACGATGACATCATCTGAGTGGGTGGACCCAGTAAGCTGGAGACTAATTGAAAGTCTGTATTTGTAGTTAGGTATTGGGTTGTCGGAAAAGTCATGACACATATTTGCAACATATTACACTAGTTCATTTTTGGAAGTGCTAGAAGCATTCACATCTATATTATTGCTAAGTCATTTAACAGCTGATAGTTCTAGCTTCATTTAAAAAAAATTGAGCCATTTGGTTGAGTTTTGGAGATTTTACAACAAGTTCAAGATGGAAGACCAAACTCTGCATATTTGCCGTATTTTACTGTTTTACTTCCATAAAGGGAAGAACACGCTTCAAGCTTGTGAAAAGTTGCATAAAGTTCATGGTGACAATGCTCTACAAGAACGTCAGTGCCAATGATGTTTCATGAAATTTCATGCTGGTGATTTTTATCTCAACGACTCTCCTCGGTCAGGGAGGCCCACTGAGGTTGAAGATGAAAAAATAAAGTCATTGATCAAGTCAAACCAACATTACACAACACGAGAGATTGCAGAAACATTGAACATCCATCATTCAAGCCTTCACAACCACCTGAAGAAGCTGGGATATGTAAGCCTGCTCAATATTTGGGTTCCGCATGAACTCAAAGAAGTTCATTTGACAGTGTGTATAAACATCTGCAATATGCTCATTAAACATGAGGAAAATGATCCTATTTTGAAGCAACTGATAACTGGTGATGAGAAGTGGATTGTTTACAACAATGTGGTGCTCAAACGGTCTTGGTCTCGATGTGATGATTTGCCTCAAATGACATCGAAAGCAGACATTCACCAGAGGAAGGTTATGCTTTCAGTGTGATGGGATTTTAAAGGTGTCGTGTTTTTCAAGCTCCTACCAAGGAACCAAACAATCAATTAGAATGTGTACTGTTAGCAGTTGAACAGTTTGAACAAATCAGTCATCCAGAAACATCCAGAGCTTCTTAATTGTAAAGGAGTGTGTTCCATCGCGACAATGCGAGACCACACACAAGTTTGATCATCCGTCCAAAATTATTGGAGCTTGGATGGGATATGTGGCCACACCCACCATACTCACCTGACCTTGCACCATCAGACTTCCACTTGTTTCTCTCACTTCAAAACCCCTTGCATGGTATAACGTTCAATTAAAATGAGGCTGTAAGTCAGTACCTTGTTCAGTTTTTTGCAAATAAAGACAGGTCCTTCTATGAACAAGGAATTATAAGCTTACTAAAAGATGGCAAAAGGTAATTGAACAAAATGAGCAATACATCATTGATTGATCTTTGTTCTTTTTATAAATAAATGACCTTTGAAAAACAGACAAAATACTTCATGGCTTTTCCGACAACCCAGTAATTCCATGAATGTCCTTTGTTGTTTGTTTGACTTCATTAAAGCTAGTTCCAATAGTGCTCTTATTAGTTAAAAGTGAGTAATGAAGTTGTTGAGATGTTTATCAATTGGATAATTAGATGATAGTTTTATAGGCAGGATAAAAGAATCAAAGGCATTGAAGTAAAAGCAAACCAAACAAAAAAAAATTGAGTGTGTTTAGCAAATAATCATAATCACAGTACCCAACAGGTAGTTCTACTACTCTGATCATCTAATCATTGGGTTGTCAGAAAAGTCATGACATATTTTTCCTGTTTTTCTCTGCAAAAAGGTGTCGTGACTTTTCCTAAAACCCGATAATTACTATCTTCCACATTTGTGTCTTCTACCTGTGTCTTACCAGCACTTGGAGCAATGCCTTGAGTGTGTGAGGAACCTTATATATAACTGCTAAATGGATGTATTCTGGAAAAAAGTAAAGAAATATTTAAATAAAGGTTGGTTTTGTAAGACTGTTTTCAGATTCTGGTTTCCAAGAGCTAGGATGGAAGGATTAACAATGATTAAAAAAATACAAAGGCGTTAGAATCAAACAGATACAAGTTTATATACTGTCTCCTTTAATTCACTAGTTTTATAAAACACGGTTTCATTTGCCTTTTCTATAAAGTGTTGACAATCAAATTCAGGCTCAAAGCGTTGAATGTAGTCTGGGTTATATAAAATAATCTCTAGAAAATGCTTCTAGAAATGTCTGGCTTTACAATAAGTGTTCAAAAAAAAAGGTCATTTGAAGTTCTAGAATTCTTGAGGGTGGGGTTCCCAATCCGTTTAGCAAGATAAGAATCCTCCATATCAGATCTTTGTTAGATGGTCACCATATCTCTGCTTATATATATTTAGTACTGGCTAGACCCCTGCTTCTTGTTCCGTGTTTGGACCACTTGAGGTACCCTGTCCTCTGTTCATCTGTTACTTCTGGTTCTTTGAGCTTTTACCCATCATTTCTACTTCAGCTGTGAAGCCATATATCTATCAGTCATGACAACTGTTGTACGCAATTAAGCTTGAGACTGTCAGGGTCCTGCCTGGGTTGTAGTGCTATCAGTCCTTTTCTCGGGTATTATTAAATAGATGAAGAAAGGAACATTTTTGAGGATAGTTCTACGGTTCTATTTCCCTAATTCAAAAGATTAAATTATGTATAAATACTTGATTTTCATTTGAATGCAGACAATAGGTCTTTGGAATTAGATTTCGCCATAAATGACAAAGAAAAAAAATACCATATATTTTCATTTAGTTCAGTCCATTCTCTGCAAAATAGTATGATTTTTTTTTCATAATTTGGATTTATAGACTGAGCTTAAGCCAATTTTATGAAAGAAAAGTTGAAAGATTTTACAATGACCTGCGAAGTCCTGTACGATTTGTCCCTTCTTTTCCATCTCTGACCTTGTCTCTCAACACATTCTATCTTGCTCATCTCACTCCAGTACCACTGGCCTCTTGCTGTTTTTCTTTTGTTAAATTTCAGCTTTCAATTAGGCCTCTTCTGACAACCACTCCAATATGCAACCTGTAGCCCTTTCTCCTTCCTGCTCAGGTTATTTTCCTTTTGGTTTCCACTGAATGGGTCTACTCTACATGCTCTATGGATCTTTTAACATGTTTATTACTTAACAGTCTGCTTACCTTTGCTAGAATATCAATTCTTCCAGAATGGAGCTCTTTACCTTTTCTGCTCACTGATGTGTCCCCAAAATCTAGACTCGTGCCTACTTGCAGCAGCTCTGAATAAGTGCTTGCTGAATGAAGAATGAATGTGTGTACACATGAACACATGAAAGGGGGGGAAAGAAAAACTTTACCTGGGAGTAGTTCACTCCCCTATGATGAGGGATGAATTTTGCCCATGCAGAGAGGCCACTGAAGGGGTTTAGAACTGGCTTCCCCAAGATGTGCCACTTTGGCAGGTGGACTATTTTGAGCTGAAGGCAATCAAGATTCTTCAGGCTCATGATGAACTTCTGCCCCTCCCTTAACTACCTAGAGAATCTAACTGGTGATCTTGCCCTTAATAAGGGTTGTTATCAGAAATAACTTTTTATGCCCTATCTTTATAGTACAGCAAACTTTTAATTATTGAACATCTGCTCTTTTTATTGTCCTGTGAATGACCCACATCCTCTCTGAAGTCTCAGGGCTCTTACCTCATTTCTTAGCCCAGGATGTTATATATGCCCCTTTTTACCTTTCTGTCTCTGAACGTCTCATGTATGTGGGGTCTCTGACACCCTCATGTATGTGGGGTTCCCAAATGTGTGTGTATAATTAAATTTGGCCATTTTCTCTTGTTACTCTGTCTCTTGTTGATTTAATTATTAGGCCAGCTGTAAGAACCTAGAAGGGTAGAGGAAACATTTTCCTCCCCACACTGCAGAACCATGAAAAGGAAAGAACAGAATGGGATACCTCAGAAAATGTACCCAGAAGGCTTGAGCAGTGGGGAGATCAGGCTCAGACTTGATAGGCAAGCGAAGAGGAATGGTCAGCAGGAAAGAATGGCTAGTTTTCCTCATGGAAGAGTCAACAGATGCCTTCCCTCTCAAACTCAATCACCCAAAAACCCATAATAACAAAAATCAGCTTGTGTACCTCATCTGCTGCTTCTGAACAAAAACATTTAGATCAGACCATACTCTGGGTTGGTATCCTTAGAGGCCCCCTAGGAAAAAATGACTTAAAGACATTTATTGGAAACAATAAGGATTTCATATTTTGTACTCTTCATATTCCAGAATACTCCACTAGCTTGTCCAGAATTTTTTACTACTATATAGCATTCACTTTTGTTTTATGATCGTTACTTAGGTCCCTCTAAGGGGAGTTTAATGTAGAAATTGCTGAAGACTAGATTTTATGCTTCTCTTTTATTCACTAGAGCCCCTCACATGTTGTTGAGGGCCTAGAAGCTGCTTCAACGAGAGAACTGGACAATTAACAATAAATCAATATTTTACAAAGGCATTATTGATTTATTGTATTTATTTTATACTGTGTCACAGAGTGTTTATTCAGGAGATCGCCTAATAGAGGGGCATTTGGCAGAAATAAATATTCCCAGGGTGCAAGTGGGCAAAAAATCCAATGACCATTTCACAAAGACAGCAGGACTCTATATATTTGTCCTCCAATGTATAAGAAAAGTCACATGGCATGGGTCGGGGTTCCCAGACTATAAATTAAAACAGCGTTTCCATTCTCTGACATCAGTCAGTTTCTGATGGACAGCGAGGCCAATCCCTCCCAGTTGCTCCTTTTGTGCTCTCCGTTGCTGCGTCCTTCAAACTAACAGAAAGAAATGACTGAACTCTTGTCTTTAGTACCCAGTGCATATTAGGAGTCCAATTAACTGACCTGTGCTTGTCCAGAAACTATTCTAGAAGAAATCTCTGTTACTCTCTACCCTCAGCTGACTTCCAAGCCTCAAACCATCTACTGAAAAAAATATATAGTAAATTGCTAGGTACCTTAAAAAGACAGGAAATGCAGTGAGTGGGTGAACATACCACTTGCTATTTTTCATGCCTAATTATCCAGAAATCTATAGTAGTGTCATGTGTATTTGCTTCAGAAGCTATTTGCTCTTTCAGGCTTCCCAATTCAAAAGCTGGCTGTATATGCACTTATCCTCCTTCTTTTCTCAGGTTATAACCCTTCTTCTTTTTAAATTTTATTTCCTCTTTTATGGTTTTTGTCTTTTTACCATTTGGTCTTCATTTTTTCCCCAAAGTGTGTGTGTGTGTGTGTGTGTGTGTGTGTGTGTGTGTGTGTGTGATTGTGCCTGCCTGGATCCTGCAGTAACTGAGCAATTTAAGTTTAATAGAATTTCAAACTTGCCTTTGGAGATAGGAGCCGTTTTCCTGGGCAAAGAGGAAGAAATATAGCTTTAATGAAGCAGAGAGATAGTGCCAGTGAGAAATAAGATGCTTCAATTTACAAGTTTTCTAATATATGTGTCCAAAATCTATTCCAAAAATTATTTTCATAAATGCCACATACCTTATCATTGACAAAACAAAAGCAAACCACAGCAACATTTTCCCCAGTGTCTGGAATTCTCTCAGGTTGGAGTTTTAGTTTGCTCATGCGAAGCGTTAATATGGATCTTCAACAGAAGGAAATGGGCTGATCGTAATCCATTTTTACAATCTTTTTCATAGGATTTCAAAAAATTTAATAGCTGTTAAAAGAAACCAGTGTTTTGGTGAAATAACAAAGATGGGATTGTTGTGAAGAGGAGAGAGAAAAGAAATGCAAGAATCCATGAGAAATTACAAAGGCCTATGTAAAAATTGACCTGCAGTGTTTAAAATATTATAATAGGTGTTTTGGTCCCAGCTCACAGTAGATATTAGTGGAAATCGGTTGGATAAATGAATATGAGAAATGACAGCATCAAAGGAAGGGAAAAAGGAAAGAAAGGAGGGGAGAAAGAAGGAAAGAAGAAAGGAAGGGGAAAAGAGGAACAGAAGGGAAAGATTCTGTTTTCAGTTCCTGTGAGCTGTTGAAATATGTGAAGTGAAGCACTTTGTTGCTTTTGGGAGAAAAACCTTCAAGAATCCTAAAACTCCAGCCAGCTGGAATCCTCCAGAGTTCTTTAGCATGTCCTAAACATCTCAGCACCTGACCCACTAGTCATAAAATTGGGTCCCCAGCCTGGAAACTAACCAAGGGGTCAAAGGTGAGGTGCATTATGTTGCAGAAGGATCTGGAATAAGATCTGTACACAAACATAGTTTTTCCCATTGGAGTACCCTGTGGTCCAATGGGCAGGGAAGTGTACCCTGGAAGAACATTAACTGGACTTTTCTGAGTTGAATTCAAAATCTGTTAGAGACATGCTTCCACTTCCTTGGCCCCCAAATTTCCATGGGACATCTGTGAGAGAAATTTTCCCACCCTCTCCCTCACCTATTACTTAGTATTCTCCCAACAGTGTGGCCCTTACTTGTCTGGTGAAAACAAGGTTCATCTGGGTACACTCAGCTCAGAGAGTTCTCCGCTGCTCTCAAGGCTACTTGCCTTTGGAGGTGTGCTCCAGTCTGCTCTCAGGCATGAGGTAGGGAGGGAGGACTGGTTATCCACCATGCTGGCGACCAGGTGGGGCAAAGCAATATCTCATCAGCAGAGTCCATTATGACTGCACATCCAAGCCGTGTTCTCCAATCTCGCCTTTATGGTCTTCACTGTAATTTCCTGCTAAGGCCTTGTGTGAATCACTTATTTCTTCTGAGGAAAAAACAGAGGTATTTTCAACTATAAAAATAGTGTGAGAAAAAAATTAGACAATAGTTATAAAATGCCCAGTGCCTAACGCACATACACCCTTCATAAGTGGCAGCTGAACCTTCTTTGTAGTTCTAACCATGATTCTTTCGTAGTATGTATCCAATAAATATGTGTTAATTCCCTACTCTCAAGTATGGTGCCCAAGATTAAATCAGGTAGAAAAGCAAGATTTTAAAAAGTGTCCTTCTAATCTTAATTACTTTTTTATATAACTTACTCCCTACTAACCCCACAAACCTGAAGCAATATAGGAAAAGGAAAGTGTTAATTTAGGCACTTTTTGGTGACGTTGATTAATGCAGAAAGATATTACTCACTAATTACGGACAGAACACCCTCATTTGAACTCAATAACAGTTTTAATTAAAATTCTTAGTCTCCCAAAGCATTGCTTCCTTAACCTTTTTTAATTATTTCGTGGGTCTTGCCTATGACCCTGCATTAATTTGCATGGTGCTAAACATGTTTCTCTATTTGTCTGGCTATGTGCTATTATGGGGGAATTTCACATTTGAGCTAAAATCAACATTAACCAAAGGTGCCAGCTGATTAATTGGGCTTAAAGATGTG
Source organism: Hipposideros armiger (assembly GCF_001890085.2). Lineage (NCBI taxonomy): Eukaryota > Metazoa > Chordata > Mammalia > Chiroptera > Hipposideridae > Hipposideros > Hipposideros armiger. The sequence continues at coordinate 860,431 of NW_017731386.1, forward strand.
TCACAGATGCACTTAAAATGCAAATAAATGGGGGACTTTCATAGTGAATATTTACTAATAATGTGGAAGATTTCACCCTGTTCATAATTTTTATTATGTGTGAATTTGTTAACTATATTCCATTTAATTTGTGCAGTATCAGAAGGCAGTCTTTTTTTAAGAATTTTGCAACCTGTGTTATTTCAAATGGTGTACAAATCGAGTACCGGGTCTATATCAAAATTTGAAATAAGCACACCTCATTTTAAAATTTAAAACAAGTTGCAAACCTATAAGCAATTTTACTTTAGGGATTTACCCTGCAGATATGTAAAATATGTACAAGGCAGTTTCACACGGAATTATTTGTAAGAAAGAAAATCTAAAATTTCCTGAATGTTTATCAATGGTATGCATCTCTACAACAAGGCAAACATATAAGTACATTCATGAAATCATGTTCATGGTACACTGTGCAGCATTGCAAATGGGTTGCAGAGCTGAGAAAAGAGATGATGCCTGTTATATGGATGTAATCTATTTACCCAACGATGCAGGATTTAAGGAAAGTTAAGTGAGAGCACATAGAAGGAGAAGGTTCAGCCTGCCTTAGGGCAATTTGCCCCTCGATTTGGGTTCCCTACAAGAAAAGCCATTTTAACAACAATCAAAATGATGAATCCTTGTTTTGCCACTAACTTTGTATATACCACAGTTTCTATTTCCTTCTAGAAAAACTTACACTAATATACATTACCTTCTGTTTAGGGTAATACTTACAACTTTGGGCCCTGTTAGTCTTGACCTGAAGTCAGGGCCAGCAAGACTTCCTCCCATCAAGGGAACAAAAATAGAATTGGTGCCCAGATATCCTTATCTAATCTTTCTGCATCTAACTCTGTGGGACTCCAGAAAGTCTGTCTCTTCTAAAATTATTTTCAAAGTAAAAATAAGAAGCAAAGAAAAAAAAAGACGTAAGCAAATGATAAAACAGTGTTGATAGGATAAACTCATTAGTTTTGTAGCCATTGTAAAGAGTAGAAAAAAATTCATGAAAGCACTAGCAAAGTTAGAGTTCCGGATGGTGGGTTCATACTAAGTTATGTTTTCTTTCCTTAGGTTTTCTGTATGTTCCAATTGTTTTGTTGTTTGTTTGTTTGTTTTTAATTACACATCTGTACCTTCTTCATTGAATCCTGAATTAGTTAAAGTTAGCATACTTGATCAAAATCAATCTAGTCCCTCACACATTTTCATGCAATAGAGCCAAAAATGTTAAGACCACTGTTTTTTGGGAAAACCATAAAAAAGATCCTTCACCCATAAAATTCTACAATTGACCTAAATCAATATAGTGGATACTATGATTTGCCTGACTCAACACTACCCCTGATCCCTTCTCCTTTGCTTGTCTTTACTAGAGAGTGATTAACATTTGCTTTCCTGGCCTCCTCTTAATTAAGTAGCGGCTCCATGACACAGACCCGGCCAATGCTGCCTAAGTGCGCCTCCGCAGGGAAGGATCTTGGGGAAGCTAGCTTTCCTGAGAAAAACAAGCAGACTCATTCCTTTCTCTTTGCTCTCTTCTTTCCTGCCTTAAATGAGGACTCCTTGTCTGGATTATGGTAACCGTTTGGTGATAGTTTTCTTGTAAGTGAAGTGTTGAGGCAAAAAGTAATTAACTGAGGATGCAGGAGTGGAAAAGTTCCATGTACCTGAATCCCTGATGACATTTGTAACCTATGGGACCAAGGTCAGTGGCTGACTACTTCCAGACTCCATGGGTAAGAAAACTAAATGCTCTTCAGATGGAGCTTTTGTCAACTATTCTGTTGCTTGCAACCAAATGTATTCTTTGATCCCTGTTTCTTGAATTGGGCTGCTCAGAAGAATCATGGGATGATTGTTCGAAATACAGTGTACTGCGTCTTTACTTTAGAAACTCCATTACAGTAGGTTTGGGGTGAGAGCAAGCATCTGTGTTTTTAACAAATATTCCAGGTGATACTTAGGTCAGTGTTTTTCAAACATACATGGCAAACAAAATATTGTCAGTTATTTGGAAACTTGGCTTTATTCTTTACTTGGTGTTTGTCAGTGTAGCCCTAAGGTAAACCAGTAAAAATTGAGAACTGAGAATTTTTCACAGGTGTTTCTAATTACCTTCCCTCCTCTGATGCCTGGGTCCCTGCCACCTTGACTCACTCTCTGCAACCACCCTCCATCACCTTTCTCATTTTTTTTCCCCTGCATTTTTTCCTCTTGCCTGCTGGAATTCTCAATTTCCCTGGAATATTTACCTCTCATGTGTCACTTTCTCACTTTACAACTCCCCTTCAATCCTTCTGTTCCTCTTTATTCTATGATTGACTCTCCCTGAGAAGCCATTTGCGATCCCCTATTATGAAGAATTCCCTATAAAAATAAATTATATTGTGCTGTGTTTGGGAGATAAACTTGATGGGGTAAACAGCTGTACACAGCAGCTCTGTGCAAACAAGTTTAAAGCAAAATCCAACCAGCTGCTCAGCATGAACCCTCTGAGGGCTGAGATCAGCTGTTGTACTAACCAACAGTTGCCCTACAGAAAGCCAGGCTTGCTGGGAGAGAAATGAAAAAACAGTATCACCAGGTGATCTAAGCAGGGGGAGCGAGTGAAATGTGTACTGTCCAAAAAAGGATGCTACAGTGATAATTTTCCTTTCCTCACATATTGTATCAGGAGCAAACCAAAATGATTTTAGGAACTGTTTTCTTGGACATGATATCAGTCAGTATTGCTGAGGCATTTTGATGCATACATAGTCTGCCTTTTGAAATTAAATACCAGAGGTTGATGGTAGAAATTAAAATCGCCTCCCTCGTTGGGAGGTCATAGGCATATAAGCTTCTGATAAAGCATCTTTAAATTCAAGTTGGAGATTCCTGAAGTTTCTTTTTTTTTTTCTGTAAAGGGTGTGTGTGTGTGTGTGTGTGTGTTGTGTGTGTGTGTGTGTGTGTGTGTGTGTTTAAAGATGAAAACTAATCTATATTTCATGAAAAAAATTATAAATATCAAGGATTAGTTTGGACCCCAATGATATTCTAGTCCAGCCACTGTTCAATGTTCAAACCCCCTCTACTATAAATTCAAGTGACCTTTAGGGGACGAGAACCCCTGTCTCCAAAGGCAGCCCATCTGAAAGTATATTGTTGCCCAGTTTCTTTATGCAAAGCTAAAACCAGCCTCTTTCTACATTCTACCCACCAGGCTTCTTGTGGTCAAACAGAATAAGGGAACCTTTGTCAGTGAAGCTTTTAAACCTTTGTTTGAAGCAACTAATCTTCATACCGCAATACAGCAGCCTTCTTTATTCCAAGCTCAACCTCGCTGATTACTTTAATCAAAAATCCTACGTCATGAATTCAATTCCTTCCAGCATCCATCATTTGAACAAATTCCAGTTTATCTCTCTTAAAATTTAGGGCTCAGAATTATGTGAAATATGCAAATTGAAGCCTGATAAGTAAAGAATAAAGTGTGATGATATTATCCTTTACTTAATGTTATATGGATGTTAATACCAACCTTTGCTGATTTATGATTTTGGAGATGTTTTATTATATTGTTGATTCGTAATTGCATTTTAACTATTCTTAATAAGTGCATTGGCCCCTACCCCCACCACCTAACTATTACATATTACTCTACCCCATTTCTAACTATGCCTAGATTTGTGAGACTGGATAATAAGTTAAACTTCTAGGCATTAACATTGGTCCTGTTAAATTTTACCTCATTATATTCAGCACATATATTCAGATTTTTATGAATCCTGATCCTGTCATCTGATTTCCTCCTCTCTGGGCTTCAAGCCATCACAGAAACTGCAGAATCCTTGTTTTCTATCAATTTCTCCATTAAATTTCTAGTCCTCTGTTAAACTAGGTTATCATGATAAAGGCACATATCAAAAAACACTTTTTCCTCTCCTTGCCGAATCCCTTGCACCTCACACAAGGACTTCTCAAGTTGTTTTATACAAATACAATCTAACCACATCTCTGGCTTTCGTTGGTAAAGGGATAGCTATATGTAGAACACACACATTTTGGGTAAGACCAGATAAGGTAAGACAAGACAAGACAAGAGAAAGCATTGCTTGTTATGGTGCACCAGGTCTTCATATAAATTTTGTACTTTTCAAATGGTTGAGCAAATGAAAAAGCTGAGGAAAATTTTTTTTTAATTTTTAATCACAAAATGAGAGCTATGTACCCCATGAAATTTGCCTATTTACCTCATTGCTAGAGGGCTCAGAATAAAAGTTTGTGGTAATTATAGTTTTTACTTCCATCGATATTTTTACAGTATTTCCTTTGATGTCACCCTTTATTATTTTGCTTTTCCTTTGTGTATTATTAGTTATTGGTCAGATTTTAAACTATATAAATATACCAATACAATAAATTAGTTGGAAATTGGTATAGTTATTAAATGAGAAAAGATTAAAACATATGTTACCTCTGTTTTCTACAACCATTCTGGTAGGTTAATCTTACACCATTAGCATTCTTTAGAAATCCATAGTCAGCTGGTTACTTATTCATGTATATTTAGCACAATGTAGTCCATACTTTTTCTTTTGTTGAATATAATGTCTATATTCACAATCTCCATTTTCCCATCTCACACTAACTCTTCAAATATCTCCAAGCCAGCTTTCTTCCTAATAACTTCACTAAGCTGTACTTGTCAATGTCACAAATGGCTCCATATGATTAAATTCAATAGTTACTTCACAGTCCACATCCTACTTAGCTTATCTTTGAACACGCAAGCTCTTTATTTTCTTAGCTAGTGTGCAGAGCTGATTCCCTTTTGCCTACATTGCATTTCTTCCCCAACTTTACCTAAACTGGTTCTTACTGTAATTTAAACCCAACTCATTATATTCTAACTCTACCCATTGGCTTTTTCATCAAATAACTTAGCAACATATGACTTTTTTTTTCTTCTTTGGTGCCTCACTAAATTATATATTTCGTGACACCAGGAGCTTTTCTTTGTTACTTACTTCTGAATTCTCAGTACCCCAAACAGCCTCTGGCAGACAGTGGGTGCTCAATAAATATATGCTGAATGAATTAATAAACCTGAGTTTTGACTTTATCAAAAAATTTCAAGTGAACCCAATGCAAACTGTATAACATTTATATAGTGCCTGCTTTTCCTGTATACCAAGAAAAAAAAGAAGCAAGAATTTCCATTTACTCAGTTATGATGATGAATATGTGTTCATCTCAGTTAAAAATGATGTTGGTACTTTCAGCTTCAGGAAGTAGACTGGTTAATATATTTGAATAACATGTACAGCTTTCAAAATTCTTTCTCTTATATCAACTCATTTAAATGTAACATTAGCATGATAAAATAGCCAGATGATAGATATGACCTTGATATTTCAGATGAAAAACAAACAAACAAAATAAAAAATGATTGGAACAGTTAAATTATTTGCCAAATGTATCCTATTGTCTAGACCTGCCTTTTGTATTTTTCCTCAGTAATGCCAGGGAAACCCAGAAATCTCCATCTTAAATGTAGTCATGTTGTTAAACTAGCTTTGTGACTTAGGCAAATTGATACTATTCACTGAATTTCAATTGTATTATTTATAAAATTGGAACTAAAAGACTGTTCTCACCAAATTTTTGAAGATTGTGAGCTCATTTTTCATATGAGAGAATTAATGTGAAATCTCTTTGACAAATAATTAAAAGATGTAGAATTACATAATTTCAGAGGTAGGAGAAACCTTACAGGACAGTATACGAAGGCCCTTATTTTTCATAAAAGGTAATTGAGGTCTAGAATGGCTAAATTAGTTGCCAAGGGACACTGAGTTACTCTGGAGAGGAGCTAGAGCTAAATCCTGGACCCTAATTATTGGGAATGTGTTCTTCTATGTCACCTTGGTCTTTTTTCATACAGAAGTCTAATATCATATTTAGATGATCATCATATTTCTTTTACATGAAAGATATATATTACTTATTGTTTTGAGTATTACTATTTTCATATAATGAATAACATTATATGAAAATAGTGATTTCCATGTTGATGATCACAGTGGTCATAGTTTAGTTCATATTTGCTCTGTGCAACAAGTTCAGTAGTCCCAAAATTAATAACTTCTGATAATTTCTATATAATTGAAGGAAATTTAGCACAGGAACTTCCCTCTTATGCTAAAGAATTAAAATTGTTATAAGATGGCATAATACATGTCACAGAAGAAAAGGATAGAAACACAAAAAATTTGGTTTGAAATGTCATATATTGGGTTGTCAGCAAAGTCATGACACATTTTTGCAACAAAAAGCAGAAAAAATACATCATGACTTTTCCGACAACCCAATACTAAGGGATAAATAGCCTCTAGGTAGGTTAAAGCTAAAACTCAAATTAGCAATTGGCTTAAAAGATATTACCTATACCATATCCCAGAAAAGAAGCCCTGTCTTGTCTTAGTATTCAGCCCAATGGTCCAACTCCTAAAACAAAATTCCAAAACTTCATTTTCCATTAATTTTTTTTCTCTCCAGATCATGTGGGCTTAATTGTTCTTATGGGTTTATTAAAACACAGAGTAGCAATCATTGACTTATTAGGGGATTTATTATTTATTATTTTCAACATAAATGATAATTGTTATAATAGATATGTGCCACCAGAGAAGAGATAAGCTTGCGTGGTGGCTTGAGACTGTCATTACTGTACTTTTACTACTCTCTTCATGCCATTTCCTAAGAGCCACCACCAGTTCCAGTATTTGGTCTTTGGAATGCAGAAAAGAAAGAAGATTCAGAGGCTGCTGTTTTAATGCGGCGATGGCCACCCAAGTCGCAGCATTTGACTCTCACTCACAGTGAGCCTTGACCACTTATGCAGTGGTCAGTACAAATGTGTGATACAGGGGATTATCCAATAGATAGAGAGCTAAGGGGGGTAGGTATTGGGGAGGTCCATTGTGAACTGTAGGAAGTCTCACTTTTGAGAGTGTCACCAGAAGACTTAGGATGAAAATAGCTAAAAAAGCAAAGAATAAAGGGATTTGGGAAAGAAGAGGGCTCTGTTCTCTAGTTTGAAATTGTTTCCTTGCTATCTTTTTAGATGCTTTTCCTGATTACAAGGAGAGGATAGATGGGCCATCTTAGGCATTTAGATGGGTGATATCCAAGAAGTTGCATATGTATGAATGTGTTTAACAAATTCTGTGTGAAAATTCATATTCACTGACCTTCATGGGGCCCAAGCACCCCTAGGAATGAATGTTTATAACTAAGATGCACTTGGGAGATAAGAAAAAGTCACTGGAAGCCGAGTTGTCCTTGAAAGGGAAAAGCAAACACATAAAACAAAAACTCAAACCTACAAGTGATGAAAGCCTGGTAGACCAGACTTAGCCACTGGTATTCGGTATAGGAAGAGTAGTGGTTCCTAATAGAACTTAGAAGCTGTCATTGAACCTGCTCTGACCCAGGCATTAGTCAACAGAATATTCTAAGAAAGAAGAATCTGAGAAGTAAAACTGACAAAGTGACTCAATAAAGGTGAAGCTTATAATAAAGCAGGATGTGAGAAAGGCTAATTGTTTTCTTATCAAAGGGAAAGGGAGATGACTGCCGGATATCCAAAAACAAGCAGCAGTTTTACTTTAGGGGATGATATTGGAGAGAATTAATGGCCCAAAAGAATCTGGATGCTAAGAACTCAGCATCATTATGATGGCAGCCCAAAATAGGAGCAGGTGACATGGGAAAACATTTTTGACCAGGAGGCGGGGGGGGGGGAAAGAATAATTATCTTGAGATAAGAAGGCAAGGATGAGTGTAGCAGAGAAAACTGATATGCCTGGTCATGTAGGCAGATCGGACCCAGTCTCACCCTGTGGGCACTGCTGTCAGAGAATCAGTGGTTTACACACTGCTGAAGTTATCCCCAAACCCTAGCAGTCCAGATTGAAAAACAAAAGCAGCTGCAGCAGAAGGGTATCACAACTAAGGCAGTGAGATATCCTACCCTGCCTTGACCTATCTGCTGCTTTGCGGGCTCTAAGAATTTTTAAGAAAGAGGGCAATGTTTAGCTCTAGCATTTGCTGGCTGGGAATCTTAACCCACTATTGAGGGGTCGATGATTAAGGTGGATTTATCTATGATCCACAGGCACATTTTTTTCCAGATATGCAAATTTACTTACCCATAGTTATCTCGGCAGTACTCTTTGCTTGATGTAGGTTATTTCATGAATCTTTGCTTGTATCTTATTTTAGAAAAGAGGGAAGAAATGAGCAGATTATGATGCAATTTCAGCTTCCAAGAAAACCAACTTAGCCATAAAATTTTGTCATGTGTTCCTCTTATGAATGTATGAAAACACTTTCTAAGAATGAGGAGTGGAGGCCCAGGTGGTTTCCAGGAAATGGATGCATTGAGGGACTTTGGGGATTGAGTCATGTTTAATGTTGGAAAAAACTGGCAGTTTATTCTTTTGAAAAAAGATGCCTAGAGGGAAACACTTGCATTTACTTCCTTTCTCCCTTGAGTAGAGTGCTCAGAAATCAGAAATTAAAATAGCTCAGGGACTCTTTCATAATACCAAATCAAATGGAGGAAGACAGGTACTTCCTGTATGACTAGGCTTTGACTAGTGGACAGGAGTACCAGTGAGAAGAGCACTGCCTAGTTTTGCTTACAGTTAGGTTGGAGGGAACCAATAGCTCAGGGCCAGCATAGGGACAGTCATAATAAAAGTAGGACCTATGAGCCATTTGGTTTCTGCTCTAGAAATGTTACTGTAACAATGTAGCCGTAACAGTGACTGGTGGGGATATGCTCAAATTTCAGAAACAGAAGTAAGGCTAAATATTAAGGAACCTTGAACAAATGAGACACTATTTTTATTTCTCACAATCCTATACTTTCTATCTGTCTGAAGTATTTATTGACATAATATGCCTATTGCCACTTTTATATTACAACTGTCACATTTGTCTTGTAACATGGACACATAGCTTTGTTTAAACCCAGAATCCTGTAACACACACACACACACACACACACACACACACACACACACACACACATGAAAAATCAAGGTCCTTTAGAAAGGGGATCTGTCTTCTAGCCCCTTGGATGTAAGTATGCATGTATGTATGTATGTATGTATGTATGTATTTATGTATGTATTCATTCATTCATTCCACAGATAATATTAAATACCTATTATATGCTAAACACTGTATCTAGATCCTTGGTATACAAAGCGATAGACAGCATCCCTAATAGAGCTTGAAGTATTAGCAGTCAAAAAACAAATAAGCAAAAGATAAATATATGCGTACATGAGGAAACTCTCAGATGTAATGAGACCACATAGCAGAGACACCAGACTTTGTTCCAGACACTCAAATAAGACTTCCTGAGGAAGATGATGTGTGGAACTGATATATGAGTAGAAGTTATTCAAGTAAATATTTGGGGGAGAAATATTCCAGAAAGATGGCTCATTATGTGTGGTGGCTTGGCAATAAGGGAGAGTAAGATCCATTATTGGATCTTAGAGAAATGTATTGTGGATGCAGTGTAGAGAGCAGCTGGGAAAGAAAGAGGGGGTGATGGGATTGGAGAAAAAAGTAAAGGGGAAGGATAATCTAGGTATGAAAGTCCTTGTAGGCCAATACCACTTTCTTCAATTCATTAGACCTTGAACAAGTTATTTAACCATTACTATCTCCATTTCCTTAACTCTAAAATGGAATAAATAATTTAAATGGCATGCCTTCACATGACTGTGTCAGGGTTTGCTCTCAGGACCTCTGACTTCAAATACACCAAAGCTCTGTGTATCATACTACGGCTCTTTGTACTTACAAATATATAATATATATATATTGTCCCTCAATATTACCTAATATGTAAAATATGGATCCATCTGTATTTTTACTTTTATCCAAAGAAGAGTGATTAAAATATTTAGTTTAGAGAGAAAAGGCTTAGGAGAAATATAACTTTTTTAAAATATGTGAAATCCTGTCATTTTAAGATATAATGAGATTTTACTGCCCTTGAGGGTATAAGTAAAATATATAGATCAAATTTACAAGTAAGTAGATTTCAGCTCAACTCAATTTTGGATAATTTGTAATATTCTCAATTGCAGTAGGCTACTTCAAAGATAATGGACTCCCCATGGTGGAAAGTGTCCAAGTAGAGGCTAGATGATCATCTGGCAAATAGTGGGTTGTCGCAAAAGTCATGGCATATTTTTTCTATGTTTTTCATCGTAAAAATGCATCATGACTTTTCCGACAACCCAATATATAATAGGGAGATGGGAATTTGAAATAGATGGCCCTTATGGTAGACAGATAGTGGAGTTACTTCCTTGACTACGTATTTCTCAGAGAAATCACTTTTATCATAATCCAGCTGAGTGGTCAAAAGTCCCATCACTGCCTCCATTCCCCATGACCTTAAGACACACACTAGATCACAGATGATTGAACGAAGGTCCTTAACGCATGCTCATCAGATTCTACTGTAAGAAAGTAAACTAATAGACTATTATTACACAATGGCCCATGCTCAAACAGAAAATTCCTATGACATTAGAACCAGATAGTAAAGTTGTACCACATGCTACCAAAGCCAGGGAAGTTAGAGGATATGAAGAACATGCATAAATAGAAAAAAATAAATAAATGAACTTCAGAGGTAAGCAGGGAATGGCACATCCATAAAGTGAAATTCCAAGCAGCCCCATGGGAGACTGGGGAGAACCTTAGTTCTTAATATCTTGGAATTTTATCATATCCAATTCAATTTTAAGATCTTGCCTAGTATAGAAGAAAGCTTAATTTAGAAGCCAGAGCTGAGTAAGTTGAAAACTGAAGAGCAACGATCACAATTCTCATATAAATTTTGTTTCTTTTGCATCTTTTATTCCTTCCCCTTAAGCCTGAAAAAATAAAGGAAAACTATAAGGGAAGGAAAATGAGTTAAAGAGAAAGATATATAGGCATATTCCTCTAAATTGGGAAGAAATGGAGACTAGTCTACTTACAGGGAGTATTGAACCATAGGAAGGTCCTTTACAGGTATATGGTAGAATTTCCAAGTAGATCTGTTCCATTTCGGTTGGCCTAACCACTGCTTTTATCTTCTCTCCTTTGGGTCTAGTTTTGCCAAGGGGCATTAGCAATCAGATGATACTTCTGTCATCCCAGCACTCACAGGGCCTCCCTCCTGGCTCTATGAGCATTTTGTCTCCAATATTGACAGGTGTTTCTTATGTATTTCAACAGATAGTTCCCTCTGATGTAAAAAGCATATATTATAATAAAATACTAACTACAAAACTTTTGTTTAAGCAAAATTTTCCCATGGTTGAGGGGTAGTGTGGGAAATGGTCAGCAAATACCAAAGCAAAACATATTATTCCTGCTCAAATACTTGATTTTTCTAGTATCATTGCTTATGTGGTCCACCTATATAATACTTCCTGGTTTTGCAAGCTTTACTCCTATGTCCGGTAAAAATTATTTTTTTAAAAACTTGGGTTATTTTATGAGGGTTTCATTCCTTACAGCAAAAATTTCTCTAATTGAACAGTCTTAACATTCAGAAATTTTAACCTCAGAAACTTTTGGCATCAGAAAGGTATGTAATTTGACATTTAAGAATTCCTGAACAATAATAATATGTTACATTCACATGGTGTTTTAAACTTTTAAAAGTAAATTCTTAAAAACTGCTGCCTTGTTATTGACAAGCACAATTAGAGGCTACCTTTATAAATAAAGTCCTGTGATTTTGGACCATAAGCCATCATAGAGGATTAAAGATTTAGAAGTTCAAGCCTATTATTTAGAGATTGAGGAAGCTGAGATATCAAAATGTGACCATACACACCTTAAGTAAAATGTTTAAGTGGTGGAAAAAATTGCAACAAAATAGAGGTGCAATGATTTTTACATTAGCCCAGATTACATTTTAAATAAAGCATGATGAGTAGATGTTGTTTTAATGAGTTGAGTTACTAGATAAGAGTAGATAGTTTGGTGGGGGCACTTGCTAGATGCATATGCCTGTGGAAAGAACTGAAACTACTTTTCAGAACCATTCAATGCCCCTAGTCCTGCCATTCCTTGCCTAATCTCCAAGTCACTATCCCTGGTGCTACCATGATGGCCTCCTTCCTTTGATTCTACTCAAGTCCAGTGTGTATTAACCTCCTCCATCCCACCCCCCATTGTTGAATATTGTGGAGTTTGATACTTTGTTCCATGACTTATGCTCAACATTACAGAGTCCATCAAGTGCCCAAAGTGGAAGCAGTGGATGTGTAGGGAGGAAAACCTACCCGTGCTACTACCATTATTATCACTTGCTGTGTTGTGCTCCAGTGATATGTGGTTTTTGTTTTTTTTTTCAAAATATAAATCTGTGTTCAATGATTTTAAAACTAACAGTGGCTTAAATGTGATCCTGGAATATGTTAAGAACTGTCTGGAAGAAACATTTCACCTCTCCTCTGAACTGCAGAATGATCACACGGCAACATGAGGTGCTCTAGTCAGGCACGTAGCATGAGATCTATCACACATATCACCTTTTTATTTCTTCTTCACCAATCCTACCGGATTTTTAAAATAATTCCTTTTAGGTTAGGTTCAAAGTGTTCTGACTGGTTGTCAATGTATCTCAATTTCTGAAAAGAGTAAAAAGTAAGTTAGAAAGCAGGCAGGGCTAGGAGAGGAACGTTGCCCTAGGGAAGGACAAAAGCTTGAGAGAGAGGTAGAAAGGTGAGGGATAAAGATAAATGTATTTCCCAGCGTTACAGAAAACTTAAGGGAAAGTCAATAGAAGGATTGTGGAGAGAAGCACGAGTGTGAAATCAGTCAAAAAGAAGGAACACTGGTTTTTCACAATTCCTATTATTAATCATACATCTTAGCATCTTTGATGGGTGGACAATTAGGAAGGTTTATCGATTGTGATTCTTTTGTTTCCCCCTGTTTGAGTGTTAATCTGATATATTTCCAGTATCTTGGATTTTAAGGTTTCTTCGGGTTACCAAAAGGCTGCTCAAAATGAGAAAAGTAAACACAGCATAAATACAATACTTGTATTGCAGGTAAACGCATTTTGCCTCCCTGCAGTGTTCTCTAATTTAAACCAAAAGGAAGCCTTTCAGGGCATATTTATAACTTATTTGACTATTTTTAAAACTCTATTTCAATTTGTTCCTCGAAGGCAATGCAATTTTAGAATTATTTAGATTTTCCTTTATATTTCTTCTTCAATTTAGATGACTGCTAATTAGGTCTTTTTCTCTTCAGTGCCCCCAGAACTTAGCTGACTAAATTGTGTTTGGAAATATACATGAATACATAAGAGCTAGGGATTACTGTTAAATATTCATGGATTTTTATATGAGAAATTTAGTTTTGATATTTGGGTAAATATTTCAGTTTAGAAATATTTTGTAACGGTTGATTAAGATTTTGTTGTTGTTTTTGTAAGTAGCTTGAAGTTCAAGCAAATGCTAGGTAGAAGGATAGAAAGGGGAGCTTAGCCTTTACTTGGTTGCTTCATATAAATATTTATACATATTCTACTCTGGTCAGTTTCACTGGCTGAGGTGAACTGGAATTTGTTCCATGGATAGTCAATGAGTAGAAAGGGCAGATCAGCAGCACCATTTGGCCCAAAGGGACCTACAGAACTAGGCCCAATTTTGTCTTCTAGTCTGTTTGGTTTTTGGGAGACACAACCAGTTTAACTTCAACTCCCTGTGATCCATCCCTATATTTTAATATTCACATTGCCCTGATGTCCAGTACAGCAATGTCTCTCACCATTCCACAGCTCACTCTAATTTCCTCCTTAGAGTTTCTCTTCAGTAGAATTGGAAAATAGGAGGTCTGCAGATTCACTCAAAGCACCTTTTATGTTCTTGAAGATCATCGTAGGGTCTTTGCATTAAACTCACACAAATTTAACATGGTTGAGAGCAATAGATAGCACTTTTGTATCAAAATAAAAGCATCAATTCCAACTAGGTATGTATTTGGAGAGGACCAAGTAAGAATTAGTGATATGTGGAGAGGATGGAGTTGTATGGAAAATAAATCATTTTGCTTTGCACAGCATCCTATTCTGCTCACAAAAAATTCATCCTCATATATTGGAAATATTAGTAATAAATTTTCTTACTTGTTACTTTCTATATAACCTTTTGTTGTAACAAATTTTCACTCAAAGAAAACAAATTGTTGGAAGAAATTAAGCAACTTATTGAATAGTGTACTTTACATAAATTGCCAAATTTGGATGCCCTTTGCCCTGTTTCCTTGTCATTATCTTGTAAAAGATGTTCATATTATACATAGACTGATTTCTAGCTTCTAATGTTCTGAGTGGCAGCAACATTAAGTTTTTAAAACTTAGCTCTGTGGCCAGAATGCCTTGATTCAGCTCAATCATTTACCAGCTGTGTAACCTTGGGCAAGTTACTTAACCTTTCTGAGTTTCAGTTTTATGTAAAATTGGAATAAAAATAGTATTTACTTTTTTGATTAAATGAACTCATGTCCACAAAGTGCTTTGAACAGAGCTTGGCTTATTATAAACCCTCAATTAAAGCTGACTATTACAGTTGCTATTATATATATTTTTACAAAGCCATTACTGAACCCAAGTATGAATGTAACTTCTAATAATCTTTATTATGGAATTATAGGGAAGGAATAAAGTAATTTTGCTCTAACCTTCTAAGTTCTCTGCTGGAAACCCTGTAACAACATACAGATTAACTGGAGAAAAACAAACAGAAGTTTATTAACATGTATACCTCATGTATACATGTGAGATACCCAGGGAAAATGAGTAACTCAAAGAGGCAGGCTTAAATACATTCTTCAAGGCCAGTGGAGCGTTGCGTTGGTTAAGAGCTGGCTTGGGATACCAGATCTGAGCACAAGGGTCCCGGTTTGGATCCCACATTAGGGCCAGTGACGCTGCGCCCTCTACAGCTAAGATAGTAAACAACAGCTCAACCTGGAGCTGGGCTGCCATGATTCGCAGGCGAAGGCGTAAGCTGCAGCCCCTGCTGCAGTGGGCTGCCATAAGTTATCATGAGTGGCTGGCAGCGGGCGTGAGCTTTCCTGAGCTGCCAAGAGCCGCCATAAGCTGATGTGCACTGGCTGGCGAGCGACTGCCTCACCCAGGAAGAACGCAATGATAATAACATGGGCCAGTGAAGTGATGTCCTCCACAACTAGACTGAAGAACAAAAGGACAGCAACTTGTCTGTTCCCCTTCCCCATTCCCCAATAAAATCTTTAAAAAAACAAAAAAACAAAAAACATTCATCAGCTAAAGGCAAAAAAGGGGAGTGCTGAATAGGTGGGTTATGGGGAGATGATCATGTTTCCAGTCCAAAGTCTGTGTGCCCGAAGCTTCAAAATGCCAAAACTGAAAATGTCAGAGTTTGGAGTAAGGAAAGACATTGATGAAGGAAGTGTCATCCCAGAAATGGGAGCCCTAGTGGTACCTCAAGTCCATCTTTCCCAAGGACAGAGTTCAGGTTTCTTTCATGTCAGGGGAAGAGGAAGTGGGAGGGGCTGTTGTAAAATTCTAGCCACCTCTCTAATGACCAGCATGTTTATATGCAGGAGGAAGCAGAAGCTATTAGCCTGAAGGCCATGGGAACAAAGCAGGCTTGAACAGGATGGAATCAGAGAGACCCAGCATTTTACTCTGTTGTAACCAGGATGAGTACTGTAAACAAAAGTAAGGTTTGTTATGCAGATTTAGGTCAGTGCCTTTTCCATTGGTGAGAGTTTCTGATGATTTAGTCATCTTCTTCTTAGTACAGAGAGGGAGACACCCTTACAAATGAAGATTCCCTTTAAATAGAAGTTTCACTTCTTACAAAAGTGTAAGTTCTTCCTGTTTCTAGAGGTTCTTCTACGTTTGCTGTTTCTCAAAATAATAATAGGCAAGAGGAGTATTTTGGGGTGGCATATTCTGTGACCCTGCAAAATGGTGGAATTTAAGAAATGGTATATAACCCAAAGACCAGAACTGGAACTATACCCCAGGGGTCAAGATATGTAACATTATTAAAATATAAATATCTGTCTGGATCTTCAAACTGAGCACTGGGTAAATTGTTATTTTCATTACCCCATTCCACCACGAATTGATTGAGGGCTTCGCCCACCTCCCGCCCCTGCTATCTTTGGCTTATTTTGCCCAATTTCTATCCAAGGACAGTTTTGACCTAATTCCTAGAGTGATGTGGAAGAGTCATGTGAGCTGGAAATTGCTATTGACAACCTGCCCAAATGATTACTGTAAATCCAAAAGAGCAACTAATTTTCAATTTCTCAAACTTCCAAATATTAGGTGGCTGAATCTTACCACACACACACAAAAGAAGAAAAAGTAAAGAGAAAAAACCTCAATTTGTTAGCAGCCAGTTAGAGAACACTTGAGGCTTAAAAATATAAATTAACTTGAGGAAACATCTCCTTCTGTTAAACTCATTGGGTTGACTAAAAAAGAGCAAATTATACAAGACTGAAATATAATATGAATGGTGATCTTAGGGACTGGGATAAGTGTTTTCCATATTTGTATACAAACTGCACAAAACAACGTGACTCACATGTGTTCAATCATGGCATGAGATACCTTCACTGTAGTGTGAACTTACTGGATATACTGGGAAGATATCTTCAAATGTTCAAGGTGGAAATAATCTCAGAGATCACCTGTGAAAACATCTTCATTTTACACAGGAAGAGACTGAGGCCTTTTAAAATAATTATCTTGCTAATTTGGGAGAATCTAGGTATCTACAATCCAGCTCACTTTTCAGAGTCCTTTCCTGTTAGGTAAGCAAATTATATGCACTTTCTTCCCTATTTGAAGTTTGCAAGTGGGCACTCCTTAACTCTTTGTCAGCTCTATTAAGCTGGGCTAACTTCCTAGGGCTAAACATACAACCATTTTTCATTTCTTGGCAATCTGTTCTATTAAATTTGCATATTCAAATATGCAGCGTTTATGTCTGATCTCTAAAAGAAAATTCACGAAATTCCTAGTAGGATTATTCTCTCTTTCTCTTTGGCTAGGGACAAAGATTTGAATAACAACTGAGAAAGAGAAAGCAGAAGTTAGGCAGTGCTTTCATAAATGAAATTAGCAAGTTTCTACAATTTAAAGGTTCTATTTGTAATTCTAAAAACCGTTTCCCTTTCTCCTCGCTGAGCTTCAGGCATGAACAAAAGTGTCAGGGAGGGGGAATGTCTGCTTTTTTTCCTCTTAATGGATAAGAGATAACTAAATGCTGAATTTACAAAATACTTTGCTGGTTCTGGGTTTTATGTATAAGCACAAGATGAATATCATGGCTTGGATCTTAACTGAGTAATATCTGCAAAGTCACTTTGCTGTGTATATGAAAAATCTACATTGTTTAACTTGACAATCCTCTCAAATGATATCCACAAGTATTTAGCATTAAAAAGCTCAGTTTAGAATTTGAATTGCTAATATTGAGTTTCCAATTCAAGGTTCTACTGTCCAAAACATACTTGAAAAGGAAAAACAAAAAAGAACAAGCATAATTGAAAGGAAACAGTAACATTGGCTCCCAGTGGGTTAAGTTGCTTCCAGGCAACCTAAGGGGTCCTCGGTCTGTGTGACTTCCAATTGCCTTACATTCTACCATGCTCTGGGGCGGAACATCCTAAAGAAAATATGGATGTTATTGTTATCCAAGCTGAAAGAGAAAACACACACATATTAAACTAAGCAGAAATCCAACATGAATTTTAAGAGGGAAGAAACCAGTCAGCTTCTCACACATGTTCACTGTTATCAACTTTGGTTCTCTCATCTTCCTGTTTCTCCCTCATGTACCCCATGCTAGGGATAAAAAAAATCCTTTGGGCTCATGCAGAGTTGCATGTAAAAAATATAAAGTTTAAAAAAAATCTCTGTGTTCTATTTTTTCCTCCTTCTATATTGA
The DNA here is from genome assembly GCF_001890085.2 of Hipposideros armiger. Lineage (NCBI taxonomy): Eukaryota > Metazoa > Chordata > Mammalia > Chiroptera > Hipposideridae > Hipposideros > Hipposideros armiger. Next base: position 878,499 of record NW_017731386.1, read on the forward strand.
TCTTCTTTCTGTGGACATACTTCCTTAGAATTTGCCTTAAAAAGAGGATCTTGTTTTAAGTGTATTGTTCATCTCTCTGAGGGTCATCGTATCACTTTAAGGTGCTTAGTTATCATAACCAAATTTCTTATTGAAATTCATTCAAGAAACTCTATAGCTAATTGCAGTAAAAGCCAAAAACATTCATGAATGATTAGTGAGTCTCTGGAATTGATTGTTCCCATATTCAAAGCCAACTGAAAAATGATGGATGGTAGACTTACAGAGAAAAGGCTTCATACAAACCTTACTTTGTGTTCCTTTATTTGTGTAAAAGGACAATTTTCAAAAAAAGAACAGTATGACTTTCATAGTAATAGAAAATGAATGTGTGTCAAAGATTTTATTAACTCATTAATTAATGAAGGTTCTAGTAAGGTGTTAAAACTGGTTCAAAGGAGCATCTGAAGAACAACTATGTGTATATACAGGCAATCAAGAACACTGGAAGAATTTCCTAATAAATGGAAGACTGCTTAACACCTTCCCTAAGAGAAGTGACAAGGATTCCCTCCTTCACTAAACTTGAGTCAGCCTTTTCTAAGCTCTCTTCTCATTTAGGCTTCAACATTGAGCTTCTGTGTCTGTCCTTATTGATCACGCACCACACAAGTTTAGCAAGAATTCTGTTGAGTCAGTTTCGAGAAGATTCCCTACCCTTGACATTTGATCACCCCCAATACCTGGTCTCCCCTGCTGGCATCTGATCACCCTGGTGGGCCTTCGCCAAGAATCTTATCAAGTGGCTGTAGCTAAAATCGCCCTCACCACTGATGTTTCCTCTTAGCCTTTTCCACTCACTGACACCTGCCACTCCCACACCACGCCCTCTTCAGCTGTACGCCTTCGCTTGTCCATCTGATATTAGGAATTGGGCCCAGTTCTATACTGAGTTCTCTATTCCCCTATTTCAATAATTCCTGAATAAAATCTATTTTTGCTGCTTTAACATTTTGCAAAATTATAAGATTAGTCAAAGATGATGAAAGCAGTGGACTTCCTGTGGATTTAGATAACCCTGAAAGGTCTATTAGACTGTGCTCAACACTGCATTAAAAGGGCATCTGGTAATCATTATGCCCATCTCTAAAACTTTCCCAATTTTTCCTTAACATCAGATACTAGAACACCTGCCATAGTTAAAGCTTGGTAGTCATCTTCCCTCTTCATTACCATTCAGTAGCTATTTCTTCAAAAGCTGCACTTGCTTCATTTACCTGGCTGGTCACTCTTTCTAAATTTAAATTGAGGGACTTGCTCATAATAAAAGTTATTACCAGAAATAACATTTTATGACCTATGTATATGGAAGTTATATCTACCTTCTAATTTCTGAATATCTGCTCTTTTTACTTTCCTGCAAATGACCTTTCTCCCCTCTGAAACCTCAGACACTTAACCTCACCTTTAGCTCAGAATGCCATATATACTTCATTTTACCTTTGTGCCTCAGAATCATTCATATATGTGGGGTTCCCATATATATGTACGTAATTAAATTTGGCTATTATCTCTTGTGAATCTGTCATCTGTTGATGTGGTTATTACAACAGCTGAAAGAACCTAAAATGATAGAGGAAACTATCTTCTTCCCACACAGTAGTTTCATAAAGAAAGGCAAACAATGAATATTTAGCAAGAAATGCATACATAGACAAGAGGGGAGTTATGCCTCTGGACAGAGAGAAATGACTACATATTGGTGAAAATAATATAGGGTAATGATTAAGAGCTTTGATTCTAAAGTCGCTTGGGCTTGAGTTTAGATTTCAGTTGACACTCACTTGGTATGTGTAGTCATTTTACAAGTTACTCAAATCTCTAAGTCTCTATTTCATAATCTGTACACTGAGAATAATAACGATATCAACCTCACAGACTTTTGTCAGGATTATATTTTAAAATGCTTTTAAAGTATTTAGTAAAGCATATAGTGAAAAAAAAATAGCCTCAATAAGTAAATGGAAACTTGTCCTCAGTTGCATAGTTTGTCATTGTCATGACTGCATCCATGTTTTGCTGGCTGTAGATTCCTAGCCCTCACATTACCCCTGAAGCTTTCAACTTAAAAGGGGCTTTTTAAAACATGAGACTACTTTTGGAAGTACAACGGATTCTTATTATTGCTAAAATATCGAGTCCACCAAACCAGGAAGCTCCATTTTGCAATACAGATTTCTAGAGTACCCACACCAGAGCGATTGCTCCAAGTGGCATCAGGACAACAGTTTTCCCCTTTACAGTAATTATGAAACAAAGCATGAATAGCTTATATTTAAGTTTCTGCCAGTATCAAAGAGGAAAGCCAAATGATGAGAGACTTGGCGGGTGTCTGGCCTAAACCAGAAGGATGACAAGAAAGGAGCCAAAATACACTGCGATTGTGCTGATTGGCTCTTTGATGCTCAGATGCTAGGAGGGGTGTGGTGATGGGCGCCAGAGCACATGAGACATTGTTTATTCCCAGCGTGTGAAAAAAAAAGAAAATGAGAGCTTCAAGCCTCCAAACACCTGTGCTCTTTCAGCTTGAAGTCAAAGATGGTGCTGGATGAAAATTCAGTTGTGTTTTAGGTCTGAGAGAAAGGTGGACCCAGTGAGCCAAGATTTCACGCTCCCACATTCCATAAACTGGTGTGCTTTCCTTCACTTTTCAAAAGAGTGCTAAAGCTTGGAACAAACATTTTCAAAATGCATCTGTCCATCCTCAAAATTATTTAAAATATAAAGTAACTATCCCTACAAGTCAAGAGGCGGAGAATTTGGAGAGAAAAATGAATTTGTGCAAAGGGGGCAGGGGACATACGCAGCGTGATTTCCTGAGAAGCAGCCTGCTCTCAGCAGAGCCAAACAACAGCCTTCTATTTTGCCTTGGCACAAGGATAGACAGTTGAACATGGGACCTCTTCAATGTACACAGAATAATACGTATTTCAGAGACAAATGCCATAGAAGCTTCAGACCAGGGACAAATGAGTCAGGGTTCTGAGCAGTGTTCATGGAGCAAGACCTTGAGGGATGGAGAAAATGGAATAGAAAGATCTGGAACTTATTAAGCACAGGAAAACTTGAAAAAAATGAACAAATACAATATTCATGGGCATGGCTGACTAAAAGTTAGAGAAAATTACTAGAAGCCTTAGGAATTCTGACTGGTGTCTGCAGATGCTTACCTGGCATCTCTGTTCCCTGAGATCGTACCTGTTTCTTATAGCGACTAAGGATTCCACTTGGAAATCACCTTTTCCCCCCTAGTTTATTATTTGCAATTGGCTTTCTTACTGGATTCTCTGACCCCGTTTCCTCTTTCTTCAGTCAATTGAGTAGAGTGAGAAATCTGAAGTATGGAAGCTGAGACCCCAGATTTGAGTCCAGACTGCCAGTTGTGTGCTGATTTCTCTGACCTTTACTTTTGTCATCTAGAAAATTAAAGTGAGTATAAGAATAATACATCAAAATGTGTGTCTACTACTAGATCCAATTCTCCCTTTTAAAACTCAAAGGAACTTGAGAGGGTGCATTTTCCTACTATTTAAGTTTCCTCATCTACAATTTGGAAATGATAATATTGCCTAGTTTATCTCCAAAATTGATTATGATGATTACATGAGATGCTACAAATCAAAGTGCTTTGAAACCAACGTAAGTTTATTCATTCACTGAACACCAAATTGCGGAATTGCACTGTAACTCCGTATCTTCAAATGTTTTGCCCCTTCCTTAAAATATTGGCTAGCCCCATTACCCATCTTATCCACTTGTAAAATCTCAATTCAGTGTACACTCCCTCTATGAAGCTTTCCGGAGTATCTCAGAACCCAGGACCATCTCTCTAACAGATACTTTCACAAGATCATGCTACCGATTATCCTTCATCTTCTGTTAAATGTTATTTATAATGCCTCACTTTTTCTATTTGTGAGAAAAGCTGCCTTTTCTCTCATTACACTCACCTAGGTGTGACACTTACTGGCCCCTTGCTCTACTAACCATGTGGTTTAGTTAGTAGCCAAGGGAATGTCCTAAACCTGAAAGGAGGTTCTCTGTGAGGCCAGGGAGTAGGGCTTCATTGGGAGAGTCTCGTTCTGCTGGTAACAAACAATCAGGCTTCCAGGTCCTCCTTGGCTCAGTCAGACTTGAGGTGGTTCATGCCGACTTGAGATGGAGTCTACAGGGATTCAGATTATTTTAAAATACCCACCTCTCATGCATTTTTAAGGCTGTCCTTTCGACTCATACCTTGATGTTGGCGAAATTTCATCTTGGTTTGCCAACAATTTTGGAGTTGTGTTTTTTTTCTAGTAACAGACTGTATGCCCGCACTTGCTAAGGAGGAAAAGAGTGACATACTGAATGTACCTAGACCAGACAGTGAATAAGAGGAAATGGCCATTTTGATTTTCAGTGTTACCTTCAAATGGAAAAATAAAACTAGATTTGCATCAACACTTTCTTAAGAGATGCCAGGTTTAGAGAAAAGAAACCCCCGTGTTGCTCAGCAATCAGATACCTGACCTTTGATCTTTTTTCAAGCTACTGTCTAAAGAACTCCTGATAAATTACTTGGAGACTTGGCAGCAGTGCTGAAGTTTGAGTGTCCAGCAAGTTCAACTTATTGATTAGCTGACCCTGAACATCACCCTGACTACAGTTGATATATATTGTATCCCATTGGCATTGGATTAATTTCTGTTAAATAAAGAAATTCCTTCTTGTTTTTAAAAGACCAAAGTTAGCCTACACTCTTTGGAGGGTTAATTACACAGACCCAGATTTGGAGTTGTGCCCCAGGTGCATGAGTTGGCAGAGGAGCCTGTTGTCCTCTGGGACTGTGTCTGTGCCCTAGTTACTCCTAAGTACCTGCATCTACACTGTCCACTCAAGGGAGAATGATCACAAGTCTCCATATAACTGGGAAAGTCCCATTTTCACCAGCTGTCCTGGAGGAATTATTACCAGCGTCTCCTTTCATTATCAAGTGTGTCCTGATTTAGGAAATAAATTATGTGGTCTCCCCATTCTATGTGCCCATCTGAAGAGCAAAGATTGGGAAGAAAACACTGTTCTTACCCTGACAACAATCTGTTTATGTGGGTTTCTTAAGGTATAACCATATATAATCAGCCTATATAAAAGTATGACCTTTAATCATTTCCTTTGGGGGGGGTCAATGAAATTTGGTATCAATGGCTAAAAGTAACTTATCTTGTTCAGAACATAAGAAACCTTAGAACCAGATATAATTTCCAAATAGTTCTGTAAATGTGGAAGGGGGAAAGAGAGGGAATGAAAATGTTGCAAGATGTTCACAATTAGTGGGTTCTGCTCATGGGCGTAGAAGTATTCATTATATTGTGTGTTTTTTGTTTGTTTTTCTATAGAATCGGAAGTCTTAAAATAAAAAAGGGAGTGAAAGTAGAGGGAGTAGCTTTGGGGCTATAATGGTACAGTAGGTACCTGGACTTCCTTAAGTGTTTGGCCATTGAGACACTACCTCTGATCATACACAGGGATATGCGTCTGATAACATTTATATGTATTGATAGCAAGGAACATGCCTCCTGCCCCTTATTGATCCCTCACAGTCCTGATTGCAGAGTTGGTTATATATATTCTGAAATGACAATAAAATTGATTTCTGACAAACAGTGTTTTTTTGGCAAATTCAACAATATGTGTGCGATTAAATCTGTCAGCATAGCAATATTTGATTTTTTTTTTTTACTTTCCAAAATTCTAACTCTCAACTTTCCTAATTTCTACAATCATTGTTTTCTTACCAAACATTACAACATAAAGCTTCCATCACTAAACTATGGCAGTTGGGGGTTCTCATCATCATAGTGTCTCATAAGCTGTTACCCTTCTAATGAAAGAGGTAAGTGAATCAGTTTTGTTCAACCCAAAGAACTTAACTTGGTATTGAAGAGAGTTGCATGTGAGAAACTGAGGGGATAAGGTTTGAATATAAATTGAAATGTACTAACACTATGAAAGAAACAATGTTGGCAGTCTTCCAATATATTTGTTCATAGTAGGTTTGATATTAATGGATATACAAATTTATGTATACTTTACAGCTAACATTTTATGCAGTGTTCCTTGAAGTAATTATCAGTGCAGTACCATGCCCTAGCTACTGATATTTAATAACCATAACAATGCTTTGTTCTTTTGACAAAGATCACAATGAGCTATCAAGCAATTCATTATCCTACAATATCCCGGCTGCATGGAAATCTATCCATGACCTGAATTTGCAAATGTAGAAACTGACACCCAAAAGTGTAATGAAGAACATCCTCAAAAGTCAAAAGTTTTGGAGAACCTCACTGAATTTAAGGTGTCCCAGTTAAGTAACTGCACCTGTTCTAATTACAGGTAATGGCGAGCAAAGAAAGGACAGAAAGACCTCAGTAATTTGTGCTACATCGAACACTGAATACACATGTTCTCTCTCTCTATCTCTATCTCTATCTTCCTCTTAGGTATGCAGTATTTTTCCTTTGGTCCTTATGATTTTCCTACCTTTGAAGCATAGAACTCTCCTTGATGGGCATGTGAATTAAATATTCACTCCTCCCTTCTCAGTGCATGTGTGTATGTGTTTTACAGTTATATGGCAATATAATTGACATACATTAAATTGCACATAAAGGGTACAACTGGGTAAGTTCTGACATATGTATGCGCCTGTGGAACCATCAACAAAATAAAGATAACAAACATATCTATCATCCCCAAAAGATTCTTTATAACCCTTTGTAATCCCTCCCTCCTGCGTATTCCCTAATCTCCCACTCCTGGCAGCTGATCTGCTTTCTATCACTATAGATTTGTTTCCATTTTCTAGAATTTAATTTAAATAGAATCATGCAGTATGCATAGTTTGTGTCGTTGTGTTTCTTTAGCTTAGCATCACTATTTTGAGATTCACCAATATCTTCAGATATATCAATTCTTCATTCTTTTTATTTCTGTATTGTATTTCAGATAACCACAATTTGGTTATCTATTCACTTGTTGATGTACATTTGGGTTGATTTAGTTTTAGGCTATTACAAATAAAACCATTAGGAACATTTACATATCATTTACAAATAAAGCTACTAGAAACCTAAAGTCTTCCTACAAATACAGTAATACTTCAGTTTGTGAGCATAATTCATTGAGGAAACAAAGTACTTGTATTGCAAGACATTGCTCATTTACCAAGTTAAAATATAGTATTATGTTGGTGCAAAAATAATAGCGGTTTGCACGAATCTAGTAGAAATCTTTGCTTGTCTTGTGGAACACTCGCAAATCGAGTTACTCGCAATCCAAGGTTTTACTGTACTCATTTCTCTGCAGTAAATACTTAGGAGTGGAATAGCTGAGTTGTATGGTAGATGTACATTTACCTTTTAAAGAAACTGCAGAACTGCTTTCCAATGTTTCATGATTTCTCACAATTTATGAGAGTTCCTGTTGATTCAAATATTTGTAATACTTGATATAGTCATTTTTTTCAGTTTTAGACTTTCTAATGTATAAAGTAGATTCTAATTGTGATTTCAATTTACATTTCCCTAATGAATAAAAATGTTGAGCATATAATATGAGCTTATTTGTATATCTTCTTTGATGAGTGTTATAATAAAATGTATTGCTGAATTTGTCAGTGGGTTGTCTGTTTTCTTATTATTGAATTTTGAAAGTTCTTTATATATTTTGGATACAAGTCCTTTATCACATATTTGATTTGCAAATGTTTTCTATAGTCTTGTCTTTTTATTCTCTTAACGTTGCCTTTCAAAGTATTAGTATTACTGAAGTCCATTTTCTTGTTATTGTTATTATTATTATTTTATGAATCATGCATTTGGTGTTGTATCTAGAAACTCTGCCAAAACCAAGGTCATAAAGATTTTTCTCCTAAATGTTCTACTCAAATTTTATGACTTTTAGATCTATATCTATTATGAGGTTTTTTTTTCTTTTTTAATGAACCAAGGTATGGATAAAAGTTCACATTTTTATATATAGACATAAAATTGATCCAGCACCATTTTTTAAACACCCTTGTTTCTCCACTGGATTGCATTTGCATCTTTTATGAAAATCAACTCTTTGTATGTGTATATACATATATATAATCAACTCTTTGTTCTTTTTCATTGATATATTTTTCTCTTGCCAATACCTCACTGCATTAAATAATGTAGCTTTCTATTAAACCTTGAAGACAGATAATTTAAGTCTTCTAATTCTTGTTCTTCTATTTCAAAGTTTTCATTATTCCAGAATCTTTGTATTTACAAATGAATTTTAGAATCGTCTCGTCAATTTCTAAAAAAAAAAAAAACAGCCTGCTAGTATTTTGAGTGGGATTGCATTGAATTTATATTCAATTTGACAAGAATTAACATCTTAACAATACAGAAACTTGTAATCCATGAAAATGTTTTATTTCTCCATTTATTTTGGTCTTTTTAATTTATTTCACTAATATATTGTAGTTATTAGTTTATAGGCCTTTCACATCTGTCTGATTTTTCCTCCCTAGGTTTACATATTTTTATGCTATTTTAAATAGCATTTTTAAAATTCAGTTTCCACTTGTTCATTACTATTATATAAGAAATAGAGTTTTTATTTACTGTTCTTTTATCCTACAATATTGACAAAATCATTAATTGTGATAGTAGCATTTTTTCTTTTTTCTTTTTTGTAGAGTCTGTGGAAATTCTACATATACAGTCATGTCAATAGCAAAAACATAAAGGTAATTTTGATTCTTCCTTTTTGATCTGGATGTCTTATATATATTTTTTCTCTGGTTTTATTACTCTTGCTAGAAACTCCAGAACAATTTTGAATAGAAGTAGTGAGAACAGGTATCCTGGTCTTGTTTCTGATCTCAGTGGGAAAGAATCGTCCTATGCCAATAAATAGAATGTTAACTGTAGGTTTTTCAAAGGTCTGTTTGAGCAGGTTGATAAAGTTCCCACTCTTTTCCTAGTTTGTTAAAAGTTTTAATCATAAACGGGCATTTGATTTTGTCAGCTTGTATGTGTATATGTGTGTATTAAGATTTTCATATGGATTTTGCTCTTTGTTCTACTAATGCAGTGTATTACATTAATTGATTTTTAGATATTAAACTACTGTGTGTTCCAAGATAAGTCTGACTAGGTCATGGTGCATAATTCTTTTCATATATTGCAGGATTTGTTTTGATAATATTTTGTTGAGAGTATTTCATCCTAAATTGGTGTGTCATTTTGTTTTCTTTTGATGTCTTTGTCTGGCTTACAATTCAGGGTAATGCTAGCTTCATAGGGTGAGCTGGCCAGTGTTTCCATTTCCTTTACTTTCTAAAAGAGTTTCTTAAAATATACTAGTGAAGCCATATGAGCCTGAGTTTTATATGGTGGGAAAATTTTGCCAAATATTTCATTTTTTTGTTGTTCTGGTTCTATTAAGAATTTCTAATTCTTTGTGAGACAGTTTTGGTAAGTTTGAAATTTGCTTTCTATTGTTCTCATTTTACAAATGTTCCTCTGTTTCTCCTTTAAGACATTCCTTTGTGTTCAATAAATGTTTACTGTATTGTTTTGATTCTGTTGTTTATTTCTTTATTATTTTTACTTTTGAGTTATTTTCTTAGTGGGTGTTTTAGGAAATACTGTATAAATGTACATTTTGTCTACATTATCTAGATTCCTGCCATAAAGTTTTTCATAATTTTTTTAAAAGTATTTTCAATCCCAAAGGTTTTGATAGTGTTGTAGGGGAACAGTGTTGGGGAGCTGGGGAAGGAGAACTGCCAAGTTGTTGTCCTTCATCTTAGTTGTGGAGGGCACAGCCAGCTCAGCTCCAAGTCTAGTCTCCCAACAGCAGTCGTGGCCACTTAGCTCAAGGTGCCATGTTCAGTCTTAGTTGTGGGTGGGCGTCGCCTACAATCCCATGCGGGAGTGGAATCGGCAGCCTTGTTGTCAGGAGCATGTGCTCTCACCAACTGAGCCATCTGCCACCTGTTGGCAACTCTGTGGCAGCACAGCTAGGGCACAGCTTACTGGCCCATGTGCGAATCAAACCAGAGACTCTGTTGCTCAGAGCTCACGCTCTTAACCAACTGAGTTACTCTGCTGGCCCTCTTATTTTCTTGTTTAATCTAGCTTAATGTTTATCAACTTTAAAAATGTTTTTTTAAAGAATAAACTTTTGGCTTTGTTTAATTTCATTACTTTTCTTTCTAATCTTTATAATTTCCTTATTTTCTTCTTCTACTTGTTTTGATTTTCATCTGTTCTTTGTTTTCTATAATAGTTTCTCAAGGTAGATAATGTAAGCTATTAATTTGAGATTTTTTATTTTCTAATATAGTGATTAAAAGATAAAATTTTCTTTAAGCACTGCTATAGCTATATCTTGTAAATTTAGACATGGTGTGTGTGTGTGTGTGTGTGTGTGTGTGTGTGTGTGTGTGTTCCAGTCTAATTTTTTTGGCAATTTCTTCTTTGACCCATGGCTTATTTAGAAGGGTGTGGTTAATTTCTATATATTCATAAATTTACTAAAGTTCCTTCTGTAATTGATTTCTAATTTGATTCCATTGTAGTTGGGAAATATACTTTGTATGATTTCAGTCCTTTTAAATTTATTGAGGTTGTTTTAGGGCCTAAAACATAATGTGTCCTGGAGACTGTTTCATGTTTACTTGGGAAGAATGTGTGTTCTGCTGCTGTTAGGCAGACTGTTGTGTAGATGTCTAAACCTTGGTTTATAGTGTTGAATAACACTATAGTCCTCTTTATGCTTGCTAATCATCTTGTAGTTTTTATTACTGAGAGTGGGTTATTTAAATTTCAAACTATTATTTTTAAATTGTCTAATTCCATTTTCTATTGTGCAATTTTTTTTCTTCATGCATTTCGAGGCACTATAGTCAAGCATGTAAATGGTTACAACTGTTATATCTTCCTGATGGATCAATACATTTTATCCTTATAAAAGATGTATTTCTTTCCTTAGTCCTGTTTCTTATATGTTATAATATAACAATGTAGCCACTCCAGCTCTCACAGAGCTACTGATTTCACGGGTATGTCCCTTCCCCGAGGTGGAAGGATAGAGAGAGCTGGACTTGGATATTTCCTTTCTTTCATGTGGAAGGCTAAGGGCTGGAGTTGGGTATTTCCTTTCTCTTAAGTAGGTTAAACTGATAAAACCCCAATGAGTTATACTCTGGCAAAATTGTTTCTCCTGACAGAAGGCCTTGATAGTAAAAACAGATTGCTCTGATGTATTTCAAAATGTTTTCTTTTTCCCTCCCCCTGCCAGAAGCCCAAGGGGATTTTTTTCAATATTGTTTTTATGTCAGAATCTAGTAGAGCTTTGGAGACATAACTCACAAAAGTGTGGGGGCCCTCTATGCCTGGGTTGCCATGGTATTTTTACAACTCAGGTTGACTACCTTGAGCCTCCAGACGTTTGTCAATTATAGCTCAGGTTTTCCTACCCTGGCACTGGTTTCTGAAGAAGTTCCTACTCTTGAATTCTGCTCTGGTTAATTGTAATATTATGTATCTGCCTATCCCTCCAATTTGGGGGTAAGTGTTTTACCCAGTGACCTCACTTCTCTAACAAAGCTAAGTAAAGTTGTTGATTTTTCAGTTTGTTCACATTTTACTTGTTAGGACATAATAGCTGCTTCTAAGCTCCTTATATGCCAGATTGGAAACTGGAAGTCATCGCTGTTTTTTTATGTTACTATTATTTTACCTCTGAGTCCTCTTCATTTGCATTTTATTTATTTTTTATTCTTAGGAACCTTATGGATTACCCTCTTTTGTACCAACATTTATGATCCCTCCCACTAAAAATTGTTCTCCTCTAGAATGAAAGAAAATATTGCATTATTTAGTGCATACTGGACCTAATATACAATACTGTGAGACTGAGGCAAATGAATCTATAATTAGATAACACATTTCTTCTGTCCCTACGCCTGTAATTTTCATATTCTGAATTAAAGGATTAGTTTATTCATTCAATAATAAATTATTGAAAACTTCATGTATGTTGTAGTCTATGATCGATGCTTTGGTTGTCCTTTCGAACCACCCCCACCTAGTACAATATCTGTCACTATATATATAAAAAGTTAAGTCTGATTAACTGATTGAAAAAAGTGAAGAAAAAACATTGTGCTTGTATATGAGAATATAAATTTATGCTTTTTTAAAATGATAGCATACATCATGGGAATGTCTGGGAATGTACATCTTTTGCTTTATTTATTATTTATTTTGCTACTTATTAAGAATTTATACGATCACTGATGTGTTAAGATAAACATGGTATTATATAACACTATTTTAAATATGGTTTAGCCAAAATGAATTCTGCAAGCCTTAATAGAAGAATATTTTAAAATCAATTTGATTAGATCGTTTTCTAACATATACTGACTGAATGTTTCTCCATCCTAAATCACCATTTGAAAGTTTTATTTGCAGTTTGATTCTCACACTCTAAATGCCTGTTGGGCATATACACTTTTCCAAATTCATCCTGTGTAAAAGGAAGTAGGTTGCCTTCATCTTCAAACCCTGTTCTGCTTCTATGTTGCTATTTTTAAATGGCTCTGGCATAACTCAATCACTCAGTACTAAAATTTCAGATTCATTATGGTCTTATACTCACTCTCCATGTCCCAACTCATAGATTCTAAGATTATTTCTTTTCAGTGCTTTGGTCTTAGTTTTAAGCCATAGAAGCTATAGAGGGGGAAATGTAGGTATCTGCAAGGAATAGAGAACATTGTTTCCAGATACTGGCACCTTCCTAGCTACATGCTCTTAAAAAAAAAAAAGATTATTTTAGGGCCTAGAGAGAGCAGTACTGCCCAATAGAAATGTAATGTGAGTCACAAGTATATGTGTGGGATTTAAAATTTTCTAGTAGCTACTTAAAAAAAATAAAAATAAAGGACTATAATTAATTTTAATATATATTTTATTTAACCAATATATTTGAAATATTTTACATACAGTCAGTATATAATTTTTAATGAGATATTTTAAATTAGTTTCTACATACTAAGTCTTTGAAATGTGGCAAGCATTTTATACTTACAGGATATCTCAATTTCCACTAGTCACATTTCCAGTGCCCTGTAGCCACGTCTGCTTAATGGTTACCATGTAGACTAGGTGCATACCTGCAGACTGTGTCAACATCCTGAGATGCAGTAGTCTAAAAGATGGGGTTTATGAGAGCAAGGGCTGTAAACAGAACATCAGAAAATGTGAAAATAATAAGTCATTCTGGAGTTACAGTTAGATTCAGTGCCAGAAGATATGAAATCAACCTGTGTCCATGTAACACCATAAAGACAGGGATCAAAGTATAAAATCTACATTTCAGGCCGGCTCAGAGAGTGTGAGATCTGAGCAACAGTGGTTCAGTGGTTCGATGCCTGGCTGGAGCAGAGCTGCCGCTGAGCTCCCAACAGGTGACAGGATGGCTCAGCTAAAAAAAAAAAAATCTACATTTCTTCCCTTTAGAGATGCCTCCCAATTCTTTCAGAATATTGTATCATGCTTCTCACTCTGGAGCCTAGAATTCTTTGACTACATAACTGTGTGTGTGTGTGTGTGTGTGTGTGTGTGTGTGTGTGTGTGTGTGTGAGAGAGAGAGAGAGAGAGAGAGAGGCCTCATGTGTATAGGTAAATGTATGTTCACAGTATTGTTAAAGAAAAAAAATAGGATCATCGATTACCTATAGCTTTCTAATTTGTTTTAATCACTTGGCCATACATCTTAGATATCATTCCATATTGCTACATACTCATAGATATCTACCTTAATATTTTTAATGATAACATTAAATGTCATGTATTTTCTGCCATTATTTAACTAATATCCTGTCAATAGGTATGTAAGTTATTTTGAGGTTCCCACAACTAAATGAATTGTGGCCGTATACATTGTGAATATGTCATGTGAAATATATTCTTAAAAGGTAAGCTCCTGATTAAAAGACTATGAGCATTTAAGTTTTCATTTCACACTAACAAATCACCTTCCACAATGAAAAAGATTATACTCCACCCATTTTCATTTCCCTACAGCATACTTGCACCATGGGTCATCAGTCTTTAAACAGTTTTGCCAATCTAGTGGGCAAAATAATACTATCTTATAATTTTACTTTTTAAAGATTTTTGTACTGTTTCTTAAGATAAACAAGTCTTTTTATATTCATATTGTAAATTGATACTCTTACTGAAAATTGTTCAGTTTTATATTTAATTGCTTTTTAATTTACTTCAGAATATTTTATGGATATTAATACTTTATGTATTATACGTTTTACAAACATTTTATCCTAGATTGTCAGTTGCCTTTTATTTTGCTATGATGTATTTTACTGTAAGATGTTGAAAATCATGTGCATTAAAATATGTAGATCTTTCTTCCTTTATGGTCTCAGGATTTTGAAACTTGATTGGGAAGGCCCTTCCCACCCTAAGATTCAAAATAAATGTTTTCTAATATTTTGTCTAAGACTTTCATAGATATCCACATTTAGATCTTTATTCTGTTGAGAATTTGTTTTAAAATACAATGTAGGGACCTAACTTTATTTTTTTCTAATGTGCATCCAATTTTCCTTATACCATTTAAGTAGGTTTGCATTGTTATTTGAATGATGTATTATATAATCTTAGATATTCAATAGTTTGATTTCTCAGTGAGCTTCATGTATTTCCTAGATGTTACATTTCTCTATATTCTCCACAGCCCACACTGAAATTGTACTTGGCTCATAGAAAATAATAAATATTTTCTCACTGACAGAATAACCAGGTTGATTAAATTCTGAATATTAATAATAATAATGCCTCACATTTACATAATCCTTTGTCATACACAAAGCATTTACACATATATATTAATTCTCATAACAACCCTGTGAGTTAAATGGGGCAGGTATTATATTCTCCACTTTACAAATGAAGAAACCAAGGCTGAGGAAATGAAGTGATTTGTTCAAGGTCACATTGCTACTGTGGGATGAGTAATGATCCTGAAAACAATTCTATATCCAGTGCTTTTATTCCCTTTCCCAATCAAACGCGCTCAAAGATCATTCACATTCAGTCATTTGCTTTTTCAACAATCATTAATTGAGGACTGGAGCAGAGACTCTTAGTTGCCAATCAGCATTCATCTTTTCCCTCATTTCTAAAAGAATCTTCATTATGTTCAGGTATCTACCTTTTTCATGACATAGCTCAGAGGAGGAATGGATTCTGATAGGACCATCCATCATATTGACTCCATTCCCCTTCAAGGTAACTGGTTTGGAACCCGTGTATGATTATTTGGGGCCAATGAGTTGTGTGGGACAGTGTGCTTGGGTGAAGGGGCTTCTGAGTCCCTTTCTTCTCTCCTAAGAAGGAGACACAGGATGCAGCAGCCCTTCATCTATTCCCAGAATAGACTACTATTGGCTGTAACGTGGCCGCCCTGCTGCTGGGCTGAAGAGGGAGGCACTGTGGAAGAGAGCGAAGCAAGTGAGCTGTGGGCTGGGCACTGGGTCTTGTTCCATATCTGAATTTCTGGAAATGTGAAAGCCATTTTCTAGTGGCCATGCCATCTGGATTAGAGCTTTCTATGAATTGCAGGTGAAATCTCCCAGCTGACACCAAGGCCCACTAAGCAGAACAGAGAATACAGAACAGAGAATGGTATGCAGAGATCACCGAAGCGATAGGTTTTCGGAATCTTCTTTTTATATTGAGATGCTGAAGATCCTATTTACAGTTTCTGGTGCTGCCACCAGCACTAGGGCCTCTGGAACTTTAGGACATATGAGACTTTTATGTCTTCAATCTGAGGAACACTATTTTGTAATATGTGTCTCCTTGAAAAAATTTTTCTCTTCAACAGAAACCAAAGCCTTTAAGGGTGAAGAGCTACCATCTGCTAATAGTCAAAAGAAGGCTTTCCAAAGTTGAGACTGACTGCGCTATACAAGATGAAAGAACCTAAATATCAGTGCGGCTTGAGTTAAAATCACACTTCTCATTTCAGCCAGTTCCATATTACCTTTAACCTCAATGTTCTCGACTTTAAAAAACAAAGACAATAACAGTAACGTGCATGTGTTGCCATAAGATAGGATAGACTATCATAGGTAAAGTGTCTGACAGAGACTGACCGATGGAAAACACCTATAAAATGGAATTTCTCTCTATTTCCCTCCTTCTTTAAAACATTAGCAGCGGCCTGCTCTGCAGTTGGTTTCCACTTTCTCTCTTACTGTCCCCAGACAGCACTTTTCTGCAGTCCCTTAAGAAAAGGATCAATGTGTGCAGTGCAGCTATTCCCAGAGGAGGCGATTTGTAACAAGTACCTAGACCCAGAGACCACACGTTCTTGGGGTCACGATTCTTGGTTGCCTGTGGCCCTGCTCCCTCCTCGGTCCTGCTCCAAGGGTAGTGAGGTTCTTTTCTCCATGCTTTTTCCCAGGTAAGGCATGCCCGGTGTTCTCACTGCTGCTGCATGCCGCCTGCCTGATGTCCTCTCGCCCCTCCGAACTGCCTCCTATCATTACCCTCCTGCTACCCTTTCCCCTGATGATTGTCGGTGGACGCCCTCCATCTGCCCTCTGCCCCCGGCTAATTGCCTTCTGTTTCTCTCTCCCCATTGGTCACATGCCTGGCTTGCCCTCCTGTCACCCTTCTTACCTGCTAACCCCTGCTTGATTTGCTGCCTGGACACCGGCAGTACGGGCCTTTCTGCCCTTCAGACTGCCTGCTGCCTGCTGGTTTCCTGTGCTGCTCACCCCACCTGCTGTGCGCCTGGGGTCACCTTCCTGCTGCCTGCTCCACCTGTCCCAGGGCTGTTTGATTTCGCCCCCTGAAATGCACAGATGGGATCTCTCCAGCTTCCCTGTGATTGTCTAATGGGGAAGTGGGATGCAAATGACTGTGGAGAATAAATGGAATGGAAGAAAAACAAAACAAAACAAAACAAAACTCAGACATCCAGACAGTTATTAAGAACCCAGAGTAATTTAGCTAAATAGAGTTATGTCTGTCTCCAAATCCAGGGTATAGATACAAGATGGGAAGAGGGAAAACATACTTGGAAATTGGTCAAATGGCATGGGAAGCAGCCAAATGTTGCAGGTAAATGCCCAGAGGGCAAAGACTCCTCTCCCATGTCTACACCTGAAAGTAAGGATCAAGCTGTGGTAATACACAGGTCTGTGCATGGACAACGATTGCGTTTCACTGCCTGGTGATATGTAATGGAGCACCAGGGGCCTTTAATGCGACTGTTGAATATTTGCAACCCATATCTGACATTTAGCCTTCTGTATCTATTTTAGAGGATTTATGGACACCTAACAGAACTCTCATTTTGGGGTGCATTTTCCTTTAATGTTCTTTAACTGTTTGTTGAAAATAGCACTGAACATTCACAAGTTGGGTGCCATTGCAAGTTAATGGAATCTGTTATTAAACCCTTTAAACCCTAAAACAGAGTTGTGTTTGGAGCAGAGAAATTGCTCTTAGGCCCAAAATTGATTGTGTCATCCAGAATAGAGATCACTTATGTTTGGGTGGGAAGGTGACACAGAGTTCAGATGTCAGGCCTTCAAATGGGCAAAGAACACAGGAACCTGTGAGAAGGGAAAAGAGGGAACACTTGCTTTGGAAGTGGTGGCTAAGGTCTGTTTTCAGTCCTCCTCACCAAGATGAATGGCTAGTTCCTCATTTACGGAATTCTCACTCAGGAGAGATTTGAAGATGCATATGTTCGCATCCCCAGAGGTAACATTCTCAATTACTCTCTGTTTGTTCAAAAAGCCCTACTCTGTAATAAAATGCATTTGTTACCTCTAACCAGAAATCTTGTTCTCTTTCTCCTCAAACTTGATAACCAGACCAACCAAGTAATTATCACATTATTTAGATCATCAGTGATTCATTCCATGTAAAAATAATGTCTTCATATGGTAGTAATGCTATAATGACAACTGGGCCCAGTTGGCCTCGTCTTGGCCTCAGTTTCCTCACTTGCTAAGTGCAGCTGGACGCAGAGGAAACCAGATGGTCTCTTGAAATTCGACTGAGCTTGATAATACTGGAATGAGTTTGTATCCTAAAACTCATAAAACTTAAAATTATCAAGATATTTCTGAAATACGCCCATGGTCCCCATTGATTATCATTAGTTATCAACACCTACATTGGACAGATTTCCTAGTTCTAACATTCCTAGAATGTGAGGAAACAAGATTGTAGCAGGCCTAGGCATTTCCCCCGAAGATGTACTGTGGGTGACAAAAAATTGTATACAAGGGGACACTTTGGTCAACGTTGCTCAAGCAGTAGTTCACTGTAATCGGAAGTGTCTGGTCGCTGATTGTAACCACTTTCTTTGAGCACCTCTTGTAATTGCAGAAGTCATATGTGACTTGTATTCATCCTTTGTTATCGTTATATATTGAGTATTAACATTTTAATAGTTTTTTTCCTTTCTTAAAATGTGTATATATTTTTTGTCACCTTCTGTATATGCATAAAATCAATCTCTAAGGATGAAGGAAAGGTACAGTTTCTGTTGATACAAATCATAGAAAGTCTGAGGTGAAGAAAATCTCACTGTTATCTAATCCTGCTTCTTCAAGGTATGGATATAGTAACCCAGGTATGAGTATGCAAGTGACTTGCCTTGCTGTTAGTGCCAGAATAGGGCTGGAGCCTTGGCTGTGTAGTTGTGGTCCATGTTCTCATCATAATTTATGTAGAGTTTTTAGCTCATTCTCTTTTACTTGACCCTTGGTATTTGGGCTAGCGAACAGTAATAATTATCATAATAGATCAAAAATTCTTGCTGATTTAGTAGATGTAAAAAGAAAAAAAAACATTTTGGGGTTTTACACCTTGGCTTAATTGAATCAATGTACTATCAGGTCACAGTCCATATCATATGAGAAATATGAGTGCTGATGCCTTCAAATTGACACAAGAATCATTTACCATCTACCTCCCATCTCACAGTAATTAAACACATTGTCTTCTTGCTCAGCACTATTTCAATTTTCCACCACAGGTATTTTTAATTGTCTCTATTTTTAAATCAAAGAAGAACGAATTAAATAAGGGAGCCGATACTTTGTTTCAGTGAATGACTGTTCAGTGGGAGAGGGAGAGAGAGAGTGAGTGAGAAAGAGAGAAAGTGGCACTTAAATGTCATAGTTTTCAATTCAAATTAGATTTAAATAATTTTAAAGATGCTGTTAGTGAGTCTTAGTCCCACCTATTTCAAAAGCTTGCTATGACCACATATTCCTAGAATTCCTGTTGTGAAAATGGCGCTGACCAGAGGCTCACCAAAAGATCGAGAAGAAATACAGTTCACCAACTAAAGCTAAGTTTACTAGACGTACTGCAATAAAGGAAAATACCAACTTAGTAGTGTCTCAAATAGAAGAATTGGGGAGAAATAATGATAGGGCCTTGGCATTGTGATTTTGAATGTGGTCATGCAGGACTGGGCAGATATTGTGATACAGTAGCTTTGGATTGCTGGGCCGAGAGAGGCAAGTGTCCTTAACGGAGCTGAGTGAGAAGCTGCTTTAGTTAGTTTGCAGGTTTATTTTCCAGGAGTGAGTACAGTCAGTCCTCATTACTCTCAGATTACATAGCCGGGAATTTGCCTACCAGCGAAAATGTATTTGTAAACCCCACATCAATACAACTTGTATTCTGATGGTCATTTGTGGACATGCACAGAGTGACAAACAATTTGATGTGCTCAATGCACATGTTCCCAGCTGAGGATGAGCAAGGTGACACTCTGCTTTCTTGTTTCTGCTCTCATACTATAAACAAGTGTCATTTTTGTGGTCTATTGAATGTCATGTTTTTCATATTTTTGTGCTTTTGATGATGATTTTGCTGTTTCAAGTATGGTGCTCAAGTACTGTCTAGTGTTCCTAAGTGTAACCAGGCTGTGATGTGCCTTAAGGAGAAAATACAAGTGTTAAAAAATCTT
>NW_017731386.1:898704-906638 GCF_001890085.2 Hipposideros armiger
GTGTGTGTGTGTGTGTGTGTGTGTATACATAGGGTGTCAAAAATGTATACACATTTTAAGAAAGGAAAAAAAAGTTGTATTAAAATTGTAATCTCATAAAGCTAGGTTATGTATTGATCAGGTTCCAAAAATGTAGTGACCAGAGGCTTGCAGGCACCTAACCCTGTACTTCCCTTAGGAACAATGGTTCATTATTCATTAATTCAGTGCTTTCAGTTTTTATAGAACATAACTACTACAAATAAT
Source organism: Hipposideros armiger (assembly GCF_001890085.2). NCBI lineage: Eukaryota > Metazoa > Chordata > Mammalia > Chiroptera > Hipposideridae > Hipposideros > Hipposideros armiger. Next base: position 898,951 of record NW_017731386.1, read on the forward strand.
AAGAATCAACTTTATTCTTTTTAAAGCTTTTTCCCAATATTATTTAATACAGGGACAGTAAATGATGTTGTTTTCAGTTCTTGGAGGCTTTTTTACCATGTCACAAGAGAGCAACTCCTTTAGTCTTCAAGTGCTTGTTCAGGGCATGGGATGACATGGGCTTTTTGATGAGCCATTTTCTTCAGTAAGCAGCCATATTTATGGTTTCTGAGAATGTGTTTTCAGTGGTGTGGGGCTCAGAATGTGTACCCCACCGTGGTTCAGGCACTGGGCTTTGTGATTACCAGTGCATTCAGCACAACCCACGGTACACTCTACCATGTGGGCACCTACCTGCTTAAGCATCTGGTTTCAGAGGTGACCAAACTGGCTGCTGGGTAACTACTAACAATGCAGTTTCTGCAAATTAGAGCTTCACCGTTGTTTTAAAATTTGTTTTATGGCAAAAATGTAATTGTATTTGAAATCCATTCATATTTCCTTAAAAATAAACCCAACACTACATTTGTCAATGGGAAAAATAATTATTTTATAGTAAAAATATAATTTCAAGTCCTGAAAAATTTTCTGTAGTTATATAAACATTATTTAATATTTTTTATTACAGTTGTGTAACATTTCTCATCAAGGATGACTGAATAATTTGAAGAGATCATTATTAAAAAGCAATTACATGAAACAATTATATAATATAAAAAGTTATATCCACAGAAGCACACTCACGCTTCCTATTAAAAACATTTTACACGGAGGTTTTATACAAATTCAATATTTAATGTCTTACCTGATACTTTGCACGTAATTCTTTTATTTTGGTGCATGTGTTTTTCTCCCTTTATGACCCTCTCTCCCAGCCGAGACTCCTAGTCTCCTGTCAGGTGTGTTGCTTGTTGATGCCTCTTAGCTGAATCCCTCCTTTTAAAGTTGCCCTTCTTCAGAGACAGTTGCCTTGGCCAAGATTATATCCTCTTTCCAGAGAGAGTTTATACCCAATAATTAATTGATGTGGGCATACAAAAGCCTAACCACCCTGCAAAACTTTGGGGAAAATGCTAAGGTGCTAATGTAGCTCCAAAGCTCTCTATAGGTAGACTGCATCATAGTAGTCTGCCCAATTCCACTTCCCTAACTTCCTTGAAGGTATTAATCCTGAGATCATGACCCAATAGACCACCTACATGCCAACCTCCACCTCAAAGTCTGTTTCCCAGGGAACCCACCCTATGACTCTTACCATAGTTATGCACTTCAAAGCAAAAGTAGTGAACTTATTTTTTCAATTACAGTTGACATACAATGTTATATTAATTTCAGGTATACAACATAGTGATTAGACATTTATATAATTTATGAAGTGATCGCCTTGATAAGCCTCCTACCCATCTGACACTGTACGTAGTTATTACAATATAGTGAACTTATTTTTACTAAGCCCCGCGTAACCCCACTTCACCCAAGCTGATTATAATGCACTTTTCAGATTTTATTATTTTGTATAGATATTATTTCATATAAAAATAAAGGAAACATTTCCCAAAGGGAAGGTAATCCAAATAAATCTTATCCATTCTTATACTATTTAATACTAGCTATATGCTGTGTGACTTCAGAGTGTATATATGCAGCTCAATTTCCTCCTAAGATATCCCGTTTAGATTTGCATTTAGAATTGCCTTTTTGACATCTCCCTGTACATTTCTCATGTGATTCCTGCCTGAAATGAACATGTTTAACTGGGACGCTTAATTCTTTTCCCAGAGCTTGACACCCCACCAGCTACCCAGCCTACGTATCTTTCACAAGAATGAAAGACACTATTACCAGCCAGCTGCTATAGCCAGAAATCCGGACATGATCTCAAAATCCTCCCTTTCTTTTATGTTCTCACTCATTAACCCATCAGCAAGCCCTGTCCATAGAAAAATGAAAACGTCCTATTCTTGTATGTCTTTTTGTTTGTTTGTTTGTTTGTTTACTAGGTTACCATATACAGCTCTAACTAAAGGTCTGTTGCAGCAGCTTCCTCAATGGTTTCCATTCTTCTTCTCATACCCTTCTAACTTACCTCCATATGAAAGAAATAGTGATTTTTAAAAATGTTAATTAGAACAGGCAGATCTTATGCTTAATATCTTAAAATAACTTCCCTTTGCCTTGGGCCAAACCCCTCACAATGACCTATAATTCTCTGTACATCTGGCCCCTGATCGCCTCTCCCACTCTGGTTTCACCACTCTATACCTCCCTTCCTCTTTCCACGGTTTTTTTTTTTTTTTAATTTGTCTCATGAACAACAGGAGCTCCTTTTATGCCCCTTTACAATGTTTATCTTTCTGTTTGATGGTCTTCTATGCAATGCCCTGCATAGTGACAGTATATGATTCGCTTTTTATAATCTTCGAGGCTTCATTCAGCATAAATGTCATTGGTAATAATGGTCTTTCTCAATCCTCATCTCTAGAAGTATTACTGATTATTTTTTTTCTCTATTTAAGCCTGTTTTATTGTTTCCTTTTTACACTTCATCACAATTAGAAATGTTATATTTTGTCCATTTGTTCATTGTCTCTCTGCTCTATTGCAATATTAGTTCCATAAAGGAGGAGATTTATCTGATCTATTTACTACCATGTGCCTAGTGGCCAGCACAAGCTTTGGCACAGAGTTGAAATTCAATAAACATATTTTGGGTTAATGAATGATTAAAGAAATGAAGAATATAACTCATATGTGTATGAAATAATTACACTCTAGACTCTGACTTAACTGGCCTGACTTTAAACTAATCAGGCCAAGACACCCTCATACCTTAGAAATGATATTCCTTATATAAAGTAATACTAATTTGATGCCTTCTTTTAGCAAGAGGCACAAAACCTTTAGAGAAAAATATGTTTCAAAATATAGAACTTAATAGCACTTCTGAGGAATCAACTGAGCGTGATGTTTTCTCATCATTTAAACCTTGGTTGGGATTTGAATTTCAGAGAAGAAATTCAGTAAATAGCAGATATCAACCAAGCAAGCAAAATATAACAGAATATTAAGTAAAAATGGACTGATGAAGTACAGCTATAAATTCAAGTCAACTGTGTCTTTTGACTATGATCAGCAAATCAGCTCTTCAAGTACAGTCATTAGTTGATCAACATTTTCTGCGAATCACTACTACTTGCAACTCTTTGAGTAAGTTACTGGAGATATCGACATTAAATACAGAGTCCCACTTTCTGGGAACTCAAACCTAAGTTGATACTCATAGTAACTCTTAGAACTCACCAGGGAAATTTACAAGATTCTTAATTAAAAAAAATTTTTTTTTTAAGATTTTTTTATTGAAGAATTGGGGAAGGGCAACAGCCAAGTTGTTGTCCTTCAGTCTCAGTTGTGGAGGGTGCAGCTAGCTCAGCTCCAAGTCCAGTCACCATCCAGCCGCATGTTGGCAGCTCAGAACAGCTCAGCACAAGGTGCCGTGTTCACTCTTAGTTGCAGGTAGGCGCAGCCCACCATCTATGCAGGAGTCAAACTGGCAACCTCGTTGTTAGGAGCATGTGCTCTCACCAGCTAAGCCATCCTGCCACCTGTTGGCAGCTCAGCTCAGGCGCAGCTCACTGGCCCATGTGGGAATCCAACTGGCAACGCTGTGGCTCAGAGCTCACGCTCTTAACCAACTGAGCCACTTGGCCAGCCACAAGATTCTTAATTTGACCCGCAAAATATGTTCAAAACAATATTAAGCCAGGATTAATATTACTTTATTCCAGGCACTATATCCAAGGGGCCTCATTCTCACCTGGACCTGATTTACATGATGACATTTTGGACTATGAACTAATGCTGTAGTGGGATGAGACTCTTGGAGGCTTTGGGAAGTGTCAATGTATTTTGCATATGAGAGGCATAGGTCATTGGGGGTGAGAGGGTGTATAGAAGCAGATGAACTCCAGGGTGATTCCTCATGATTCCCACTTCCTGGTGTTCAAGCCCTTTGTGATTCCTTCCTTTTAGCATGGGTAGTACCTGTTACTTTCTTCTAACACATAGAATCTGGCAAAGGTGATGGTATGTGCAAGATTATGTGTGTGTAATTACATGGTTACATTACATAAAATTATAGTGCTCATCTTGCTGTGGTGTCTGTTTCTCTCTCTCTCTCTCTCTCTCTCTCTCTCTCTCTCTCTCTCTCTCTCTTTCTCTCTCTCTTTCTCTCTCTCTCTCTCAGTGGCTTGATCAAACAAGCAGCTATGTTGTTGGCCCACATGGCAAGGAACTGAGGACACTGTCTAGGGGTTGAGGGTAGTCTCTGGTTGACAGCCAGAAACTGAAGCCCTCAGTCTTATTACTGGAAACTGAATTCTTCCAATAACGTGAGTAGGGAAGCAGATGCTTCCACATTTGACCAGCAGATAAAAACCAAGCCCAGCCAATACCTTGACTGCAACTTCGTGAGATTTTGAAACAAATAAACAAACAAACAAACAAACAAACAAACAAAAACCAGGTAAAGCATGTCAAGACTTCTGAAGCACAGAAATGATGAGATAATAAATGTGTGTTGTTTCAAGCCACTTAATTTGAGATAATATTGTTCCATAGCAATAGATAATGACACTGAATTGCTCTGAATTCTTCTTGGATCTTCCTTTATTTTCACTGACTCCTGGGCCAGCTATATTTGTGTTCAGCTCCATGATTAAAGAGCCTTGATTTCTGTCCAGTACCCTCATCACCAAGGTCACAGTCAACAAGAGTAGACACAGGTTTCAGTCCATCCTTGTGAACTCCAGTTTATCCTCATCACATTCTAGGTTTCTCATAATCCTCCATTGTCCACTGTCTACCCTTTGGATTTTGGGCATCAACATTGGATGTGAAGATAACCTTGTAAAGAAAGACTGGTTAGCAACCCCCCACACATAATGTGTAAGCCAATTCCCTGTAATCAATCAATCAATATCTTTCTGTCTGTCTGTCTATCTATCTATCTATCTATCTATCTATCTATCTATCTATCTATCATCTTTCTTTCTATCTATCTATCTATCTATCATCTATCTATCTATCTATCTATCTATCTATCTATCTATCATCTATCATCTATCTAGCTTCTATCTAACTATCCTTGTGGTTCTGTTTCTCTGGTTTAACCCTAACTAATAGATTATTTGGGTTCTGTTTCTCTGGCTTAACCCTAACTTAAAAGAGTATTTGATAGACACTGGTTTATACATTTGGGATTCAAAAACCGACAAAACATGGTTCCTTGCCATGATAAATAGACCGCCAGTATACAAATAGAAAATAACACAATATGGTAAACCAAAGTGAATTGCAATATAATGTTTTATGTAGCTATCATGGAGAAATGACCACAGTGCCCTGCAAACTCAGAGAATGATGCTTCTAATTTATATGCAGGCACAGGGAAAGACTGATGGAAGAGAAAACATTTAATTAGTAGAGATTTTCTAGGAGAATAACAGAGATAGTGTTAGGGAAAAGAGAGCAGTGAGCTAGAAAGGAAATATTGAGATACTGATAAAAGCAGAGACAACATCAGAAAGGAAGTTTTGTCATCAATGATAATTTCTATGAAGTTGATTCATAGGGGTGCTGGGGTTGTTAGAAAAGTCATTTAGTAATGAAGTATATCCTAAGGTACGACCTTGTATCCTAAAGTAAGGAGTTGTGATATTTTTCTGTTGATAACAAGAAACTATTAAAAGTGCTTCAGGGGGCAGCCAGTTAGCTCAAGTGGTTAGAACGCAGGCCCATAACACCAAGGTTGCTGGTTCGATTCCCTCATGGGCCAAGGCACTGCACCTTCACAACTAGACTGAAGACAACTACTTGAGTTGGAGCAGATGGATCCTAAAAAAACCGCACTGTTCCCCAATATTTTTTTTTTAAATGTGCATCAGGAAACTCTTCAAGTAACATGGAAAAGCAGTTGGAGAGAGTTAGAAGTTTGGTGGTAGCAAAACACCAAGTATGTTTAATAGTCAAGGGAAAAAAAGATTACAGTTTCAACTAACAAAGGAGCATGGGAACAGAGAGAAGGAGACCAAAATATTTCTGAGGTAGACTCTTAGGATAAAATCACTGGAGTAATGGCTATGTGAAAGACAGAGATTTTGATGATTATTTGACAATATTTTATATTATGAAATGTCATGAATGTTATTTAGTTAACTGAATCAGAAAAGTGTCTCTTTAACCTTCAGGTCAGGCAGTTTGGGAGAGGAGTCAGGATTTTCTGTCTTTCCTTCTGTTTTTACCACTATAGCATACTTGCAGGGTAACAGGAAGGAAGAAGTGTAGAAGTGCCTGAAGATAAAGCAGTGGTAGGTATATTGGAATTATTGGAAAGCATGGTCATTATGGAAGAAGAAATCCGAGGTACAGATTGAGGAATAATCCAAATATCCATCTACTGATAAAAGGATAAAAAATATGCTATGTGAATACAATTAAATATTCTTAATCCATCAAAAGAATCGAAGTACTGATTCACAGATGAACATAGATGAATAACATCGGTAAACCTTCAAAACATTATGCTAAGTGAAATAATTTGTACTCAAAAGACCACATATTGTATGATTCCACTTATATGAAATGTCCCAAATAAACAAATCCACAGAGGCAGAAAGCAGATTAATAGTTGCAAGGGTGGGGGACAGGAAAAATTAGGAAATGATTAATAATGGTATGGGTTTTCTTTGGGGGTGGTGAAAATATTTTAAAATTGGGTAGTGATGACAGTTGTGTAACTCTGTAAAATATATTAGAAGTCACCAAATCATATACTTTAAAAGGGTGAATCGTATGATAGGCGAGTTATATTTCAATAAAGCTGTTATAGATATTTTAAAAAGAGCAGGTATGTTGAGGCCTCCATTTTGTCTAAAAATGTATATCAAACCTACAATGGTAAAAATTCTAAGAATTTTCATGGATTCTTGTCAACATATGGAAAAAATAATGTTTTCTCTTTTTGCTAATTCACAGTCAGAGAGAGTTAAATTTTGTAGGAGTTTCCCTTTGTAGTGTCTAGACTCATTGGAATATTGTTGCAGCTTTTAATACATTAATGTAGACAAATTTTAGGAGTGTTGGAGAACCTTCTTCAGGTAGATTTTAAGGTAATCCCTTAATTTTTCTCTGGTCATGTTTCTCATGTCTGTAAACTAGAATCTATGTTTCCAATGTTTCCTGTGTCTTTGAAGTGATCCACATTTAGTAATCTTATTCTAACACACATTTTTAAAAATTAAAATTTATTGGGGTGGCAATTGTTAGTAAAGTTACGTTGGTTTCAGGTGTACAATTCTGTAGTACATTATCTATATATCCCACTGTGTGTTCACCACCCAGGGTCAGTTCTCTATCCAACAACATAAATTTGATCCCCTTTACCCTCATCTACCACCCCCCTCCACCCTTACCCTCTGGTAACCACTAAACTATTGTCTGTGTCTATGAGTTTTTGTTTCTTTATTTGTTGGTCTTGTTCCTTTGTTGTTTTCAGTTTTATATCCCACATATCAGTGGAATCATGTGGTTCTCAACTTTTTCTGCCTGACTTCTTTCGCTTAGCATAATAATCTCAAGATCCATCCATGTTGTTGCAAATTGCACTATTTCATCTTTTCTTATGGCAGAATAGTATTCCATTGTGTGTGTGT
>NW_017731386.1:906643-933872 GCF_001890085.2 Hipposideros armiger
TATATATATATATATATATATATATATCACATCTTCTTTATCCAATCATTTATTGAAGGACACTTTGGTTGTTTCCATGTCTTGGCCCCTGTAAATAAAGCTGCAATGAATATTCGAGCACATAAATGTTTGAGGGTAAATGTTTTCAGATTTTTTTGATATATACCCAGGAGTGGGATTTCTAGGTCATATGGTAATTCTATTCTTAATTTTTTAAAGAACCTCCGCACTGTCTTCCATAGTGGCTACACCCATCTGCATTCCCACCAGCAGTATATGAGGGTTCCTTTTTCTCCACAGCCTCTCCAACACTTGTTATTTGTCTTTTTGATGATAGCCATTCTAACTGGTATTAGGTGATAACTCATTGTGGTTTTTCTTTGCATTTCTCTGATGATTAGTGATGTTGAGCATCTTTTCACATGTCTACTGGTGATATGTCCTCTTTGGAAATATGTCTATTCAGGTCCTTTGCCCATTTTTAAATTAGATTATTTGTTTATTTTGTTGTTGTTGAGTTGTATGAGTCCTTTATGTATTTTGGATATTAGCCCCTTATCAGAGGCATTGTTTGCAAAAATCTTCTCCCATTCAGTTGGTTGCCTCTTTATTTTGTCGATGGCTTCTTTTGCTGTGCAGAAGCTTTTCAGTTTGACATAGCCCCATTTATTTATTTTAGTTTTTGCTTCCCTTGCCTTTGAGGTCAAATTCTTTGAACCCAAGGTCCATAAGTTTAGTACTTATGTTTTCTTCTATGCAGTTTATTGTTTCAGGTCTTTTGTTTAGGTATTTGATACATTTTGAGTTAATTTTGGTCTAACATTTGAGATTAATTTACCTGAGGAAGCACAGTGTTTGTTTTTTTTTGTTTTGTTTTGTTTTTTAGCTGAGCCATCCTGCCAACTGTTGGTAGCTCAGCAGCAGCTCAGCTCAGGCGGTGAATGGAACTGGCAGCACAGTGTTTTAAAATAGCAAACAGAGTGGGGCATGGGCAAAATGGGTGAAAGTGGCCAAAAGGTATAAACGTCCAATTATAAGATTAGTAAGTCCTAAGGATGTAATGTACATCATGGTGACTATAGTTAACAACTCTATATTGCATATTTGAAAGTTGCCAAGAGAATAGATCTTACAAATTCTTATCACATGAAAAATAAATTTATAACTGTATGTGATGGTGGATGTTGACTAAATGCATTGTTATCATTTTGCAATATATACATATATCAAATCATTATGTTGTATTCCTAAAATGAATACAATGTTATATGTCAACTATATCTCAATTAAAAAAAAGAAACATAAAAAATAAAATAGCAAGCAAATGTTTATTAGCCTCTGGGAATAAATTCCATTCTATTTTATTTGTGTTAGTCCTATCTAATTAATCTGTAAATAAAATTCAGAAGATTGCTTTAATTTGGTAATGAGTTGCTGGCTCTTCTAATTTTGACATTGGTATATTATAAACTAACCAACAAAGCAACAAAAAGCATGGATCAAGGATATTTGGAATGTAAATACAATTTTTTTTTACCAGGGCTCTCAGGTTTGATCTAAAATGTCTAACAAGGATCACTTTAGTTAACACTGTTCTTTGGATTCATTGTCAGGATGGATTCATGTTTGGAAATCTCATCTATGTAGAAGGGTAAAAACTAACTGTCCTAACCAAGAGAGAAGAAAAAAAAAAACTAAATAAATAAACCAATGTTTTCTAAATACCAAGTGAGAACTTCAATGATTTATCTTCTAAGGATACTCTAGTCAACATTTTACTCTTGTGCTATTTTAATATGGCCATTAAAGTAAGTGTATCCCTTGCTTAATCACCCAGAGAACCACCTTCACATGGGATCCTATGGATATAAAGCAGCATCATAATGAATCTCTTTTTTCCCATTAATGTCTTTTACTAAATGTATAAAACATTTTATTTCTCATTAATGTAATTCATTAAATTAAAAAATAACTGAATGCATACACTTCTATTATTATCAGTGGTGTCCAAAATTCATAAAAATAACTCTTGCTAAGGTATACACCACACATTTTTATTAGTGTACCATAATCATAACAAGACAGAAATAGTTTTAGTGGACAATATCAAGAAAAATTAGGAAGGGGGTAAAAAACTACTTGGGAATTAAGCTCGGAGGAACCCAGATTCCTCCACTACATCTTCAAGTAGGCTGAGGCATCCTGCAAAAACATCATTAGAAGGGAATTATCATATTTCACTTTCACCAAGTTGAATACACCAGGCTGCCTTATTCCATGTTGTTTTCACACCGGAAGGTGTACTGATCCATCATGAGTTTTTCAGAGTTCACGCCTGTTTTCTATTTGTTTTGCGACCAAATCATGAGGCCTCTGCCTCCTAGCCCTTTCCAAAAGTGGATAGATATAAAGCAAACAACCATGTTAGTAGGCCAGGATGCCTACTAGCCCTTGTTTTTGGCATCCCCTGCTTTTCTTGGATTAGAATTATTACAGTTATAACTGTGTATAGCATTTATATTCTCACTGTAGGGTAAGCTCCAAGAACACAGGGCTAAGTCTTGGTTGTTCCACATACCATCTGGCACTTGGAGATTCTCAATACAAATATGTTGACTGACGGACATGAACTAAAAGAGCAAACTGCTTAACTATTGACCACCTGCATAATATCCTCAAATTCATGGCTGATTTGCACTGCCATTGCTCCAGGATGACCTTATCCCAACTTGCCCTGGAGTGGGAATGCTATCAGATAATGACATCTGACCTCCAAACCCTAAAGATAGGTGGTAACAACCCCTGAGAGAGAAAAATCCTAACTCCTGCTGCATAAGAGATTGGACTCCATCCTCCCCACAGCTTCCATCATATTTTTCTATAATTCTCTTGATGGTTTTGTATCTCAACTGATTTGGGATTTGTCTTAAATGCTTCTAGGACATCAGAGCCCAACCAAGAGTTCATGAAGAGCTAGCAAAAGTCAACTTTACATATCTAGTGGTATATCCATGGCTTCTGATGGTAACCATGCCTCAACTCCAATTTTGATTAAATGAATAAGTTTCTGTTAAGAATTAATGTTCTCTGGGAACAGTCTCCCCTAGGTCTTATCAATCCCCGCTTGACATGTACCCAAAATAGGACAGTGGGCCAATTTTTATAGACTTATTTTCTATCTTTAAAGAGTGTTTGGACTTACCAGCATTATAACTTTCAGAACAGTTTTATTCAACACTTTTTAAAAATTTTATCCTTAGAGTTGAAAATCCTGTTGCATTTCAGACCTTCTTATAGCTGCATTGATTAGTCTTCTAGGAAGCACAGCTGTAGCAATAATCCTGTCTCTGCATCTTTGCAAGCAGGAGGGAAGGCAGGAGATAAGAGTTGCCACAGGGAGTCTATATTTAATCTACAACTGGCTTATCCAAGTGTCTTATTGCTCCCTGAGGGTCTTACCACATGCACTATTGTGAGAAAAAAATGATAGAGAAGGAAGGAAAGAAAAGTTCACCCAAGATTGGTCTTCAACTAATTAATTCATTTCAGAATTGGCACAGGAGAAGTTTTTGCTTTGCTCGTAATGCAGACTCTGAGAAAACTAGGCCTTGTCTCTACCAGCACAACTTACTTTTCTGATTTTGCCCTGCGGCTGCTATTGGGGGAGGGCTGAGCTTTTTCTTGGCAACAATTGTTAAGGCTGCTGGGAGGCATCTGTAAACGGTAACTTCAATAGTTCCATCAAGGAATCCCCGTGGATGTACACTGTGGATTTTTATGGGCATTCACACAGGAGAATAAAGTGGGTATCTGAGACAATTATAAAGTCAATTATGAAATAAATAAATATACAAATAATTAAAACACAAAACAAAGTAAATAAACCTTCGGCCTCAAATGGGGAAATAGAGGAAAGCTACTTTTCTTTATTTTATTTTATTTTATTACTTTTTATTTATTTATTTTGTTTAGCTGAGCCATCCTGCCACCTGTTGGCAGCTCAGCAGCAGCTCAGCTTGGGCCGGGAATGGAACTGGTGACTCTGTTGCTCAGAGCTCACACTCTTGAGTGAGCTCTTAACCAACAGAGCCACTTGGTCAGCCCCCTACTCTTCTTTAAACGCACCTTTTATGGTCATTTCATTTCTTACAAGGTTACAGTGATTATCTAGCTTATTGGACATGAAATCCAAACATGCCTGGCTTTGCATATTTCTCTATCATTTGACCCCACCCAGAATCTTTAGGTATTCTAAAATGAAACCTCAGCTCAATGTCATTGTCATAAAATCACATCACATTTGTACCTACGTGAGAATCTTTGTGCTATTACCTTTGCTAGAATGGCCTTCTTCCTGTTGTGTGTCTATTTTAATTTCTTAAACATGAATTTCAATACTCTTCTTCCCTAAAACTTATATTGACTTATTACCCCTTTTTTTTCTGAACACCTTTAGCAATTATTATTATTATTATTATTATTATTATTATTATTATTATTATATCACAAAATTAAAATGCAATGAGTGGGTTACTAGGAACCAGTTAAGAAAAGACTAATATCAGTTAGGGCTATACAATTAATATGTCTGTCCTGATTCACCAGATGCTAGCTGCACTGCTTATGAACAGCAAAGGGTTAAAGGAGATCTCAGTTCTTTTTTTTTTTTTTAAGATTTATTTTTTTATTGGGGAGTTGGGGGAAGGGGAACAGATAAGTTGCTGTCGTTTTGTTCTTCAGTCTAGTTGTGGAGGACGTTACTTCACTGGCCCAAGTTGGTACCATCATTGCACTCTTCCCGGGCGAGGCAGATCAGTCCCCGGCTTCTGGACAGCTGCTCACAGCGGCTGCTGGCCGCTCATTCTGGCAGCTGGCTACACAAGGTAGCCCATGGCTACCCACCTGCCATCGCCGGCAACTCACGGCAGCCCAGCTCCAGGTCAAGCTGTTGTTCAGCATCTTAGCTGTAGAGGGCAGTGTCACTGGCCCTCATATGTGGGATCCAAACCAGAGCCCTCTGGTGTCCCAAGCCAGCTCTTAACCAATGCGCCACTCAGCCGGCCCAGATCTCCGTTCTTTTATAAGACAGTCACCAACGATTATGACCTGTTTTGTTCAGCAATGTTTGTATTTTATCCGCCTAGAACAAAAGGTAAGGCATCATCAAAATCACTGAATAAAACTCATAGGAACTAAAACTCACCACCATCTCTGCTTAGTCCTAGAAGAGGCTGCAGAGAACAGAGACAATAGAACTATTCTTTGGAGCCAGCAGAAGCTAAACAGAATAAACAGTTGATGCCTGAAAGTATAGAATTCACAAAATACAGGAAGAAACATAGAAGTCATATAAACTTCTCTATTGGTTATTTTGTAGGAGGGAGGATACATACCTGAAAAGACAGGGGCATGTACATTGGGTAAAACTAATCTGAAAAAAACTGCTAGAAAAGAGGGATGAGAGAGTGGAATACCTTCCCTCTTGGTGAACTGCAAAAGGTCCATGAAGGTTGAGCCAAGAGCTCAATACATGATACTCCCCACACCCTCCTAAGTGCAACTTTGGGATAATCATTTGAAATTGTGCACTATTCAAGGTAGTGAGTTGGGAAATCTATCAGCAGAAGACCACCCAGTAAAACATCAGTGGAACAGCCTCTGTCTTCCTTCTCTGTGTAAAAGAAGGCGGTCTTAACTTTGGCTACACAAGGTGTGAGTATCTCCAGCTCCCTGAGTACTAAACTAAAAACACCGATACTTTTGGTCAGCACTATTTATTTGATCAATCCAATGGTATTTTGGGAATTGGTGCTTGCTTTAAAAATCTCATGTTCCCTAATGTAGACCCAGATGTTCCCCCACCACATTCAGTATGAACAGGTTTTGTTAGTTTTCAGAAGCAAATAAGTTAAGAGATAGCATTTTCTCATTTCAGTATTTCCCATAAATCTTACTTGATGCATTACTATTTGATGCATATGTCCTAGTAGCAAAAAATTAAATAAAGCAAACATTGAAAATAGCTAAATGTACTTAGATTGATGCAATTAATAAACACATGTAATATGCTTCTGATTAGTGATTTATAAAATGGAATAGTGTTCATCAAAAGGAGCACCATAGACTTTGTTTGATAATCAAATTTGAAAATCAATGCCCAGAATCTTTATCAATTACATATAATTTAGGTGGTCCTAGTAGCTAAGCATTATTTAAAAGCAGATACCAGAATAGTCTGTGAACATGCTTGTGCATAGATAAAGCATAGGCTGATAACAATTTCTTCTCCCTAACAACTATACTGTCCAAACTCTTCAATATCATAATCATCATCATTAACCAAAACAAATATTTGTTTGACCATACACTGTATCTGTCATCTAGAACAGTTAGTCTTGCTCTAAGATGGATACCCTCAAATTCTATTTCATTTTTCTTTTGGTATGACATGCTTGAATCATGTTTCTTTGTCTCTGTCAGGTGCTTCATCTGTCGTTTTTTGTTTGTTTTTGTTGTTGTTGTTTGAAAATAACATAAAGGCAATACCAAAATGTCTCTCCTAATTTTCTCTAAAATCTTGTTTTGTTTTGTTTGATAAATAAAATAGACAACCAAGTAAAAAGAGAGAGTGTGCTTGCATGTGTGGGTGATAGTGTCAAGTGTTCCTGTGACCATCTCTCCACATACACAACTGTACTTGCACAGTTGGCCCTTCATTACTCATCTTCTCTTGCCCGTGTTTCCACGGGCTTATACTCTTTTGTTCACTTACCTTTGGCTGTGCTTCTTTGGTTTTTTTGCTCTTTTCTTCTCTTTCAGCCAAATATTACATAATGGAATTTCTTACTTCTTTCCCCTAGCCCTCTCCCATTCTCATTATGTGTTCTCTTATCAGATGATCAATTGCATTCTTCTGGCCGATATAACCATTTGTAATATTAATGGCACTCACCTTCATACATCCAGCTTCAGATCTTAAACCCAACTATCTACTCAACATTTAAATTTTTCCTTTTCTCTTCATCTAATACCACTTCCTACAATATTTTCTCACCCTGGGACTAAATTAGGAGCTAGCTGCTATTCATTCATAAATACTCTCTACTCTTCCTTTGTAGCAATCATGCTCAGAATTACTTAACACAAAGGACAATAGTTAGTTTATATACAGATATCCATAGCCTTCTCATTTACTTTCACATACCAACTCAAATTCCATTTTTGCTTGCTCATCAGCTTCTAAACTTGCATTCTGCTGATTGCAGAATTTGGTGAAGTGGAGAAGTGGGAAGTAGGTAAAGCAAACTTGATTTATATTGCAGAGAGTAGACTTACTCTAAGGAAAAGAAATAAAATCTATTGCCACTTAGAATGAGGGAGACATATTTCAAGGCAGACTATTGAGTTGGAGATTGTTCTGGAAGCAGTTTGGAATGGAAAGGAAGAGATTTTAGAGTGTCTGCCACTGTTGAGAGTTACTGAGAATGGGTACAAGGTGACTTAGTTTTTTTGAGTCTTAATTTACTCACTTATTTAATGTCTTTCCCACTTAGTTATCAAGTTATTTAAATAGAGAAACAATGTTTATTCTCCTTAATGCTATATTACAAACACCTATCAAGTTCTGAATTATTGAAATTGCTTGATCAACATTTCTTGATTGATAGTTAATTATTTATTTGTATGTTTTTAAGTTACTTAATGAGCTATAACCATGAACTTCAGTATGTTCTATGAGGACACAGATGAATTAGGAAAAGAGTTTTGACTCCTTGAGGTAAGGCTATATACATATAACCCAACTAGATTTTGATAAACTTTAGATTTAATGAAATTATTTTCAAAACTTTAAGGATTTAGTACATTTGTGCTGAGGTCATCACTCATTTTCTTGGAAATGGTAAGACATAAATCTAGAAGGACCAAAAGAAGTGGAATAGAAGAAAAAGCTTTAACATTCTTTAGGGAGGAGAAGGCATTTTATGTATTATTTCAGCCGTATGCACTTATTTGAGTTCAACATTTTCACAATGTTGTAGGTTGATCCAAAGTCCAAACAGACATTATTTTGTTTTAAATCATGAAATATAGAAATTAGTATATTTGAGTTTAGTGTATTTGTACCTGTGGTTTGTTTAACTTGATTTTTTTTTCCAAATTAAGTAATCTCTTTATAGGCCTCATTTCCTTTTGTAAAAGATTGTTTAATAAGATTTGCAAACCTTTTTCTGTAAAAGGCCAGATGGTAAATAGCCTATTTATTTTTTGGTAAATAGTATAAAGACTTTCCAGACTATATGGTCTCTGTTACAGCTACTTACCTCTGCCATTGTTAAGTGAAAGCAGTTACAGACAATATGTAAACACCTGGGTACACTTGTTTTCTAATAAAAGTTTAATTACAAAGCAAGTGATTGATCAGATTTGGCCAATAAGCTATAATTTGCTGACCTCTGCTGTATAACAATAAATATTAAATGGGTTGGTCATATAAAATAAGTGGGATAATAACTGGAAAATGCTTAGCACAATGCCTGGCACATAGTGTAGCTACTGAATGAATTATAGCTATTATGGTCATTAAGCAAAATGTGTTTTCTAAGACACATATTTGCTAATTAATTTAATTATATACTAATATTTGCTTAGATTTTATTTTATGACAGGTTCTATATAGTTAGATATCAGTATGAAAAATAATAAAAAAGAAAACCAAGTTTTGTTTTAAAATCAAGATATTAAATAAATCATGAAGATAAAAACAGTACAAAGAACATTCTTTTCTGTCCATGAAAGAAACACCATATGTGTCCTCCCGTCTTTAAACAACTAGAAAGTTTGAGGCAGGACAAGTAGCCTAGGAAATTGACCACACCCTCCTGGATAAAATGTGAGGGGCCTCACCAGTTATACAAGTAACAAGTAACTGTATCCCACAACTGCACCTGGAAAAAAAAAAAAACAACCAGTTTTATCCAGTTAAGCTGATCCCTATGACCAGGACCTGACCTTTAGCTAAGTATAAGGTCATTGTAATCTCATTTACATTGTGGTTACTACAACTACCATTATGCATCTGAGCCATGACAGTTCTGGAGGAGCCAAATAAGGAAATAAATGAGCAATGTCAATGGGATGTCAACAATTCCTGCCCCCAAAGGAATAAATACCCCTGATCAGGACTTTCTTGGTGCAACTCGCTCTCTGAATTTGCCCACATTTCCCTCCAAAGTACGTGCTTTCATTTCAATAGACTCCCTGTACTTTCTTGCGTGGAGACAAGAGTCTGGTCACCACTGCCCTGCTTTGAGTCTTCACTTGGACACCCCCATGAGCATCTGGTGACAAGTTGAGTACAATATGTGACAACTACTTTCAGATACTGGACACCAGGCAGCATAAGACTTTAATTTTTTTTTTTTTTAAGCAGCAAAATAAGTCAAGTGAACCCTGTGATTACCCTGGCTTTCTGCTTGGAGTCACTTTCAAGACCTTGGTACAAGGAGGGGAATCCCAAGAAAATAATGAGCTTCTTATTGAGATGAATATACAAAGGTCAGAGAACAGAAAGGTGAAGTTGGCAAGAATTTATGGGACAGAATGTTGGAAAGCAGGGAAGTATATAAAAAATGCCTCAGCAATCTGATCTGGAAAATGGTTCCCTTGAGGTATTGGCTAAAAAGACAAAAAAAAAAAAAAAGGGAAAAACCCCAAACAACAACTATTTTAGAAGATCTATAAGTTAAATAATTTCAGTGGCTCACAGAGGGTTGGGGCATATTTGAGTTTCCACCAGCCAGAGGAGAAAGACCTCACTGAACACATAGGATAAAATTTTGGTAGAAATCTAAAAAATTAAAAATTCAAAATGGTTATTCCTTAAGATTAAAGCTAAATTAGCTGTAAAGTACAATGTACTTTAGTCTCACCTCAACAAATCTCAAAAACAACCTTCAAAAAGAATGAACTTATCTCTAACTGTCTTAATCTGTGCCAAATCATCAATACCATCTAAAGAAATACAATCACATTAAGGCATTCAAGAACATAATATTTGCAATGTCCAACAATCCAGTGAAAAATCACTGGATATGCAAAGAAGCATAACAAGTGAGTCATACCCAGAAGAAAAATCACTCAACAGAAACATCCAAAATTACAGAGATTATAGAATTAGCACGAAATAACTTTAAAACAGTGATTATAAAAATCCTGAAAAGGTTTAAAGAAAAACACAAACTTAATGAGGAGAAATGAAAGACATGAGTTTAGAGTTGCTATATTAATATCAAATAAAATAGGCACCAAGACAGAGTATTGGTAGAGACAAATATATTTTTCATAACGATTAATCAACTCAACAAGATGACATGACAATCATAAACATCAATGCTTGTTTATCCAATAATAGAAGTTTGATATACATTAAACCCAAACTGAGACAATTTACAAGACGAATAGGCAAATCCACAATCATCACTAGAGATTTAAATGTCTCTCAGCATTTGATAGAATGATTGGGGAAAAAGTAAAGACATATTGGGTTGTTGGAAAAGTCATGACGCATTTTTGCAACAAAAAACAGAAAAAAATGCATCATGACTTTTCCAACAACCCAATAGGTGATTTGAACACTATTAAACAAAGTTACTTAACTGAATCTTGTAGAACAATACACCAAAGAAGTACAGAGTACATATTCTTTTCAAGTGCTCGAAGATTTACTAAGATAGACCACATATTAAGCCTCAAACATGTCTTAATAGATTTAAAAGAGATGAAATACAATGTAGCTTTCCTGACCACAACGGAATTAAAATAAAGCTAATTACAATAAGATATGTGAAAAATCTCCAATTATTTGACAATTAACAAATAATAATTAATAAAAAATGGGTCAATAAAGAAATCACAAGGGAAATTAGAAAATATTTGTATTGAATGATAAATTTGTGAGATGAACTAAAGTGATTTTAGAGGCATATTTGTATTTTTTAATTCTTCTATTGGAAAGGGAAAAAATTTCTAAAGTCAATGATCCAAGCTTCCACTTAGGTGGAAAAGAAGAATAAAATAAATCCAAATTAGAAGTAAATAAACCTAAGAAAGGAAATCAACACAATAAGAAACTGACAAATAATAAAGTTAACAATGTTAAAGTTAGTTCTTTCAAGATCCACAAAATTTATAAAATCCTAGCTAAACTGGTTAAAAGAGAAAATACAAGCTACAAATATTAATAACAAAAGAGATGCTATCACAACAGATCCTAAAAACATTAAGAGGATAATAAAAGAATATTATAAGCAAGTTTATGTCAACAAATTTACACTTAGAATAAATATTTTTCTTTCAAATTATTTTCTGTTAAAGTGATCTTCCTTTCATTTATATGTAATCTGCAGTTAAATTCATCAGGGTTGTTTTTATTTTAATTGTATATATTTACTTCCCAAGTTCTATTTTCCTTCCAAATCTGGGTCATTTTATTTTATTTTTTCAAATATTCAGTTGGATTTTTTTTAGTTAAATTTATCGGGGTGACAATGGTTAGTAAAATTACATAGGTTTCAAGTGTACAATTCTATAATGCATCATCTATATACACATTGTGTGCTCACCACCATCTGGGTCATTTTTAAAAATAGTTTTCTGTTCTCTATAGATATTTTAACCTCATGTATTCTTTATGTAAATATAGTAAACAGTTGCTTAACTTCTGTGTTTGATAATTGTAAATCTAAATTCTTTTCTGACTGTTTCCACTGGTCATCACTCATGGTATCTTGGTTATTTCTAAGAGAAAGGTTTATTTCTCTTAGAAAATGATGTAATTATTTGTAGCCTAGGATGAAGATGTATTCTTCTAGAAAGCACTGTCATCTGTTTTGGGCAAGCACATGTGTGACCATCAGCCATATTAACTAAATTCATAGTTTGAGCTTATTTGGACTACCCAGGATATATAAATGTGTGTTCCTACCTCTGCACTGCAAGTTGCGGTTATTAGGGATAAAATTTCTCTTTTGATCTTCTCAGATGCAAGGCACGTTCTTTTGTAGTCCCCTGAGTGTATGTTCTGAATGGCAGTAAGAAACATTTCTGGCTCACTCTTAATTTGAGGGTGAAACCTTTGTGATCTAATTTTGTCAAGGGAGTATGGTATAATTAAACTCCCTACATTGGGTAGACTTTGAGCTTTGTCTTCTGTTCTCAAGCCCTTCCTAACATGCATGGGCTCTGAAGTCAGATTGATTGGCTTCAGATCTCTCCAGTTTTGCTACTTACTAAACACGTGTCCTTGGTTGGTCATATTAACCTTTCTGTGCCTCAGTTTTATCGGTTCTAAGATTGAGAAAACAGTGCATCTATTGGATATGATTGTTGCATTAAATGGGAAAACACATGTCAAACTTATAGAAAATTCTGTACATATGAAAAAATATTCAGTTAATCATTGATGGATACAGCTTTTCACCCAAAATAATTCATGATCTAGCACGATGTATGCACGATGCACATAAATAATCCTAATGAATCTAATGTGATATGCTCCATGAGTGAGACAATGAAGCTGTATGAGAGTTTAAAAGGAGAAAAGGATATTTCACCAAAAATGCCACAAACACTTGTGGAAAAAAATCCATTAATATAGAAAATTAATTATATTCTTCTGTATTAAAATATTAGAGACAAAAACAGATTAATCGCTTGCCCTATGCACAACACTATTTAACAAGCTACATAAACAAACACACATAACACACATTTACAAGCAAATAGTCCCTCACTCTCACTTATTCTCTAAATGGTTTCTGTGGATATCTTGTTGTGGGCTGCAGTTTGTTTATTTTGTGATTTCTATCATCTATCTATCTATCTATCTATCTATCTATCATCTATCTATCTATCTATTTATCTATCATCTATCTGTCTGTCTATCTATCTATCTATCTATCTATCTATCTATCTATCTATCTATCATCTATCTATCTATCTATCTCTATATTGAGAGTATCGGTGTCTTTCCCCCAGTGTGGAGGGAATTTGGACTTTAAGCTTTCAAGAAAATCATGGACATCTACCCTTAAATATGGGGAAGACGGCAACTTTTGTCTTACGATTATTATTATTACTTTTGGTCGCAGCCTTGAAATTGCGAAGGGACAGTGCTAATGCAGCCCTGGCCACGGCGCCCTGGATGCCCTTCTCCAGCATCTGCCTTTAATCACAGTCAATATGGTC
Organism: Hipposideros armiger; assembly: GCF_001890085.2. Lineage (NCBI taxonomy): Eukaryota > Metazoa > Chordata > Mammalia > Chiroptera > Hipposideridae > Hipposideros > Hipposideros armiger. The sequence goes on from NW_017731386.1 coordinate 919,889, forward strand.
TGTGTTTAGAATCGAATGACTGTCATCATCTAGCACTAATGTTCTCTGTCACAGGGACTTAACAACCCATTAGGGGAACACTCTCAGAGACTTTCAAATTCAATATTCTCTCCAAACTCCTGGCTTTTTTATTATCTGTGCCATGTGGATTTCCAAGGTGGGATGCCCAATGGTATTATTTTTCCAAAGAGGTCATGGAAGAGATGTAGGGTTTTTTTTTCTTTTAAGTATATATTTTAACACATTTAAACATGCAAACCCACCATAGTCCCTATATAGAAGTCTGCATTCACAGATAGCCTATATTCAGGACTCAATGTGATTCTACAATAGAAAGTGCCCATGCTTTTGGATTGCAAAATATGCAATTACCCGGCACATGATTGAACTGAATTACAAACTGTTGTTGATTTTCTGCATGGAGCTTACTTGGCTCTTTGATATATATTTTCTCATTAGCTTCCCCTTGATTTATTTATGATATTGTTATGCATATAAAGGGCAGATTGCTGAAGTTCACATTGCAATGACCGAATTAGCAGTTGAAAAATTCACGGTTAGGATGTGCAGATGATTCCCTGAGCATTCTGAAGGTGTGCTCTGTCTCTCCTATAGCTGTGAAGCTGCCAATTCTATATTTACAACACCTCTCACATCTACCCTCCCTGTACCTTTGCCGTGGCCACCACTTCAGAACCTTGTCATCTCTTGCCTGGAAATTTGCAATATTTTTCTAATCATTTCCACAAATACAGGCTAATCCCCATGAAGGTCATGCTTCTTAGTGCTGCAAGATTGATAGTCCCAAATCACTATCCTGGTTATATTACTCTCAAATCCAAAAGGAGAGAAAAAAAGAAAAGAAAAGAAGGAAGAAAAGGCAGTAGAAGAAGGAAAGAAAAAGAAAGGCGAGAGGGAGAGCAATGCAGTCTCTGGAAAGAAAAATAGGGATGCAAATATATAGGGAGGAGGGTAGGGAAGAAAAAAGGGCTAAGAGGTAAGTAACTGCATGTGACAGTGGAAAGACAGCAAAGTTCTGTACAGTTGATTTCTGCCTGATATCACCTTTCTTTAATAAGACTCGTTTTTATGCAATTGGAATATAGGCCAATGATGGCTTCTGCAGTTACACACTTCAGTGGAACGTTTCTATTTAATCTGCCTAACTAGGTACTTCTCCACCTGTGTATCTCTCTGCTCGTCTAAATGGAAGGCTATTGTCACTGCATCCAAGCACAGGACATTATAATTAGGCCAATTTCAAATATTTATGGGGAAAAGAAAGGCATCCTCCTCTCACCCCTCTCAGCAGGGGCCATTATTGATTGCATGGTGATGAATTAGTGAGATGTGTAGGGAGGATTGTAGGGGGTGCAGAAGCTAGAATTGTTAGTGTTGACTGTGCCACATGCCTTTAAAAATCTAAGGCATACAATGAGAGAAGAAAGTTGTTTAGCAGCTTTAATTTTCCCACAGTCTAAAAAATAGTGTATTAGGATATGGGAGAAAATAGAGGTTATCACACATTGGAGGTAGAAGCGATGTTTTCTTTCTTTCTTTTTTATGATTCTAAAGGCCAGCTTACAAAGAGCCATATAAGCAGCTCTAAACATTCCAAGTTGTAAAATAAAGATTTTGTGTCTCCCAAAATCAAGTTGGAAAATTGAAATCTTAATAGCTACTTCTTTTTTAAAAAATGAAGAAAATGATGAACTGAACACATTATGGAAATTTAGTTATATTCATAGTTATGAAATATACAAAACAATGAAAAGATCGGAAACCTGTTCATTTCCTTTTTTAAGAAAAGTGATGAGTAAACATATTCAATCATGTGGATTCACGTAGGTTTTTATAAAATCATATTCAAACCTTATAAACTGAAACCAAGAATAAGAATCTAGAAAAGGACATACTTTTCTAATTAAAGTAAATTGTTGCTACTTTCATCATCTCCATTCTAATGACACCAGTTCCTGAGCACTAGGATCGAAAATGTTCATTGTTCCACCAATACATCTCTATCAGCTCAGAGCCAAGAAAGTAGCAATTAACAATTGTATTACTATTTGCATAAACAATAAATTTATTATATTTTTGAGATGCATTGTGTCCTCACCATGTTTAGGGACAGATGAAGAATGTGATCATACATTGTTGTTACTTATAATAGTGATAAGCTTTAAACTCTGTTGAGTTTTTTTTAATATTTAAAATACATTTGAAAGTTAAAGAAGAGCTAATGTAGGGTTCTTTTACAGATTTTTTTTTTTAATGAGAACATATTTTGGTGTTAGTGCTAGACACCAGTAGATCTTAAAATGTAAACGATCTACTGATTGTAATTTAAGATTAAAAAGCAAGGCCGCAACAACCAAAATGCCCTTCAATAGATGTATGAATAAACAAACTGTGGTTCATTTAGACAAGGGAATATTATTCAGTGATAACAATAAATAAGGATCAAGCCAAGAAAAAGCATGGAGAAAACTTAAATTTGTATTGTTAAGTGAAAGAAACCAGTGTGAAAAGGCTACATACTATATGATTCCAACTATATGATCTGAAAAGGCAAAGCCGTAGAGACAGTAAAAAGATCAGTGGCTGCCAGGGGTTGAAGAAGGGAATTATGCCAGTATTGCTCATGACCAGTAAGTGCCAAAACATATCTTCTATTACCCTGGAGGAGCACTACGTGACTAACCCCGAGTCTGCTGAGTTTGTGCTATGTCCTAGTTATACAGTTGTGCAAGGCTTAATGAAGCACTGTCCAGCTAATTGTGGGAGAGATGCTATATAAGAAAAGGAAATCATTTAGGCACTTACAAGTTTTCTCTCCATTTTAAAGGCATTAACACTGGTAATTGTCAACAATGAAGAATGAAGTAGTGTATATAAAAAGGAAAATAGAGAACTCCAATCAGAAATCTCACAGTCCAAATAACAGCCTTCAGTTCTACATTGAAAAATTGGCAAATAAATACCAATGTATATGCTTAAAGTAAAAATGCATATAAAATAAGTGTCTTTTCCATGATTCCCAGATTATCTCGACTTTTTCTACTATTTTGACCAAATTTAGGTATCAAATAGACTGAATAAGAAAACTTCTACTACATGTTGGTATCTTAATGTTTATTTTATAGAACAAAACCCAAACAGAATGTCTATAATGTTTGTGTAGGGGAGGGTGATTTGGGTAGAGTATATTTCTCAATTTTCTGCCTTTCATTCCTGGGGAAAGTGAAAACACATAGATTATTTTCCGTAACCAAAGATATTACCACTTGCTCAATGATACATACAAAAATCGACGGTAAATGGCTAACAGGAAATGGCATCTATAAGTCACTTTCAAGCTGTGGTGAACAAAACTTCAGGAAATCTTAGGAGCTTTCTTGGGGACAACAATGGCAGCAAAAGAGCACAGAGGCACCTGACATCTATTATAATAAAACAGCTCCATTTACTAGTTTTATATTTTGGATGTAAGCACATGATTTTGTTCAAATAAATGCTTCCTTGGCTAAAAAATTAATTAGAAAACTGCTGGCCTAGAGATTATGCTTTGAAATTTTAACCTAATATATTAATGGCATAAGTCACAAAATCAAATGTGGGAAAAACCATGTAGAAAAATGAAAAGAACAGTGTGAGATAATGCTATTAAAAGGACAATAAAGGTGAGAAATGTTAAATGGATTTTGCAAATGTATACTGAAGAAAAAATATTGCATAAAAATAGTTCCTCTAACAAATGAGAAGAGTCACTAAAAAGCCATCATTTTAAAATTGATGACATATTAGACTCACTTAAATCAATTTAATAATAACATAAAGGTAAGCTAAATTTCATTCATTGGAAGGATCTTTTAAAATATCTTTTAAAATATATTTACCTATATACTTGTGGAAACGTAACTGTGGAATTATAACTGTATAGTTCCATATGACATTATTTTTATATAAGCAATTAAATTTGGTTGTATTTTAATAAATCATTTAAAATTTAATTTATAGTCTTTTTCTTTTAATTTAAGGGAGACCAAAGAATATATTCCAGAATAAGGAAAAAAAAATAGATTCGAAGTGTGTTGAAAGTGGCATTATTATAATACAAGATTATTGTAATAGTCAAGAAATATATGATGTATCTTAAAACTTTTAGATTCAAAGACTTTTAAGGTTAGGGTGAAGCAGTATTGTATACAGTCCACATTTTCATTTGCTTCAAGTTCAAATCCCTTAGCCTCACATTTGGTGTTTTCCATTAATTGACCCAGCATTCATCCTTTGCTCTTACTGAGCAACAGTTTTCAATAGAATTGTGTGTAGGGCAGTGTATGAAATGATATAGATGTTATTTTAAGCTTTTATTTATGTTATTCATTTTATTTAGAATGTGTGCTACTTTCTGTTTTAACAATTCAAATTCTATTAATTCTCTAAAATCTATCTCAGGTCCTGTTCCATGAAGCTCTCTCAGGAACCTCGGGTCCTAAAAGATAGTCCCTTCTTCTGAATTCCTAAAACAATTAAAATGTCACAGTTAAAATGTATGCTTGAGTATGTTATTTTATGTACTCTAGCATATCCAACTGAGTTTTAAATATTTGCTGAATGTTTAATGGATAAATATTTGTTGAGAGTTTAATGAATTATAATTTCTGAGATTAAGGTCTTTGCCTATTTTTTAATTCTTCCAAAAACTGCTTGGCAGTCACATAGTCACAAAAATATGTGTGCTGATTTTTAATTAAATAATTGATGAAATGAAATGTTTTTATCAAGTTAAAAAATTACACTTTTAAAACAACTTTCACATCTGTTATTTTTCATGATATTATTATAAGAATTCTATTATTTGGTGTGTGGATAAAAGAGGACTGATTTTGCTCAACTTGTCAATGTCAAGTATTAATAATACCTGACCAGTACCTACAGATTCTGACTTCCAGTACAATAATTTTAGGATTATGAAGGAAAGTCATTAAAGTTTAAACTCTGGGTTATGTATCAACTTTCTTAAAAAATACATCAAATATTTTCTCTTAAATTTTCATTTCAAATCCTTTCTCTTCTTTGTTCTCACCCCTAAGTTAGCATTCAGTGTCAGAAAAATTACTCTGGAAATACACATACTGTAAGTAAAGAATTCAGGACCTAGCAAAGCTTTCTGACATTCCACTATTAACCAACGCTTCTTCTCAACCTTGGTGCTTCTATAACGATCTGCATTTTTTTTTTAGATTTTAATGTAGTCCTTTCTGAGTATTTTTACTTCCTCTATTTGGGTTATAACCCTTTGCATAATAGGAACTAAATAATATTTACTCCTATGCCTGTCACGGCCTCTAGCAGAGTGTCTTTAACAGGGTAGGCTCTCTGTACATGTCTGATAAAAGGAAAACATGTGTTTGTGTTTGTGTGTATGTGTGTGTGTGTGTGTGTGTGTGTGTGTGTGTGTGTGTGTGTGTGTGTGTACAGAGGAAGAGATAAATGACTGGTGAGGATCTAAAAGGAAAAGGGATTTTTCCACTAAGAGTCTGGATAGATCTTCCAGATTTTTTTGTTTCCAATATATTCCATTCCCACCTTTATAGAACCATAAATTCATTGCCATCCAGTTTATGTTCACTTTACTCCACTGAAGCTCTTGGGGGAAATATCTGTAATGACTTTATGTAACTAAATACTGTGGAAATTTCTCAAATCTTTTCATATTTTCTTCTGGACTTTTACAATGCTACAATAATATTTACAATTATTCCTTTATCGGTGGAACTCTCTATATTTTTTGCTTCAGTGATCCACTTCATTTGTCTAACACTACTATATGGGTCTACAACCAACTCCTAGGCATTGTGCTAAGTGATGTGGAATACTAAGATGAAAAAGCAAGACAAGGTTATTCCAACATGAACTCACATTAAAGTGAATGTAAATAAATAGGGGAATGGGTAACTATCTTCTATTTGTGATAAATTCTATGAAAGAGACAAACAAGGTGTTGAAGGAGAGATTGACCGGAGTGGACCATTGTGGAAGTCCTCTCCAACAGGGGAATGGTGATGCAATACATACACTACCCTAGTGATCCCACCTGGTAAATAATATGAAGCAGAGTTCATTTGGCAAAGGGTATAGTGTAGGTGCAGGTGCTGAGGAAGCAAAACCAAAAAAAGACCCAGTGACTGGGTGTAGGGAAGGACACAAGGGTTGGCATAAGATGAGGCTGGAGAAATAAACAGGGGCCAGATTATGCAGGGCACTGTGGGCTTGGGGAAAATGAGTGGTGTTAAAGGTCATGGAAAGCTTTGAAAGGAATTAGGCAGAGGAATAACCTGATCCAGTGTCTGTTTTTAAAAGATTACTCTGGCTGCTGTAGGAAGCACTGATAGGAAGAATAAAAGCAAGTATGACTGTTTCATGCCCCCCCCCCCACATCTCTGATAACAGCTCTGGCTATTTTGTTTATTCCTTCCACCTGACTCTTATACAAGGGGTCTGTCTGTTTTGTTTTCAAGCCAATGTTGTTTTTCTCTCTTCATGCATTATCCCTTGAAAATCTCACCTAGTGTCATGGTTTAAACACACACTTATAGCATAATGCTTTTTTTTTTAAGATTTTATTGGGGAGTTAGGGGAGGGGAATAGCATTGGGGAGTCGGGGAAGGGGAACAGACAAGTTGCTGTCCTTTTGTTCTTCAGTTTAGCTGTAGAGGACGTCACTTCACTGGCCCATGTTGGTATTATCATTGCACTCTTCCCGGGTGAGGCAGTCACTCGTATGCCATTGGATGGCCACTCATGGTGACTCACAGCAGCCCAGCTCCAGGTTGAGCTGTTGTTCACCATCTTAGCTGTAGAGGGTGCAGTGTCACTGGCCCTCATATGTGGGATTCAAATCAGGACCCTGCTGCTCAGAGCTGGTGTCCCAAGCCAACTCCTAACCAACGCACCACTTGGCCAGACCTAGCTTTCAAAATCTAAAATCTCCTACACAGACAACTTCTTGGCTTCTGTCTTATACATTCACTTTTCACCTGAACATATTCATTTGAATATCCATGGACGGCTAAAACTTGGAAGTCCAGAACAGAATTATTTTATTTTCCTTAGACTGACTCTTTTTCATTTATTTTCTATCACAATTTCAGGAAACTGAAATAGAAAGTGTCAGTCCAAACCCAAACATGAAATTCATTAGTACTTGACTGTCCTATATCTAATAAATCATGAATTCCAGAATTCCAGTATTTCTCCTAAATTCCTTTTGAATCCTTCTGCTTTCCTTCAACTCAACCATAAACAGTTCCAGTTCAGGCACTCGTCAACTCACTTTGGTCTCAGTAGCATTCAAACCTTACTTTATCTAGTTCCTTTGTATCTAGATTCACCCTTCTCAATCATATCCTTCACAACACTTTTGAGCTTTCAAGGCTCAACTTTGGGAACATAGATAAAACAATCCAGGATGTATCAGAGGCAATGGAATGGTATCTAAAGATGGCAGATCATCAGATCTCCTGAACCTCTGTGATGAGCCTCCCTCTCTTTCTCTGATGGTGCTGCCTATGTGTAGGGTTGGATAATTTACCTACATGACTCTGGCCACAGTTCTCCAGCATATATATTTATATACACACACATACTGGATATATTTATTCCATTTCTAATTCATTCTCCATGGCAGTCTTTCTAATATATACACTTGATTACATCAACACTCAGTTTAAAATCTTATTTAATGGTTTCTTATTTTATATGGGGTCAGCTCCAAATACCTTAGCTATTCTCTAAGACAAGCTTTATCTCATAGTTCTAGCCTTGGATTCTGACTCCCCTGTCTTCCATTATTCTCATCACTCAAGCCACACCAGAGGCCCAATATTACCTAAACTCTCATGCTCATTCCTTCCTTCCTGAATATGCATCTATATTCTCATTCTATAGATAAATTCATTATACTTCAAGAACAACTCAGATGTGACTTCCACTGTAGAACTCTCCCTCATCAGTGTATGTATAGACTGCCATAGAGTCATAAAGAAAGCACCAAACCACACTGCATAGCATCAGTCACCCTGCATTGCATCATAGAATCACAAGCAGACCATGGACTATTTAAAGCCAGGGGTGATGTTGTACCTTATTTGTACTTTTGTAGTGCATAGTGCAATGTTTTATAATTTTAAAGATGTACATATAACATGTGTTTGTGGAACTGAATGAATAAATGAATGGAAAAATGAATGGGTAAGGGCATTGTAATCATAATTAGAAGTCCATTTAAGTATACTTCGTTAAAAGGAATAGAGATGGGCCGGCGAGTCGCGCGATGGTTAAGAACTGGCTTGGGACACCAGAGAGCCCCGGTTCGGATCCCACATATGAGGGCCAGTGACACTGCCCTCTACAGCTAAGATGCTGAACAACAGCTCAACCTGGAGCTGGGCTGCCGTGCGTCAATGGCGAAGGCATAGGCTGCAGCCCCTGTGGCAGTGGGTTGCCATGGGCTACCTGTGTAGCCAGCAGCCAGCGTGAGCAGCCAGCAGCCGCAGTGAGTAGCCATCCAGAAGATGGCGACTGATCTGCTTCACCCAGGAAGAGCGCAATGATGGTGCCAACTTGGGCCAGTGAAGCAACGTCCTCCACAACTAGACTGAAGACCAAAACGACAGCAACTTGTCTGTTCCCCTTCCCCCAATTCCCAGCATTGTTCCCATCCCCCCAATTCCCCAATAAAAATCTTAAAAAAAAAGGAATAGAGACAACAATGAGAATAGTAAAACTGAGATTCATTATGTGAGAAAATGCCTATCAGTGTTGAATATCAAGACCAAGATTCAAGAAAATAAGGCAGAAAAAAAATTAATGCTTTTACCAGGTGAGATTAAACAGAGTGGTGGGAGTAGAAATGTGTTGATCACACAGGAAAGTTATAATATGTGGCATATTGGCAGAAATTACAAATATATCAGAAAGAGGCAAAATATGAGACTAGAGAAAGAGAAAGGAATATGTGAAGAAATATACTCAGTTACAGGCATAAAGAAATTGCAAAGAAACAGACAACAGAGACAGACAAATATAAGAAGGACTACTCCTTATAAAAAACAGAGTAAGTCTGTTTTTTACTCTTTTTTGAGATGAGTGTGGAGTAAGGGAAGACATCATCATTGACAGAGGATGCCTGAGTTACAGAAATTTAAGTTGAGGTACTTGAAAAAGAAACACAAACCAATTTTGATTAAGATTGTTCAGAGAGTAATTTGTTCTCTGTTCCTACTGAGATGCAAATCTATTTCTAGCCTTGGTTGGCACTCCTGTTTCCAAGAAAAGCCTTTGCAGAGTAAAAATTGGTTTAATTAAAAAAAAATATATATATATATGGAATCACAACTATAGAAATTTTTGAGTTATAGTTAAAAGAAAAGATACTTATTTTCCCAAATATTTTGATAGTAAGTTGCTAACATAATGATGTCCCATTCCCTCACAATCTTTTTGGTGTGCACTGCCTATAGATAAGGACATCCGTCTTTAAAGCCACAAGGAATTTCAAATCAGAAATTAGCATCGATGCATTTCTGTCATCTCCTCAGACCCACTCATATGTTACCAATGGCTTCAGTCATGTTTTGCTTAGCTAAAGGATCCATTCAGCATCATGAGCGCGTTAGTTGTCACATCTTTTTGGTCTACTTAAGTCTGGAAGAGTTCTTTAGTCATTCTTTTTTTTTCATTTTGACTTTTAGGATCCTGAGGCTTTTGAAGATTGTTTTTGAAATTATTTTGTAAAATTTAGGTTTGTATGAAGTTCAATGATTGGATTCAGGTTTATTTCTTAAGCAGAAAATCACAGTGGTGTTATCTTACTGCAACCTATCAAATGGTCCAAGGTTTTTATTTGTCTCGTAACTGATGATGTTTATTTCAGTCACTTGATTGAGGTGCTTTCATCTAGGCTTCCACAAATAAATTTATTCCCTTTTGTAATTAATACGTATTTGTGAGATGGTACTTTATAACAATATAAACACACTTTTCTCAACAAACTTTCACATTTATTTATTTTTTATTTACATGTGTAGGCACTCATGTTTTATTATTTTGTTTAATGGGACCATCAGCATTCACCAGAGAACTTATTAGAGATGCAAATCCTCAGGCACCATTCCAGACTTGCCTAATTCGAAACTTTTGAGGTGGGCCCAGAAACCTGCGTTTTAACTGTCCTCTATGTGGGTGTGATGCATGCAAAAGTTTCTGAACCATTTGAATACTGAATCTCAATCCTGGCTCTATATTAAAAATCACCTGTGGGAACCTTTAAAACTACCAAATCTTGGGTCTTATCCCTAGAGACTAGACATAAATTTCTCATGGATGGGGCCTCACAGTCAATATTTTTTTGTTTCCAAAAGTGATTCGAATGTGCATCCAGGGTTTAAAACCACTGGAGGGTTTTATCTGAGGCTGTGGTTCTCAAACTTGGCACCACACTGTAATCCTCAAGGTAGCTTTAAAGATTACGAATGCCTGGATCTCACCCATAGAGATTTTAATTTAATTAATCTGCAGTGCAGCATGGGCATCATCATTTTAAAATACTGTAATCACCTGGAGAATTTTTAAAATTACTGATGCCCAGTTCAGACCACTCCCTACACAAATTAAATCAGAAACTCTCAGAAGTAGGATCCAGCATTAGTAGTTTAAAAACTCCCCAGGAGAAAAAAAACAAACAAACAAAAACAACAATTCCCAGGTGATGAAAATGCACATCAAGTTTGAGAAACTGATGTTCTGGGTCCTTCTACAACATGCAGTGTATTCTATAACAAGGCTACTTACTCCCTTTTTAATAATAATGAAATTATCCCTTATTGAATCTGTAATGCATGTAAACATGGTGCTAAGATCTTTGCATTTAAATATAATTATCACAATAGCTCCCTGAAATTTATGGTATTGTCACACTTATAAGGAATTGGAAGAAATTGCGCAAAGAATTACCTTGTCCCAATTCACACAACCAATAACAGGAAAAGCAAACATTCAAACTTAGCCTCTGTGACTATAGAATATTAGCTCTTAACAATTATGCTCCATCTCGTCTCACTCCTTATGTGTAAATCTAGCATTTTGGGGGCTCATTTATTTCATTTTAACAAATATGCTTTGGTTATAATAGGCATTAGATTACATTTCAGATATTCACAAGTTAAAGCCAGAAAATAACATGCACAAAGATTTCGTAAGTCCAAGCCACTTCTTTTCCAATGAGAGGTGTCCTGGGTTGGGTGACATATTAAGAGTCTAATACCATATTGTGACTCAGCAAGGAAGACTGGAATAAACATCTTAGTGTTTTGAGTCAGGCAGAAAATGGCTGAATCCTGTCTTTGTGAATATCTCTCTGATTCACCTATAAAATGGGAAAATAATAACCATTGTCCAAGATTTCTATGAAATTTGAAGGATGGAAAACAGCAAATGCATCATGCCTGGCATGCAGAAGAGGCTTATTAAGTGAAATTATCATAACTCCAAGTTTTCTTTTATGAAACATCTTTCTTCCAGATAGAAGGGAGATTGGGGACGGGGCGGGGGAGGGGGTAAGAGCAACAGGCATTTGGATACATTTAAGCGTCCTCTTCAGACCAGTGACGTTGGGATCACCTAAGATATTGTTAGAAATGCAGACTCTTGAAGTCCACCCAGATTTTGTATTTCAGTAAGAAGCACAGGAGATTCGTATGTGCAATAAAATTTAAGCCAGGGTCCTGAACAATTCCTGACAGAATGAAACACATTGAGTTTTCAATGGGACATGTGAGGAGGTTGGTTGGTGGGGTTGAAGTAAAATTGGGGAGTTTAGAAAGATTTCAGAATATAAAATCTAAGCTTGAATTATACACAATTCTCCTTCAAGCCAAACCTAAGCCACCATCTTTTTTTTTTACAGAATCAGGACCCAGGTTTGAAATTCCTTTTCTTGTTTACTATCAAGTTAATGAAGTTCCGTCTGTGATTATCCAATGACTCATGTTGATTAGTTGTTGAGGGTGTTCTTTAAACTTTTGAGTTAAGTTAATGTGTATTTTTAGGCTAGATGACATGTTCTTTCCTCCCAAGAGGAAGTGTTTGAGGTGGAAATGAACTAGTCAAATATTTGTCTCCCCCTAAGGTGGGGGTAGTTCAGCTGTAACAGACTGTATACAGCAAAACTTGGATTGTGATTAATGTAGTTTGCAAGTGTTCTGCAAGACAAGCAAATATTTCAAACGCATTTTAACATGGTAAATGAGTGATGTCTTGCAATACGAGTAGTTTGTTTCCAGAATGAATTATGCTCGCAAAGCAAGGTATTACTACTGTATCTTGGAAGGAGTTGTATACCATCCTGGGGCGACATCCTTGTGATAGAAAAGAAAATGTCACCCAATCTCGTGATAATAACCATAAATATAAGGGAAATGAAATGGCAGGGACAGTTAAATCCACGTTCCCTTCATAATGTTAAGTGGTTCTTTTTGGTAAAGGTTGCTATAAGTCTGTAGGCTATCTTGTATACTTTCAAGATACAATTGCAATGATCATAATTATGGAATTCCTAACATTGTGCTTGCAACTACTTGGAATTTTGATTGTTATTGCTCCAATTATATTTGTTGCACAGTGTGTGTGTGTGTGTGTGTGTGTGTGTGTGTGTGTGTGTGACAGTGTGCACGTTTTTTGTTGTTTTTTTTTTTCTTTTTCTCCAAATGGAATTAAAGGTTGTAGTTTATAGAACATTTGTTGGGGTAAAAAATAAAAAGGTTGTGGGGAAGAGAAAATGTCATCAGAGAGGAACTGCAAAATAACACCATGAAAAGGATAGCATATTGTAAGAGGCGCTGATATGGTAGATGGTCCTTATTCAATGGAGAGTGAATGTAGGCCTAACGACCAGATGGCAGAGCTGAACACAGAAATTCCATATGTGTGATGGCAGCTAGGGACGGCCATTGACATACTTGCTTTTCCAGCCAAATGCCTCGGCAGATGCATAGTTTTACACTTTAACATTGCAATATGGCACTAAAACCCAGGAGAAGAGTTAGATGTAAGATTGAAAACTGATTTAAAGTGGCAGAGTTTAAATCAGATCCTATCCTATCAGGGTGAAAGCTATGAACAGAATGTGAGGGGAGATTAGCCTTCTTTAGGATTGTATTTTGGATCTGCTTGTCTTGTCACGTTTTCTAAAGAGGAACTAAACCTGGTCATATTAGTTACAGGCTTCTTCCTGTCCTCAAGCTTTTCTAAAATAAAATAAAACAAAAATCAAGTTTTGAAAATGGATTATTAAAGGAAAGCAGCATTAATGTGCTCTGCTTGCAATCTGAAAGCTCATAATGTGAGTTATTTTCCACTTTGAATAAACTGTGAGATGTACTTGAAAATTAGATTTTTATTTAATTGCATTTTTCTGTGTGAGACGCTAGAGGCAGCCATCTTTGTGGAAAAGGGATCATGTCTGTGCTGCACTGCTTAGAAAGCCCTAAGAAAAATTAGTAAAAACAACAACAACAAAAATTAACAACACCCAAAGATTTTTACTATTTTAATACACATATTTTTTGGAATACTGACAAACATCAAAGTGTTTTGAAATTATTAAGCTATGAGCTAGAAAGTCATTTGCAGGTTTTTTTTTCTGGTCTCAGCTGTCTTCCATAAGGAAGATGACTGCCAAAGGCAGCAATAGCAAATTCATTTCCCCAAACATATCCTATGTTGGGCAAGGGAAGACATTCTTTTACACTTTAACTTTGTCCATGCTCTTGGAGTAATGTGTTATTGAAGGCAATATAGTGTGTGCCAGCTTTGGTCCTATCTAACTTGCTTCTGAAACGAGACCTAATGGCCTGTTGAGAGTAGGAAATGTCTTCTATGATGGCTGCCTTCCCTTTTTAAGTACTGTATTTGCCGG
>NW_017731386.1:935447-960475 GCF_001890085.2 Hipposideros armiger
ATATATATATATATATATATATATATATATATATATATATATATATATATATATATGATCATTGGACACTTTAAACCAAATCTTTGTTGGAATCTTTTTAGGCCAATATTCACAGCATGTCTTAGTCTATTTATGCTAATGTTCAAGACCTTTCAAGTCATATGAACATAATCAAACACTTCTCTTTTTTAGCTCCAGCACATGGCCTTAACACATTCCAATGTGCATTTGTTTTCATAAACTGATTTCCTTACTTGATATAGTCTTACCCCTCCCCCCACGACTCATGATTTTTACCTGTTCCTCAAGATTCAATTCAGTTTCTTCCATATAGAAACTTTCTGTGACCTCTTAAGCCCAGAACGATCAATTTATCTCAAGTAACTTTAAGCCTGTCCACCTCCCTTAACCTCCCAGCAACTGTTCTCTTCTACGTTGCCGTAATTTCTCACCTTGAGCACTGCAAACCCCTTCACTTAGGCACACTGTTTCCGCTCATTCTGATCTGTTATTTATTTTTTTCCCAAAATGATCTTTTTAAACTATATCACCTGCTCTGCACCCATATTCTAGTGGCTTTCTCTGGCTTTTAGGAAAAACACCTATATCATTAATCTGGTCCCTGGGTAACTTCCTGGGTTCAACTGCCCTAAGTATATCCTTCTTTCCTTCATTTTCCCTACTCTCCTTTTTACCCCAAGATTCTACACAGGCTGTTCCTTCTCTCGGGATTTGTTCCATCTCTGCCTAGTTTACTCTTGAGGATCCTTTAAATTCAGAGCACTTTAAATATGAAGGAGAACCAACAATGTCTAAGCCATATGCTTACTTTTCGCCAAATACTAAAGCCAATGTTAACATGAGAAGGTTTTCTAGCTTGCCTTAAATTAATCATCACTTTTCTTAAGTTGCCCAATATTTTAGAGAGAGAATGGAGAATTAGCAGCATTCTCCATCCTTGGAGGGACACCGGTCTCCATGGAGGGACTCATGGCATTAGAGTGGATTGTGTGATTCCTTGTTCTCCATACCTACATACCTGTAGCATGTTGCATACAACAATATCTGATATCTCAAATGCTCTTCTTACCATGTAACCTTGACATGCTTCCCATTCAGTGATAGGGTCTATGACCTGTTTCATTGATCCGTGGCAGAGGTCTGTGACTGCTTTAGCCAACAAAGTACAGTGGAAGTGAAAGTGATGCTCTGTGACATTAAATCAATCAAATACCTTTATTTATTAGCTTCAAAACACAGACTTAGCACATAAGTAAATAAAACACTCTTCTCCCTTGCCCTTTTGGGATTTTCACTCTTGGAACCCAGCTGCCATCACTGTGAACAGGCCCACAGACAAGTTATATGGAGAGGACAAAAGTAAGAGTTCCAGTTTTCAAGCCAGCTGAGGTCCCTGATAACAATGAGCATCAACCACCAGATACATGAGTAAGGATATTGATAAATGACTCTAGGTCCCTGCCATTGAGTCATCCAACCAACATAATGGAACATAGATAAGCTGGCCCCACTGAGGCCTGCCTGAATTCTTTACAAAATTTGTGAGACTATTAAAATGGTGATTTTATATCAACTAATTTTGGACTGGTTTGTTATGTAGTGATAGTAACAATACCTACCTTTAATGGTGATACCTGAATTCACTGTCCTCCTTCAAACAGGTCAAAGCCTTATAAGACTCCTAAGAAGCACACCATATACCCAAAGGCTGGTGACTGTGATTTCATTAAGAAAGGTAGTTCAGGGAAATTCCCTCTCCTAGGATTATGTTCCCTTCAGTATTTATTTTCCTCTTCTGTGGAGTCTTTTCTTTGTAGCTGCTAAGGTAATATAGACACAGTACCAAGTTCCACTTTGGGTGTCCTAGCAGGCCCATGTTGGGATCCAGGATAAAGAAGTGCGGATTTGATATCTTAAGTCAGCGTGGATTTAGGGAAGAAGGTTGATTATCCTTGGGATCATTTTTCTTCTCCTTACTCTCCATTTACCATAACAAGTGTTTCTCTTTAAAGTCAGCTTTTTGTTAGTTAGGGACCTGTGGTTGACTTGTTTCGAAATTTAAAACAGAATTATTAGCCAAAATTGTCTTAGTTTGGGCTGAGATCAAAATTATCAGCCAAAATTGTCATAGTTTGAGCTGAGACAACAAAGTACCATAGACTAATGGCTTATAAACAACAGAAATCCATTTGTTACAGTTCTGAATGTTGGAATTCTGAGATTGGGGTGCCATCATGGTCAGTTTCTGGTGAGGACCCTGACCCAGAGTTGAAAGCTGCTGTCTTCTTCTTGTACCCTCCCATGGCAGTGAGAAGACAAGAGAGCTCCCTAGGGTCTTTTTTACTAAGGCACTAATCCCATTCATGAAGGCTTCACCCTTATGACCTTATTATTTCTAAAAGGACCCACCTCCTAATACCACTACGTTCAGGTTTAGGATTTTAACATATGAATTTGGGGGGTGGGGTATGCTGGTATACAAATGTTCAGTCCATAACACATATTCAGGCAAGGATTTGAATGTTTATTTATCTGGAGTACCTTTTCTTACATAATAAACTCATCTGAAACCTGCAGCTGAGATGGACAGATGGGTTTCCACTGGTCTAAGGGTTCAGAGTGTCTGTTTTCTAACTTTCACCTCTTAAAGACATGTCTAAGATTAACTTGTTCCTTTTTCTTTGCTTTTTCACACAACTACCATCCTGGTTTAAGCTTTATTTATGTTTTCTATCTAGTATACAGGAAACAAACAAACAAAAAAAAAACAATAAGTTCAAATCTCTACTTACTTCATTCCATTTTGCCATACGGCAGAATTGAAGGTAGGATAAAAATGATTAAAAGCATAGGAGTAAGAATATCTGAGGTAAAGGTCTGGTTTTCCCCCTTATAATGTAGATAACTTTGATCAAATTTTTTAACCACGTCGAGCCTAAGTTTCATCAACTGTAATGTGAACTGAAATACATCGAAACTCATAGGATTGTTGGAAAAATTAGTTAAGCTCACACATGCGAATCAGTCTGAATAGTTCCTGACCCACTGTAAGAGATGACTAGCTCTATAGCAGAAGTTTGGATGTGTAGAGATCAAGAGTTAAGAATACAAGAGGGTCATATGTAAAAGATTAATAATTATGTCAATATACATGAAACACTGCTCTAATCCAGGAACTGTGCTAGGAATATAAAAATTAGTCATATAGTTTCCCTACCTGTCAAGGTTCAGGAGTTTCAATATGAAGAGACAGGCTCTATGGTGGAAATGTAAAAGAAGCATGCAAGGGAAAGTGATTTTGAATACTTTGATTGAGAGATCTCATTGATTCCTCTATGTAGAATTGTGAATTAAAAATTCTCATTGATTGTCTGCTGTAGTTTTCTTTCTTTTTACTGCAGGTGAAGAATTTATTAAATATGCATTGCATCAATGAGCACAATTTGGGTTGTTCTGTGCTTGATTTCTGTCTTGCACTAGAAACTGCAGTAGCCCCTCCTTATCTGCAAGGAATATGTGCCAAGACCTCTAGTGGATGTCTGAAACTGCGGATAATACTGAACACTATATCATGTTGTTTCCTATACATATATATCTTTTCAATTATAGGAAGCATTTTACGGCTCCTCTTTTGCATACCCAAATTGCTGCTCTTTAAGTTTGGATCCATTATTAAATAAATAAGGGCCACTTGAACACAAGCACTGCAATACTGCCACAGTGAATCTAATAAACAAGTTGGTTACTAAATGACTAATGGGTAGGGAGTGTATATAGCATGGATATGCTAGACAAAGAGATGAGATGATTTATGTCCTGGGTGGGACAAAGTGGGGTGGCGTGAGATTCTATCATGTTGCTCAGAATGGCACACCAGTTAAAACTTACAAATTGTTTATTGCTGGAATTTTCCATTTAATATTTTCGGACTGTGGTTGACCATGGGTAACTAAAACCATGGAAAGAGAAACCACAGATGAGGGGAGAACTACTGTATTTCAAATATGCTTAGAGGTAGGATTATGCTTTCTTTGTTGCATGAGCTCCGCACTTTAAATTTTATATTCACCTGTGTCAGGAAAAGTCATCCAAATCTTAGATATAAGGTAAAAAGGAAAAGAGCTTGCACTTTTGGTGTTATTCTGTGGGCATCATTTAATATACTCACATAAGGATTATTTAATTCTCAAAAAAATGCACCTGCTTTGACTTTTCCTTTTTCCACTTAATTAAAACCCAAACAATTTGACATTATATACTAACTTGTAGTTTCTGTCTGATAGAAAAGAAAACTTTAAAGATTATTGCCTTGTAGGACATTAAAGAATTTTGTATTTGGGCCAACCGAGTGGCGTGTTGGTTAGGAGTTGGCTTGGGATGCCAGCTGTGAGCAGCAGGGCCCCACATGAGGATTCAGATCCCAGGTGAGGGCAAGTGATGCTGCGCCCACTACAGATAAGATGATAAACAACAGCTTGACCTGGAGCTGGGCTACCATGACTACGACGGTGTAGTCTGCAGTAGGGCTGGCTGTCAGTGGGCGTGAGCTTTCATGAGCTGCTGTGAGCCGCCTTGAGTGGCCATCCAATGGCCTGTGAGCAACTGCCTCACCCGGGAAGAGCTCAGTGATAATACCAACATGGGCCAGTGAAGCGACATCCTCCACAACTAGACTGAAGAACAAAATCATTTTTCTCAAAACAAAAGTCTCCAGTATCTTTTAACGCAATTATGATGATTTTTTCCCTTCATGTTTTAATTTCCTTTATTTTAGAAGGGTGAGCTTTGCTAGATTTAGAATTCTAGGTTGAAAGTTATTTTCTTTTAGTGCTTTGAAAGTACTTTGTTATATTTTGGCTTCCATTGTTTCTGTGTTGAAGTCAGATGCCTACTTAATTCATGCTGCTTGGAAAGATTTCTTTAGTCCTAGTTCATTTTAAGATTTCTATTTGTTTTTAGTTTTTAGAAAGTTATACTTGTGAGCTTAGATGTGGATTTATGTATTAGTTAAGGTTTTTTGGGCTTCTTATGTGAGTGGCTTGCTGTTTTCCATCAGTTTGGGAAATTATTCGCTATAATATCCTATCCTTATATTACTTTTATATATCATTATATTACTTTTGCCCCACTTTCTCTCTTCTTCTTATGGACCCAGGCACAAATAAGCAAGACTTGCTTCATTCTTATCCATTTTTTACTGC
This sequence comes from Hipposideros armiger, assembly GCF_001890085.2. Taxonomy (NCBI): domain Eukaryota; kingdom Metazoa; phylum Chordata; class Mammalia; order Chiroptera; family Hipposideridae; genus Hipposideros; species Hipposideros armiger. Next base: position 940,670 of record NW_017731386.1, read on the forward strand.
ATTTTTAATCTATTTTTCTTTATATATTTTATTGTAGATATTATCTTTGATTTTACTAATTATATCTTCATTTGTGTTTAATCTCTTGTTAAACTCATTCCCTGAGTTTCTGTTTTAATTTATTGCACTTTTTAGTTCTAGGATTTAAAATATTTTGTTAAATTTCCAGTTCTCTGGAAACAAATCCCCCATCCTTATCAGAGTAGGGGAAGATATTTGATATTTTAAAGACCGTGATGAATGATTCCAATATCTAGAGCATTGGAGAGTGTTTTATTATAGATTTTTAAAATAAAAATTTTACATTTTATTTTTAAATCTCTGAGTCTTGCTATTGTTAATTGCATGCTGGAGATGGCAGTAGGAAAAGCATATATATATATATGTGTATATATATATATATATATATATATATATATATATATATATATATTATATATATATATATATTTGATACCTAGCATGATGTTTTTCTCCAAAGATTATTAACCTTTGTTCCTAGTAGGTATCTGGGGGCACTAGAAATCCAGGGCCATTTTTGTCTAATTTGAGGAGGTGAGGTATATGACACTGAGCTGCAGTCTTTGAAAGAGCCTTTCTAATTTTTGATCTGCACTAATTTTTTGATGCTTTTCTTCTGTGGGATCCCAATCCAAAAGAGGGGTCATCACACCTTCCTTGGAGTGTCCTGGATATCAATATTTATATCCCTAGCTTCTCTGGGCTGTCAAAGGTGCTCCTCTGCCTCCTACTTTTCATCTCTGGAAATAACGCTTCCTTACAGGAAAAGCAAACACAAGTGCTAGAATCAAATTCCTCATCTGGATCCATTCTCGCCTCGTACCAGATTGGGAATGTCTCTCAATTTTGTTAGCTCATTGGTGCTTTGTGCTTCACACACACATGCCACATACATACATACATATGTACATACATACATACATACATCATGTACATTTAAATTGTGTTCAGCTTTTCTAGCTGTAGTCAGTTAGGATATTGGTATGAATTACCTAGGCTACTATCACTAAAAGCAAAATCTCTCTTCCTCACTTTTCCAGTTGTCTTTTATTTGATAAATTATATTTTCTAAAAATCAGAAATTCAATCAAAAGTCTATAAATATCCAAAGTAAATATCATAAAATGTGCACATTCATTCCTTTTATTCATAGCAGATTAACCTCAGACAATTACATGATTCAAAGATTATTTACTCTAATATTACACACACGTGTAGTACATTTACAATCTCATTTTTTTTCTTTTGTCTATGAAAACATTAGAGAAACAGATTCAATAGGGAATTGAGAAGTAGAGTGATTTTGTGAGAGGTAAGCATACCAACTGTAGCTTAAAGTAATGGTTGTCAAGAAAGAATTAGTCAAAACTCAAAATAATAGTCAAAATTCAAAGTAATATAGCAATGATAGGAAAAGTAGTTTCTCCTACCTCAATATTATCTAAGAGCATTAGTGTGCTATAGTGAATATTTATAATAATGTCTCCATGCCCTGGAAAAAAATATAATTGCTGTTTAGCTAGCTCTACCTTAAAAAGGTAGTGAAGTTTGAAATAAATTTAGCATGAATTTTATTAATTTCTAAGCTTAGATTTGCAAATTTGAATTGCAGTTACCTATATGAGCAACTCCCTTTATAATTGCCATTGAAAAAAGTTTTATTTCCTTCACTCAATTACCTTTTTACATTGCCAACAGTAACTAATCTTTTTAAATCCATGTTTCCTTATTGGTTGTAATAAAACAATTTATTTTCTATTTATAATATGGCTCTATTTTAAATCTTTAACTATTCTTGAAGTTGAAATGTACTTTTCAAGGCCATTTTTTTACTTTATATCAACTAGCACTGAGCTGTTTTCAGTATAGAGGAGGAAACAAAATATTGCTGATATAGCAAAACTTTTTCTGCTGAGTCTTTTATCCATTTTGGCCAGTGGTATATATTGGAGTCCTTAAATTATTACTTTTCTGTTCATATAACCATGATGTATAACAAATTGTACACCAAGCTGAATGGATGTACTTACTCACTAAATTTATTTATTTATTTTGATCTCTAAACTAAACCAATCTAGTACCTTATCTGACCTCAACTAAACTCCTGGGAACTGAATGTATTTCTAAACATATGGGAATTTGGCCAAGAAACACTCTTTGGTCTGCTCTACCAAGCAAATTATATACATTTATAAATGGAAATGTAAAATAAAAAAGAAAGGCAAGAATAATATTTGCAAGCCCAGCATATTTTGCTAGCACAGACCACTAGTCATTCATGCTTCAAGAATTTGGCCTTAGCAATGGTGTGTCACCTTTTCTTCTTATTGAGAAAGGCCATTTTATACTTGAGATTATCTAAAAACTATTGCACATGTGCTCAGAATAATAGTGTGTAGTATAACTGTAATACTTTGAAAAAGACCTTTGAAATTTTTATTTTCCCCTTCCATTTTATTGAGTTTAGAAACACTATATTTTTGTGAAACTTAAACAAATACACAAGCCCAGTTAAATAGTTATGCATTTAAAAAATCTAATTCAATGCATCTAATTCCCATATTCAACCCCTAATCATTACATCATCTTAAAGCATGCCTACATTTCAAGTTGGAAGGATAGACACTTCCAAAATATCTACTAAGAGAAATAACCGAGGATTGTTACTGGTATTTATTACACAGGTGTCAAGGACGCCAGCCACTCATTAAAAAATAAAATCAACAAAATTCCCAAATACAAGGTGATGGAACAAGGTTTTTGAAAGAGAAAAAAGGAAAAAAATATTTTTTTTTAATTCCAGAACATGGAATCTATGGGGAAAAAAGTATGGGTATTAAAACGTCTTAAACACTCAGTTGATAGAACAAATGTGTCTGAGAATATAAAGATGAAACAAAAGGCATGGAACTAAAACCCTGAGCTGTAAGACATAAAGACAAAACATGTGTCCCAGTCTGGTTTTGCTTCCTGGAATTTGGAGGGGGTTTAAGAGTTTGGATTTCAAAAAAATTTTCTGCCAAAAACACAATTAAAGTTAGAAAGTATGTGAGATCAAAAAATAGAATTATGACTTACTGTCAATGTCTGTGAATGTAAATTCTAATTCTGGGTAAACTCTTGGGGAAGTTTCTGCTTGCAGATAATCAGTTTTCTATTAGTGCCGCTAACTAATTCTGTTATTCCAAAGGTAGGCTACCCTTATCTCAGGCATTGAGTTTGGTCCTGGGAACTCTTGGCACCAGAATTTTATGAAAATCAAAGGCTTAAAAATGTGATCTGGGGAGTACCTCCTTCCACAGTAGCAGACTAGATGTTTTGGACTATGATTCCTGTTGAGAACAACTAGAAATGTTGAACAAATTATTAAGAGTAAATCTGTAGGAAAATGTTAGGGAACATTCAAAATAGTTACATTTTGGAGAGCCAATATCATGATGAAAAGTAAAACTCAGAATGGCGAACCCAACTTTTGGCATCTCATTTTCTCTCCAGTCATTTTCTTATTCCTAAAGCTAAAGCTATAGCTGAGTGGCCCAGGAAGCTCAATGGTATTCCCTGCAGACTCACAGGAACAAAAAATGGAGTTTAGAAACCTCCAAGAAGATATTTTTGGAAATAATCTATCACACTTTCTGATCATTATTTGAATTTTTTCTTTCAGTTGGATTGAAAGTATGTGAAATTATTGAATTTTAGGTAGTTTCTTCTTGTTTAATCCTTTATTGAAAAACTGTACTCATATAAATTCCCAAGAGCACAACCTTTTTTACAGGCTGAGCAGCTCTATTCCTCTTAGTGTTTTAACTCTTTGGTTATTACCTAATTTTTTCACTTAGTTTTCACTATAATTTATGATAAATAACATCTGTCCCAATGCCCTCACAATATTCCTAAATTTCTTCAATTATTTTCACTGAATATTAAGCTAATGGAGGCCTCTGATGTTGTGTAGTTTCTTATTGGGCCTGTTGACTTGTACAAGACTGGATACAATATATGTCATCAATAAATGTTTCTTTAATTTTTAGTTTGTTGATCCTTTGGTCCTCTCATATACCACTTATTGTCTCTGTCATTTATTCCAAAATGAGATCATATATTTCCTTAAATTCTCTTATTCAAAACACATTTATTGAATTTCTACTATATTCCAGGCATATGCAATTATCTGGATTAAATAAATAAATAAATAAATAAATAAATAAATAAATAACAAAGATTTCAAGAAGCTAACAGCTTAGTGAAGCAATAAAACATAAATATATCACCTACAAATACAATGTTGGACTATCTTGAGCAAAATGAATATAAAAATACCCATTAAAATACAGTAGAGATCAATGTAACATGGTTTCTTAGGGATAGAACGTAAAATGGAATACATAATTTGTAAAGATATGGTGTCCATACCAGACCCCAAACAGAATGCATCATCAAATCATCAAGATCATGATAGTTTGAATATGTGATTCTTTAAATTGTTGAAAGGATTGGAACTTGTGGAACCTCCAAATAATCTGTGTTTTCCCCCCCTCAAAGTTGACAGTTAATGTTTAATGAGAAATATTTTGTAGGCAGCAAAATGTTAGGTTTGGGACACAGTCCAAAGAAACACATGACAATCTCTGTGGGTTTATTGTTCTTTGTGAAAAGAACAGCTACTCTTTTGAAAATGATTTGTGGTATACCAAGCCATTCAAAACCTTACTCTGCCTATTTCCAGACATCACTGTCACTTAGTAATCATATTGACTCTCTAGGAGTTCCTCTCTCATGTCCCATGATTTTGCCTGTGTGCCTTCTTTTGTTTGGAACTTTTTCTCCTCATCTCCATCTGCCCCCTCCTGTTCTCCCCCCCCCATCCCCACCCTTTCTCAGCTCACTCCATGTATCAGTCAAAACTCAAACAGCACCTCCAAAAATTTTTCCTTTATCTACCAATATTAGGCACACATATATTAGTTTCCTATTGTATGTTTGGATCATAGAGTGGGGATGAGAGAGTGGTAAGAGGTAAGTCTAGAATGATAGAAAGGGACTAGGTAATGGATAGCATTTTAAGTCATTTTAACAAATATTAACTTTACCTTATTCGTAATTGGAAGACACTGAATTGCTTTAAGCAAGGTAGGGATATTCCAGCCAATTGTACTTCACCTTCCTCTTACACTGTCATGATCAAATTCATACTTTCCTAAAATGTCAATGAGAATATTTTGATGGTTAGAATCTAAAGCCTATTTAAATTAAACTCAATTACATGTTCTTTTTTGCTAATCTCTCTTCTGAATTTTAATCTCTTATTTCTATCTGCTTTTGGGCAACTTCCATTTAAATATTATTTTACATCAAAATGGGCCTTTATTACGTAAACTCATTAACAATGTCCTTGTATGACCCTATTTCTGTTAAAAGTGGTTCTCTATTCCTACTATTCCCGAATTGAATTTCTGTTGTTGAAGTGTAAAAAAATGAAGTAAAAACCAGAAAATGTACCTAAAATTATTGTCTTGCTACTCAGCAAAATCATTTAGACTTTCTGAACCTCACTATCATCATCTACATAGTGAAGAGTTGAAATATAAGGCACACCATGATTACTTAGGGTGCTAAATTTTTTATTCTGTGGCTACTATTTCTTCATCACCATCATTTCAGTTCAATTTACATTGAATTAAATCTCTTTTCCATTCTCATTGCTACTGTTCCCTGCCTACAACCCTGACTTGCCATGATCCTACTCCCTATTAAAACGGAAACTTTTTGTTCCATCTTTGGGCATTACACCACCTTTTATACTGGATTCCCTGGTCATTTTAGCCTCTGTATATTTCAAAGCAGCTTGTGTACCTTATGTCATTACTTTTGTCAAGATCCCCTTGCTTATAGGATAAAATTAAAATCTATAAATTGAATTCAAATTTGTCTGTGGTGCATTGTTCTACTCCATGTTTTTCAAAATGGTTCTTATACAAACCTCTGTCCCAACCCCAAAGAAACCCAGATACTCTTACTTTATATGAAAGTACTCTCCATTCCCCCTTTCTGGAAATTGAAACTCTTTTCATTGGTTAAGGCTCAGGTAATTCTTAAATCTCCAAAGAAGTCCTCACTGATGAAGAACCCTTTCCTGGAAAACTATTTGAATCCCTTGGGCTCTTATGGTAGGGATTTTCTCTTCCCTTCATTTACATTGTTAACCTATAGGAAATAATTGATATATGTACAGTATCATCTCTGGGCATGTAATGATAATGGTGGGTTTTGAGGGTTAAAACATGACAAAACAAGTAGTCAATGTTTACTTTATGTCACAATAGCTTCCAATGACACACTGCTTTATAGATTAAAAAAATATTGATTTAATTTAAACAATACACTTTACCTAACTGGAAGAATCTGGTACATGAAGAAATTGAGCTCCAGAGAAGTTTCATGGTTTGCCCACAGAGTCACAGCTAGCAAAGCAGAGCCAACACTTAAGCCCAGGTCTCCTGACATGGACGTTCAGGACCTTCATGGTAATTAGTCCATGTATGTATCAAACAACTTTTCATCTTGCGTGGAAACAATCTTTGGGGCCAGTGATGATACCTTAATTCATTATATGCTTAGACACTACCATTGTGTCAATAAACATTTCCAGTTGTTCTCTGTTAGAATCCTTTGTCTTGCTGCCACTTCTTCCCTGAGTCCCAATGCCTTTTTTTAAACACCCAGGATTCTAAAAGTTAACCCAGGGCATCATTTATATTAAACCTCTCATTACCTTCCCCCTTCCAGCCACCTCGCTCCTCTGGATTTTCTTTTTGAAGAAGCTGATACTAGCTAGTTATATTGGAAAGGAACTGAACCCCTGTCACATTAAGCGTTAATCACTGATTGGGCTTATTGTCTTTCTCTTCTCAGGAAGTTTGTAATTTAACTAGAAACAGTCCTGTAACCTGAAGGGAACAATTTATAATGGAGTGATACCAAATAATTTGGTTAAAAAAAAAAAAGGGAGATGTTTTTGAGTGAGATTCCTTTATACCACATTCCTATTGCATGGTGTCAGTGTTAAATTTTTCTTACCTGTTTTGAAATAATTGTCTCCATCTTGTGCATAAGATAAAGTATTTTGGATTTTAAAAGTTTGAAGAAAGAGATAGACTAGTTATATTCTTAGGTAATTTAGGTTATACTTGCATAAGTTCATTTTAGCAGTAGCAGTAAATAAGTCTTCACTAACTCTATATCTGCAATGAGGAAGAGGGATACTTTTCTCCTTGCTCAACTTTGTCTGTTTCCAGAGTATCATTCTTCCACTCTCTTTATAGTCGTCTCTTAAAATACATAGCTGCTTGGGGATGGTTTCATATGTATTTGTAGGTGAATAAGGTGTAGGCAGAGAGTGTCTCTAACTTCAAGGGAAGCTTACCTATTATTTATGCCCTAATACACATGTTTATTAGACCTTTTTGTTATAAAAAAATGAGGAAGAATTCACAAAACGGAGGCAGAAAGAAGTGGTTTGGTGGAATATAATAAAGAATTTAGGAAGGAAGGGAAAATGGGTGATGATGGAAGAGAATCTTTGCAGTTGCCTTGAGCAGGCAACATTTTACCACTGACAATACAAAATGGTGCCATGAAATCCAGAAGGTGACCCAGACAAATATTCTTGTGAAATAGTATGTTTTTCCTGTTCAATACATCATCTCTGGTTCTTTATTTTCTCTCAAATAAATTCTCTCAGAGAAAACACACATTCTTGAAAATAAAATGTTCAAGCTACAAAATGACATCTCAATTACTTGCACATTCAATCATTCTTACAAGTAAAACAAAATTGATCAATAATGTTTGCTGTAGTGTGCCCCATTAAGCAGCTTTTCTTCCTACTATATCTCCATAAAGCTTTCTATTCCCCAAAGAACAAGTATTGAAAGAATAACAACAAATATTTATCAATGAGAAGGAGAATATATGGCATATTAGTTCTATATAGGCTAATTCTAATTTATCCTCTCCAAAGTGGAAAAAAAAATCTAAGAACATCTACTTTTCCTTCATGACCTTACTTCCCACTCTGAAATTTGTCTTTCCTGAGATGCATTTGGAGAAAACCACAGTTATTGACTTGGTATACCAGATGTTCAAGTTGCTCTTGATTTCTATGGTCTTTTTGTATGAATTTTGACTAGTCATTTTGACTGTTCCTTTACCTATATAATTTATAGTTTCCTCTTCACTTCCTCCCCCCCCCCAATACTTTTTGCTGCAATTTTAGTATGGATTTGCATGCATATCAAGAAGTAAATCTAAACTTGGTAGGAGATCCAAAAATAATTTCCTTTTATTATCCTTTCCCCCTGTTCCTTCCCTTTGCCATTCTGTTCACACACAATGTATATTCTTTAAAACAACTGTAAAAAGAAAACAATAATAGCAAGTATGATCTTTTAGTTGACATTTTTTATCTTTTAATTGACTTTTATAACTCTAGTAAAGAAGACAGAATAATAATAATTAGAATAAAACACATTTATTCTTATTTCATTCTTTTTTGTTCTTTTTCTCTTCCACTCCTTTTCTCATACTCCCCCACCCCTTCTCCTCTTTGTGGCTCTGTGCTTCTAAAGGTCACAAACTCCAGTATCAGGTATATAGTATCTGCCCAAGAACTGATTGTTGAATCAGAGAAGGAAGTATATATTAACATTCCGTCTGCCCCCTTGACATTGGTCTCTAATCCCTATTAACCTCTACTTATACCTCCTGAATTTTATAAGGTCTATGATAACATTATATTCTAAATGGTTTATATTTATTGGGCACTTGTAATATGTCAAGTACTGAGTAATAATCTTTGCTATCTTGATACTTTCATTCCAGTGAGGAAAGGGAAAACAAACAAAATTAATAAATAAGTTATACAGAATGTAAGTTGAATATAAATGTAAAAGAGAAAAACAGAGAAAATGGATAGGGAGAAGTGAAGGGGGTTGCAATCGAAGGCGGTCCATGAAGTCATTGATAAAATGACTTAGAAATAAAGAAGAGGGAGTGAGCTTTGCCAGTTATTGAGGGTACAGCAAATCCAGTGGCCCGCGGCATAAGTCTGGATGGCACATGTGAGAAAAACCAAAAGGTCGATATGACTGGAGTGGAGTAGCAAAACTTTGTCAGTGAGCTGATGATGCCCTTTTGGTCTTGTCATTGATAAAGCCTGTTTTAGTTGTCTGGGGTTGACATAACAAAATACCATAGGCCTTGGTGGCTTAAATAGCAGGAATTTATTTTCTCAGAGTTTTGGAGGCGAGCGAGTTCAAATCAAGGTGCTGGCTATTTTTGATCCTCATGAGTACTCTCTTCCTGGTTTGCAGTAGGCTGCCTTCTCACTGTGTCCTCACATGGCTGAGAGAGAGGAGAGAGAGAGAAAGAGAGAGAGAGAGAGAGAGAGGAGACAGAGGAGAGAGAGAGGAGAGAGAGAGCACACTCTGGTATCTCTCCTTATAAAGCCACTAATCCTGTGCTATCATGGGCCCCACCTTTATGATGTCATTTAAGTTGACCCACTTATAGGCCCTATCTCCGCATATGTTAAGGGTTTAAGCTTCACCATTGAATTCTGGGTGAAAACAGTCAGCGTATAGCAAAGCCCACAGAAGAAGTGCAAGACAACTCTGAGAGACCCTGGGGCACTATTTCCCTAGACCCTTCAGCACTGGGCAAATGGCTCCTCCAACTCCAAAGGCCAGGCAGATGGAGGACAATTTTTGTTGGTCTCAGTGGTTTGTCAGGAGCTATTTGCACATGTGCATATCTACTAACACATGTGCATATTCACTAATGAACCTGCTACTCTCTGACTTACTAAAATGCCTTTAGTGCCCTATTGAGCATGTCCTCATGTGTTATGTTTCTTGTAAGTGTGCCTTGGTGTTCCCCACTGACGTGCACAGTCCTTTAGAGTCATCTTTTATATTTTTCCTAACAACCACAGCACCCAGGCTGGGGCTGAGTTCACTGTGGAAAGCCAATAAATGGTTTCAGTAGAGAGCTACTTTATTATTTCTTTCTTCCGTAGGAAAGCTTTCACGGCCAGGATATAATGAAAGATACATAAATTACGATTAGAGCTCTGAATGTGTTTTTAATCTCATGTGTGTGTATGCACATGTGTACTTGTATGTACATGTAACAAAACAACAGCTATGACAGAAGCAAACATTTATATATGTGATAATTCTGCTGCCCAAGATATTATGGTGATTGTTCCAAAATTGTGTTTTTCAAGGATATGTTTGGGTAAATAAAAATGCTCTGTGAATATTCAGCTGTGCTGTTGGATTGAGATTTCTGTTTTGAATAAATTCTAAGAGTATGTCTATATTTAAGGCACTATTACATCTTGAAAGGCTAGTTCACTGTAGAAAGTTTGATTTGCTGATTCTTTTTAGGCACACATGTAAGCTAAATCAAAGATGTCAGCTGGAGAAATAGTTGTCGCATAGGTATGCCTTTGAACATTTCTACAGATCTAATGTTTTTTTCCCTTTTCAAATATGGGGGAATCATTTTTATCTTTTTTAAAAATCAATCAAGCAGATGTGGCATGAGTCCATACATATAGTTTATAACTTGCAGAGTGCATACCACTTGTTAGATTCCCAACTCTAACAATAGTGGAACTACCAAACTGGTTTCCAGAAGAAATTATAATGAATGATAATTCAATAACATGGCCAAAGTTGCTTGAGATCACTTGACTTGAAAACAGCAAACAGATTTTGGTTTTATCCCTATTGAAATCCACTTGAGTGATTTTCACTGTCATTTCTGTGTTTCCTTGAGATGCTTTATCTGGAAAGAAAATGGAAAATTATATTCACCTGATGATGTTCTTGGGAAAATTCAACAAAAATAACATAATGTGTAAAATAACATTTAGTAAGCTGAACAACGCTATTCAAACTAAGGTATTTTTGAAACCACCTAAAGTAGGAATCTCACCTACAGTGCCTTTGAAAAAGTTCACCCTCTTACTATTGGGAAAGGTGATAATTCAAAGCTATAATTCAAATACAGCTCCTGAAAACAAAAGTTTGTACATATGAAAATGTAAAGGTTCACGTTTTTCTTTATCTCTTTTAAATTGACTACGGGGTAGAAATTCGTGACACATTGAAAATGCCATATAAACTTTCCTTTTTAATTTCTGAACTTCCTTTGGGAAGTAGAAATAGGATTGGACAGACATCTGGAATCACCCGTTATCTTTGCTATGATTTGGCATCTCCCAGGGTGATCCACATTAACGGATCCTTGGACGGCAGAAGTTATCATATGCCTTCATAGCATAACTTGCGTATTTTGGAAGGCATTTCGGAGAACAGATTTTTTCGACAATGAACATGCCAAAGGCTTGACATGAAAAGTACTTATGCCTAATGTCTGTCATTCTCCCTCTGCCAGTTCATCTTTCCTGGCCTGGCCCTCTGCCACACTGGCACCTGAAATGCAGCAAACAATGTCGTTGGATGCTGAAGGTGTGACTGTAAGTTGTGGTTATCTTCCAAGCAATTACCATATGGTGTGCAATTCAGCTCTTCATCTCCTTGTTCGGTTGGAGAATAATAACAATGACAATAATGCCATTTAATAATGTATTTTAATGTTATGGCCTATTTCATCCCCATATTTCTGTGTCTTTGAATAAATTGATGCAAGGGGACCTTAGGCAATTAAAGTTTAGTTACCTCTCCAGAGTAGGAGGCTATTGTATATAAAACAATTCTAAAGCAGGTTGATGAAGAAACAAGGGAGATTAGCATATTGAAACAGGATTAGGGAGTACTTTAAGAAAAATAAATGACCAAGTGAAGTACGTCTTTATACAAAGAGGACCCTATGTCCAAGATAATTTTTTTTCACTATCATTCCTGAGAAATATTGTTTGAGAAGTGTCTCTAGAACCAAACAGAGAAAGAAAAAAACCTTCTGCGGGTAAGTTGTCCTCATAAATATGCATTAGGCTGTCTCAGATTCAAAGTCCATTCCTGTTGATTTTATAAACTGGAACACAATTTTCACAAAATTGTGAACTAGGAGATTACTGTACCCAACTCCTAGGAGACTGAGTCAAGTCTGAGATGCCATTCAAAGTTTATTCAGCCAATGAACATTTATTGAACACCAATGTGTTGATGATTTAATGGTTATATAGGTTTTAGTCCCTGCAATCAAGGAGTTGGCATCATCATAATGGAGACTAGAAATCATATCAAGGGGATGAGGCAGCCTGCAGGCTGTGGCAAAACATACCACAAGTGTGGGCATCTATGAAATCTTCCTGGGAAGGATCACGGTGCTGCATTTTAAAAGGGAAATTAGAATCCATCATATAAAAGAGGAAAATGGATTTTTACACACAGAAAACAATGTGCACATAGTTATGGAGGTTTGACCTCTACTAACTATTCAAGAAACTAAAGTAATTGGATGACATAAAATCTGTGATTTGTTTTTTAAGTATTTCATCTCTTGATTTTTAAAAAGCCCTATCAAATAGAAAGTAAGGCATCATTTTTCCTATTTATGAAGGCAGACATGGTAGTTCCACTGGCTAAGCTACCTGTCTAAGTTCAAGTATGATGGAGAGGAAGACCTGTTCCTTTAACAGTCATCTTCAGATTTCCCATTTAGTACTCTGTGTATGTACTACCCTTGCACCAATTCATATTTCCTGAGGAAGATGGACTATCATATAAAAAAGTGAGATAATTAGTTCATAAAATGGGGACAGATTTTTGAAAACTCTCCAGAGAAGAATATGCACCCACTTTCCCTATTATAATCGCCCAAGAATTTCTTCTTTGCTCCATAACCACTGTTTATTTATACTTTCCTATTTATGGCATAAAAATTAATTTCAGCAAAGCACTGATAACTAGCACTATAGTCTTCTCTACCAAGTGATCCAAATTATATATTCGACACAATTTCACCAAGTATTATTAAACAACTTCTACATCCAAAATACTTGGGACTTATAGGGAAAGTGCATGGGAAAGTAATCAATATGAGCATGGAATTATTCCTTCCTGTAGTAGCTGGTAATATAATAACGAATACTAACTCACAAGATGCTCTGTGTAAACACAGAATAGGTATAAACAGCATAAATATACTCTGGAGGTTTGAGGAAAGAGAATACTAAATTTATTATGAGGATGCATGAAAGATACCTTTGAGAAGGGAGAGTTTATGCTGTAATCTGAGGTATATCCATGACTTTCATAGATGTTATGGGGTCAGAATAGTTGTAGAGAGAGTGCACAAAATGAGGAAAAGCAAAGGAGCAAGAAAGCCTGGGACACATTCCATAAATAGAGTTAGTGGAGCTATGTGGTGATAGATCTACTTGGAAAGCTTAGAAATCATAGAGATGTTTATGGTTCAGATAATCATTAGGAATTGAAATCTATAGTTGTATTAGAATTTACTTACAGGTAAATGTGTGTGTGTGTGTGTGTGTGTAAATATGTTTATACACAAACACAGAACATAAAATTTTAATATGAATTCCTTCATTTATGGATGAGTAAAAAAAAGTATAGATATCAGAATAATTAAGGGTTTAAACAAAGTTGTACAGATAACTAGCAACCAGAACAACCTATAAACCAAGTGTGAATTATCCAGCCTCAAGGATGGTTTTGTGAACAGGAAAAAAGTCATTGCAGTGGCATGAAAGGTCTCCTCAAACTCATGCGAATTTATTTTTCTGGCGTCATTTCCTGTCAACACACTCCACCCTCTGTTCACGTGGAACTCTCAGTTGAGCTCCCCAGGGCTCTTTTCAAAACATTCAAGCCATTGCTCATCCTGGTTGTTCAGGGAAGCTCCTTTTTTGCATGGATATTCACATATATTCACCCAGTGTTGGTGAAAGAAAACAGCCATGGATGTAAACAGAGCTCTGACCCTAACTAGGATAGGATGGGGAGGGGCTGGGTAAACCTTGAAATGGATGATATCTGGATACCACCATGAGATTTATTTATTTATGTAGTTATAATTTATAACCTGCTTACTTCCAAAAAGGATTTGAGTCAGCTAGCTAGAAGTTAAAATACTGGCAAAAATCCTATTTGGAAGTTCTTTGATGTGAAAATTATACTGCACAAGTTGGCATGCCAAAGGTTTCTTGTCTGATTTCTGCCTCCATGGCCGATCCATTTCAGCAGGGCAATTGCTTGATGATGATGATTATTTTTTTTAAAGAAAATTTAACTGAACAACTTGCACTCTCAGAAATGCTTTGATTTTACTTTGGTTTGTGCTCAGGGCAAATATTTTTGGCTTTGGTTTTCCTTTCCACAGTTGTGAATTCACGTTACATAAAATGCAAGAGGAAATCAATGTCCAGTGTCTTGGCTGTAAATGAAATGAAAACAAACATTCAGGATGCACTAAGCATCCAAGTTTCTGTAACTAAACTTGATCAAAGGACCAAATGTGAAGAACCTAGGGGAGTCTATTTTTCTCCATTAGAAAATGCCCAAGGGCTGGTAATTAGGGAGCTGAGATACTCTTCCTCCCTTGTACTGGCTCTAACACTCAGTGCATGAAGTGAGAGATATTTAGTTTACCTAAAAGCATTTCTCTACCACTTGGTTGTTTTGTGATGCCTTAAAACACTCCCTTCATGCTTCTCCCTCCCTCCGTACTTTGGAATTTGGGTTAAGGTTCCTGAAGGACCCTCCTGATATAATATATTGTTCCAGGGAAGGAACTTAGAATGTCTTACAATGAAGAAAATTAAAACCTGGATTAATTTTTGTACTAAATTCTGTAACAATTTAGTTACTTAACATACAATATACTTTCTGTGAAGTCTTAAGCAAGGAGCATGATATCAGGTGTATCTAAAAGCCGCAATAATAAGTAATCTGTGGCTATTGTATTTAAAAAGAAAAGCATCCGATGAGGAGAGTTTTCGAATGATTCTCTCATAGTAACACACCCAAAAGGAAAAGAAAAATAACTAATCAGGATGGAAAAATTAAAAGCAGTTTGGGATTTTTGAGTGTCTCAAAGGAAGAGGTGAGGACTCAGTAAAATGCCTGAGAGAAAGAAACCTGGAGAACAGAAGCCAGAGGACTGTAAGGAGCTGTGCAAGAATCACTTGAATCTGAATCTGAGTTAAAATAAGAAATCCTACTAATAAGTGTTTGGTCCCTGATTTCAGATTTTTTACAATATGAAATAATCTTCTGAGTTCCTGTCTAATTTACTTAGGCATTCTGTAAAAACATTCTGGACAAGCATTGGGTTTTAATTCACTTCCAAATATCCAGGCCAACCTACCAAAATAATGTCATCATCTAAAGGAAAGCATGCTTCTAAACGTTCGTTTCTTCCAGTTTATTGTATATGAGGCCTGTATTTTCACAGCTTTTCCTCTTCCATCTTTTATAAAGAATGCTGGAAGAGGAAATGTAAAATGCTGAGAAAAGTTATGCTGGGTTAGATTAGAAAGAGTAAGGAGGAGAAAAAAGCAAACTTGGATTCGGGCTGAAGAAGGGGAATAAGTAATTTAGAGAAAGTAGATTGTGAGAAAGTACAAAGAGAAAGGTGAAAATGGTTTTGGGGACATTTGTCCTACGTCAGAGAATTTAAATCCTTCTTTGATGTACCTTTAAGAGACTTCCACAAAGATTTCCATATTTTTTGGAAGCCTTATTTTGCGTTTTGTTACTTGCATTACCATATAGATTTAAGAACACTGAGCAGAGAGGACATAGTTCCTAACCTAATGGAATCTGAGGTACAAATTATAATGACCACTCCCCACAACTATAATGACAAAGTGCCATTCAAGTTCTCATAAAGTACTTTATAGTCATTATCTCAATTAATATGTTCTGTAATGTTTCTCTTTAATTTCTAGATCTGTATTGTCTTTAAGGTTCTGTTACTCTGAGAAAAATGTTCACAGAACAGAATTAGGGAGACTGTGTCCTTTTTCCCAGCACATTTTGCTCTGTGTCACATCCATTGTCTATGGAGATACAAAGATTTGAAAATTTGAAGACAGTCTATCCTGAATTTTTATCTTTACTCTCAGGCTTACAACATCTACTCTAATGCTTGATATTAATTATCACCTAGATTTGTAAACAGATATTAAGTAAATTATCCAGAATTGGAAAACAAATAATACATAAAAATATCAAAAGTTGTTCTTCCTTGTTACATAACATGGACTGCACAGATTCTGTATTTGACTGTCCTGTTAGCTGTGGCCTGATTCTCAACAATTGTGGTCTCAATTAGATGACGTGCTCCATAACATGTGCTGTCTGATAACGATAACAATAGTCAGCACAGGGCACTTACTATATGTCAAGACCTATTATGAGCATTTTCAATATGTTAACTCTTTAAATTCTCCCAATAACCATTTGAAGTAGGTCGATTGCTACCATTTTACAGATGGAGAAAATGAGGCAAAGAGAGCCTAACTAGCATAAGTTGCACAGCTAATGATCGAGTCAGGGTTCAAAACCAGGCTTTGTGGCTCTGGATTTGTTTCTGTGATTAAATGCATTCCTTCTTTAACATATTGATTGAACTTGGAATCATCCTCATTCCTATTCTAAGAGGACAGGCAGTGAGTTGGATTGATAAGTGCCAATGAATTTAATTGAGAATCTTGGTTATGGCCAGTCCCCTTCCCCTGAACAACCATTTCTCCCCTCTTTATATTTTTAATAGTGGCCTCTTGGAGAACATTTATATTAGGTTCACAGTCGGTAAGAGAACCTTAATGTAATTTCTGTATTTGAATCCTCTTCACAACCAGCTAGTGAGTAGGTACCAGTACCCCTTTTTGTCAGAGTTCGGGCCTAAATTTCAAAAAGTTTATGTGGTGTCTTGGTCACAGAGTTGGTCTGTGCAATAGTCCAGAATCAGTGCTTGCTTCAGCAACACATATACTAAAATTGGAATGATACAGAGATTAGCATGGCCCCTGCGCAATAGTCCAGAATCAGACCCACATTTTTTCCTTTTGTTTAATGTTTATTATTGGGCTCTACTATGGTCTGAATGTTTATATCCTGCCCCCACCCCCACCACCCCATAGTTCGTATGTTGAAATCCTGACCCCCAAGGTGATGGAATTTGGAGGTGGGGTCTTTGGGAGGTGATTAGGTCATGAGGGTGGAGCCTCCTGAATGGGATTACTGCCCTTATAAGGGAGACCTAAAAAAGCAAAGATACAGCAAAAAGATGGCAATCCAGGAAGTGGGCTCTTGCCAGACACCAGTCCGCCAGTACTTTGTCTTGGACTTTCTAGCCTCCATAACTATAAGCAATAAACACAGTTAAAAGAAAATCACAGTAACTACACCAAGCAAATCTATTTAATAACTATGATACAAGTTTAAATTAAATAAATGATTTACTTGTGAGGGATTGGTCTACACACTAACAAGTACTGTGACTCTCTTATGAGTTATTAATAATTGATTTATCTTAATGTCAGAATGATGTTGCGACCTATTTTTTGAAAAAGAGAGGAATAAACACAGATCGTAAGTGATTATTTTAGAATGTTTAGTAGTTTGAAACCGAAGAAATTTCAGTTATGGACCACAGAGTTTGACTTTTGTAGTTGAAGGACAGAATGGCTCAGAAATAGGGTGAAATTAACAAAAGTTTATTTTAAAAGAAAGAGAAGACAGAGAAGTGTAGTAAGTTAGAACTGCGTAGAAGACGCTGAGTAATTTTACTTAAAAAAATAAGACATATTATCAATGATATTCAAAGACACTAAGTAACTTACATATCTCCACTTCATTTCTCATTGACTAAGCCTGGCTTCAAAGGTAATATTATACTGGTTAAATGAAGCTTGCAATAGGAAAATAACAGTATTCAAAGCTGCTATTTGGAGTTTCAACAATAAAGGAACAGAAAGATAATTCCATAGCCCAATAGTTTTCCTACTGTATCTCACTCTGAATAAAAGCGACACCCACCTGCTATGCGTTGTGGCTATGTGAAAATTATATTTGAATTTCATCGTGATCCCTTGCTCTTTAACCACTCACATACTTAATTTTGGTTAGATTGGAGAATTCATTGCAGGAGTCCTATGCTAGTGTGTGCGTGTGCATGCACGCATGTCCTGAAAGGGGTGATGTGGGTGGAACTGACATGAGGGTTGCATGGAGAGGTGTGACGTGGCAAGAAGAAAAATAGAAAGGAAAGTGAAGGTAAAAAGGCTCTATAGCTTGAGCTGTAGATACATGCAGAGCTATCCAGGTCTCCTGTGAAACTGCAAGTGGCCCTGAGGGATTGGAAAAGGAGAAACTCAATCTGACCTCAGGAACTCTGGCATAACAAAGGAGTGCTAGATTGCATTGATCAGCAAATTCAATATAACATGGGTTTATCTGATTTTTAACAGCTACCCCTCCCCCCTTAATTAACCAATGTTGTCTTAGCTGGCCAGAGTGACTGGTCGTGCCCATTAAAATTGCTAAATCAGCATCGATAGTCAATTTTTTCCAATGATTTGAAAGAAGATGTAGATTCTTAGTATGACAAATTAGAGTTGGGAGCCTTGTTAAAAGGAGGAGAGTATTTTTATATGACTCAATTCACAAGAATCTATTAAAGTTTGCTTTTTTAGGGAGTGAGACAAAGAAATGCCCAGGCTTTCTGTCAGCCATGTTAGGTCAGGCTGTGTTCTCAGGGACATAGTCTGCCTGGCTGGAGAAGCAAAGTTATAGGATAAACTATCTAAATTGAAAAAAAAAATCATCTGAGCTGTCAGTCATTTACAAATAATGATCAAAGTCAGGACTTCTTTGTTGTTTTTTTTTTCATTCAAGCATGGGAGCAGGATTGGTTTTGCTGGCTCACACAGACTGCCATGATCAGAAGGGCCTCACACTTGGTTTAATGTTCTGCTCTTGCCATTTTGAAATTCCTAATAATTTTTGAACAAAGGACTCATGTTTCCATAGTCAGTTTTGTGGGGTGGATGGGGTGGGGGGGGGGACCCTTGGAAATGCAGGAAAAGATCTTGATTTTGGAACTGTGCTTGATTTCAAATTAGTTTCTAATATAATGGAACTGGTTTCAAAATCTATACCACTCCCTCCCAGGCCTATCCATTCACTATACTTATAAAGGTCTTATGATCTGTATGTAGGGAAAAACAAAGCAGGGATTATGAATGTAAAATTCCATTAAAATTTTCCCTTTAAACTTTATGTAGTAGCAGTTCTGTGTTTGGCAGAATACCAGAGATAAAGGTATACAACCTGGACAGTTCACATTCACTTTCCTTGTACCAAGCAGAGAAACTGGTTATTGCATTTTCAAGGAGATTGAATTGTTATAATTACATTGCATGTTATAATAATATTTAAATAGCTCCCAGTGTTCAGCACGCATTTATCTGTTTGTTTGTTTTTCTTTTTCTTTTTCTTTTTCTCTTCATTTGTCAAGGGTTTGTGAATGTTGTTCTGCCAAACAACATTCTTTCGGAAGGGTGGTTCCATGACCTACTAAACACACCAGACATTGTTCATTTAAAATAAGAAATAGAATGACTCTTCATTTTCATAACTCTAAGAAAAAGCCACTTTCATTGTCAATGTAGACTGTGTTTCTATTAAATTTAAAGAGACTAATTATTAACATTTTTCTCTGTGATTAAGGGCAAAAAACTGTGTGTGTGTGTGTGTGTGTGTGTGTGTGTGTGTGTGTGTGTGT
>NW_017731386.1:966730-973828 GCF_001890085.2 Hipposideros armiger
ATGATGATGATGATGATGATGATGATAAGTATGATGATATAATAATAATAATAGTAATAATAATGCATCCGAATCAATTGGGAAGCTTGCTAAAATACAAATTGCTGGGCCCCACCCCCAAAGCTGGCTTGGGGACCACACAGATGACCTCTTTACATAGTGTGATATGATTTATAATAAGGAATATATACAAACAGAGGGTGACAAAAAATGTACACACATTTTAAGACAGGAAAATAACTGTATTAAAATTGCAATACTCAATATATACCGATAACAAAAGATGACTACAAGCCATGTGCATACCTTTTTTTGGCACCCCTATATTTGGCCTTTGTCCCTGTTTCTGACACTGAATTTCCTAAGTAGTAAGCAACAAAAGTATCTCTTGTTATGTTAATGAGGTGAGTTTTGGACTGCACCTGGGGACTGGTTGCTAGGAAAATCATATGTTTAGAGGTTTTAAACTTTCAGTCCCCTTCCTAACCTCCAGTTCAGGAAGAGGGGCTGGAGGTTGAATCAATTGCCAATGACCAAGGATTTAACAATTATGCCTATGTAACGAACCCTCCAAAAACTCCAAAAGAATGGGGTTCAGAGAGTTTTTGGGTTGGTGAACACGTGGAGATGTGAAGAGAGTGGCACAAGTGGACAGGGCATGAAAGCTCCAGGCCCTTTCCCCATACCTCAACCTATGCATCTTTCATTTGGCTGTTCCTGAGTTATATCTATTTATAATAGACTGGTAATCTAGTAAGTAAAATGTTTCTCTGAGTTCTGTGAGTCACTCTAGCAAATTAACTGAGCCCAACCAAGGCAGAGGTCTTTGGAACATCCATTCTATTGCTAGATTGTCAGAAGCACAGGTGATGACGTTGTGATTGGTGTCTGAAATGAGGGGAAGGCAGTTTTATAGAACTGAACCCTTAACCTGTGGGGTGTGATGCTGTCTCTGGGTAGACAATGTCAGACTTGAGTTGGATTATAGGACACCCTACTGTTTTCTAGAGAATTGTTTGTATAGGGGGAAACCATCCCCCTCAACCCCCACCTCCCCACCCCACCCCATGGAATTAAGTCCTAGACTCACATTTTAAATAGATACCAAGACAGAGCACCAATATCAATCAATGTATTAAAACAATATATTTCTGATGTTTTATCTAAGAGGTAAATACAAATTTTCCCACAACTGTTTAAATGTCTTATGCATTCTCTGGGGTGCATTTTCTCCACTTAGAAGCCCACAGGAGATAAATCTGTGGACTCTATGCTTCCAGAGAGCACTCCACATGCAAGCTCTCTCCTTTTCTACAGCTAGCTCTTTTCTCTTGGCATCATGCATTTTGTATCTTTGAACCAACCTAACTCCCTGAAAATGCTTCCTTCTTGTTTTAGTACATTTGAGAATGGTTCCCTTTCCTTAGGATTACATAGCTTCCCAGGCTCCTGTGGGTCTTATAAACTCCATGTTTTTTTTGTTGTTGTTGTTGTTATTGTTGTTGTTGTTTTTGCCAGGAAAAATGGGTGGGCTGAGTTTGGGCTCCTGGTTGAGTCAGGACAAATGCCAAAGTGGCTCTCCACACTAGGTCACCATTAAATGTCAGATATATTTTAAAGAAATGCAATAGATTCCCTGCTGGGAATCCATATAATGCCTTTCTAAGAAATTATTATTCTTAAATTTAGCTTCACATTAAAATAATTAAATTTATCCACCTTTCAATGTGGGTTTCACTGCAGAACCCCCTTCCATTAATGTGATAAGCAACAGCACTATGCCCAATGGCTACTCACTGCTAAGAGTCTACATTCTTCTGGGGAGATCAAGATGACACATATTAAACCATTATACAACCATGGGAAGCAAAAGTGGTAGTATGTTGGAAAGAATGTACAAATCAGTAAGTAGTAAATGTAGCACCATTTTAGTCCACAACAAGTTCCAGAAATCAGAAGAGGGACGCATGTTGCCAAGCCAAGCTCTTAGCGGGTCTTCAAAAGACGAAATGTAGTACCAGTGGGTAGCCTCAGAATTTCCTCAAAGGAAAGATAAGTTTATCCCTGATTTGTGCTGAAGACTACCCTTTGAAGTGGTGGAAAGAACTGAATACTTGTAGCTATAATAAATGAAACAAATTGGTGTATTTTGGATTACCTTCAAAGTTTTTCAAACAACTCATTAATTTAAGTAACTGTGAAAACAGCTCTGCTTTTCTTTGTGGCATGAAGCAGATACGAATGCTTTAGGAATTCAGAGAATGGACTCAACCAAGGAAAACCAAAATAACCTTAGCTCCTTTTACTTTTAGAAGAAAAAACAAACAAACAAACAAAACAAAACAAAACAAAACAAAAACTAAAAGGAGTGAAGGGGAACATTTATTAGTGAAGGCTTTGTCTCCTTTTCTTCTGTTATTCTGTCTTATCCAGCAGTATGTGGGTCACAACAGGATTTAGATGTCCATTTTTATACTCTTCGACTATCTTGTTTCAGAACTTAATCTTTATTACCAATCTTCTCATAAATAATAACAATAAGTAGAAAGAACAAAAAGAAAAGATAGTGGAAAGCCCTGTAAAAATCTGTTTTTGACTTTTTGCTGAGCTCCTGATGGGACATTTGTATTCAGGTCTCCTGTGCTCCACCTCAACTCTCTTTTTTGCAGGAGTGCTCGCTATGCCCCTGTGCAGAAGGGGCAGTTCAGTAAGTGCTGCAATGGGGGATGCCTCACATCTCAGATGAGTATCATGTCATCATTACTAGGAAACATAGGCAATAAAAATCAAATATGGATGATCTCACCTCTTTCCCACAAGCCTGCCTTGCCCTCTGTCTGAAGAGATGCACTTTAGTGTGCTGCCTGCAGCTCTATCCTCGCATAGGCTGAAAGTGACACGTCTCAGTGCTTGGCCCTGCTGTAAGGGGTGAGCTCCTATCTAAAGTCAAGACCATTAACCTGTCTCAAGAGTTTTATTTTTGTGGAGAGCAAAGAATAAAATGTAATTAGAGAATCATTTTACAGTCAGCCTGGAACCCACCCTACACGCTATGTAGAAGACAAAGGAAAAGATGCAACAAGAAAATCTTTTCATTCCTTAAATGTGGAAAATTGACAACAAAAAAACACAATGTGTTTAGTCAACAAAATTAATTGTCTATAATGTCATGGGGAGAATCCTAACTGGCCATAATATGATTAATCTGCTTTCTCTAGCAACCAAATAAGTCAAAGGGAAGTGTAGTGCATCATCAACATAAGGTTATTATTGTTGAATGGTATTGGTAAAAGATAATTTGAGGCCAATTAACTATAACATCCTCATCCTTGTATCAATTAGGTCAGAGTGCTGACATCATCTTGATTTGCATTATAATAATGTTGGTAGGTGACATGCCTATGGATAATAGCCTTCATGACCCCCAATAAAACTATCATTTGAATTTTAGAATATCAGTAATTAAAGAAGTTTTTCTGACAACATTCAACTCAGAACTTTTCCTTCCAAACAAATGGACTACGAGGGACTAGATTTACCCTCCCATGTAAAATAACAAAAAATTAAAAAATAAAAAAAATAAAAAAGAAACCACAGTTCTCAAGATATTATACATCAAGCAATGAAGGATGGTGATCCTTGAAAGATGGCCCTTAATTTTGACAAATGTATCACAATAATTAATATCTTAAAATTAGAGAACTGTTTGGGAACTCTCTGTACTATCTTTGCAACTTTTCTGTAAACCTACAATTACTCCAAGTACACATTTTATTTAAAAAGAAAAACAAAAAAAAANAAAATTTTTTTTCATTATTTTTTCTCTTTCCATTTCAATTTGGATAATTTTTATTGCTCTGTTTTCAAGTTCTTTGATTCTTACCTCTGTTGTGTTGAGTCTACTGATGATCCCACAGAAGACATTCTTTATCTCTAATACTGTTTTTCAGTTCTAACATTTCCATTTGTCTTTGTCACAGTTTTTAACTCTTGACTGAAATCGCCTCTCTGATTTGCATGTTGCCCAGCATTTCCATTAGAGCCTTTAACGTATTAATCATTGTTACATTACATTTCTAGTCTAATATCTTTGTTGTATTGGAATTTAGTTTGGGTAATTGTTTTGTCTTTTCTGAGTTTGTTTTTCTTGCCCTTTCTATGCCTTATAATTTATTGTTGAACGTTACACATCTTCTATAAAGTCGTAGATACTGAGATAAATGGTTATGCTTGCAATGAGCACAAGTGCTGTTAGTTTTTCGATGTAGACTTTGAATGAGTCTAGACAGGAGTTGGGCTGGGTTTGAGATTTGCTGTTGCTGTAGCCCACCTTCATGTACTGCCACAGGTTTCAATGAGTGTAGGGTTTATTTATCAGAACAATGTCTGTTCAGTTTTGAATTTTAGGTCTCCCTTTTGTGCTGCCCCTCTTAGTGGGTCTCCACATTCATTCTTTTTACTTTCCTGTCTTTCTTCCAGCAGAATTCTGTTGTTTTGAAACCTGTTATCTTGGTGGTAGAGGCTATGAAGGCTTGTGTTCTCTTTTGTTCTGATTAAGCCTCAGACAAGAAAGCACTGAGTTCTTGGAACTTGGAGTTGTGGCCTTCTCAGTTCTCCTGCCCTTCGCACAGCTGTACTTGTGGGTCCAGCTCACAATCCTGCCTCTCCCCCGCACCCCTATCCTTTACTCCCAGCTACAATGATTTTTCAGCAGTGTCTTTATGACAGCAATACTTGTTATCTTTCCCTCTCACAGTTGAAGGTTTTTGTTCCATAGTGGAGATAGGGGAGAAGAATTTAGGCAGAATCTTGCCCCTCCTACGTGGCTTCTATTCACTATTTCTAGCTCTTCACCACAATGGGTACTTTTGAGCATCTTTACTAATATTCTGTCTGGTGGTGTCTGTGGAGAAAGAGCCTTTATGAGGGTGTGGACCTCCCAATTTCTGCAGCAATTAAGGTTTCATGCTGTCCTGTCAACTCATACCTTGTTTTCACCAAATGATCACCTCTTCTAACTTAACTCTTTGCAGACGTCTATTGCTTCTGCCCAGCACAGTAACATGCTTGCATCACTTCTGTCCACAGAGGCACCAACTCTTTTTAGATTTTGCAATAGTTGTTTGCTGTCCACCTTTTGCGCTCTAAAAGGTTAAAAAAAAAAAGCATGAATTTAAAGTTAGCCCGATTCTTTTTCCCTGCGAGGGTTAGAGTGATTCTGCTTCCATTTCTGCAACCTGAGTTGGAAGTCCAGAATTCCATATGGCTGGTTTTTAAATGAACACTAAATATATATCTATCCAGATGGATAGGATAGCTCTCTAAATATTAAGTGAAAATTCAATTGGTTAAATATTACATACAGTATGATAGATGTTATATACTTTTTAAAACACAGAGAGCAATACAACATAGCGTTTATGTATATATTCACATATTAAAAGCGTAAAAACAGACTGGAAGAGTCCGTAGCAAATTTATGATAGTGATTACTCCTGAGGAGAAGGTAATAAAAGGAATTTCAACTTTATCTGCAATATTCTATTTCTTTTATTTTAAAAAAAATCACTTTAATGTCCAACTAGCACATGAAATGAATTATCCCCAAGGCCAAAAGCATCATCTATTCCTTGTGATGTGCCACTATGAGCTTAATTAGGAGCTCAGCTATGGCAACCATTCTGCAGGCAGACGACAGACAGTTGTCTTTAATACTCCATTCCAAATTTATACAGCAAAGACCATATGTGAATTTTATTTATATATATATATATATATATATATATATATATATACACACACACACATATATATATATATATATTTTTTTTTAATATAACTGCAAGCTCATAATAACCCCAGTGAATCCCATACTTTTTTAGGTTCTAGAAAGGGCAGTAAGGGGACATTTTTTTCTTAAAGTGCATGCCGTAAGGATATAGGCCTTGTGTTCAACACAGCAGTCCCCTCCATTATCAGTGGTTTCGCTTTCCACAGTTTCAGTTACCCACTGTTAACTGCGGCCTGAAAACATAAAATGGAAAATTCTATAAATGAAGAATTCAGAAGTTTTAAATGGTGGGCCATTCTGAGTATCACAATGAAATTCAAGTTATGTCCACTCCGTCCTGCGCAGGAGACGAATCATCCCTTTGTTACGCATATCCATGAAGCATTGGCTCCCTGACTGTTAGTCACCTAGTACCTCTTGGTTATCAAATCCACTGTCATGGTATTGCTGGGCTTGTGTTCAAATAACCCTATTTTACTTAATAATGGTCCAAAAATGTAAGAGTACTGATGCTAGCAATTTGAATATCCCAAAGAGAAGCCGTAAAGTGCTTCCTTTATGTGAAAAGGTAGGAACAGTATAATAAGGTATTTTGAGAGACAGCAAGAGAGAGAAAGAGAGATCACATTCACATAACTGTTATTACAGTGTATTTTCATAACTGTTCTATTTTATTATTAGCTATGGTTAATCTCTTATTGTGCCTAATTTATAATTAATCTTTATCATAGGTATGTGTGGATAAGAAGAAAAAAAAAGCATAGTAGATATAGGGTTTGGTACTATCTGTGGTTTCTGGCATCCACTGGAGGTCTTGGAACATATCCCCTGTCAATAGAGGTGGTGGGACTACTGTACTAAAAGTAATTTTATGTAGTCTTCACACCAGTCTTATAAAAATGATAGAATTATTCCCATTTTCTTGACAAGGAGAATGAGATCCAGAGAGGTTCATTAACTTGTCCGAGCTCAAGTTATGAGAAAAGTTAGAACATAGTGTTTATGAGGCCCACAGGAGCTAGTTAATCCTGAGGAAAGGGAAGCATCTTGAAATGACAAGAAAGAGAAGGAAGCTTTCTTAGGGAGTTACAGTGGTTCCAGCATGCGCATAACTAATGCTCAAAGTTATACCAATCAGATTCTAAAGAACTGAAGCAGTAGATAAACATGAAAATGTCAATAATTTCGTTGACACTGGGATCCAGCTGCCCAGATATATCTTCAGTAAGGTCTTTTTGACCCCATTGCTGACAATGCCTCAGGGTTTCACTCAGCTGCAGAGACACCCCTTAAAACATAATTGCAAA
>NW_017731386.1:978228-990733 GCF_001890085.2 Hipposideros armiger
GCATAGGAAGAAAAGCTCAAACTCATTAGTAACCAGTGAAGCCCAATCAAAATGGCTAAAGGATATCACTTTGCCCCTGTGTCTAGATATTACAATTTGTTTGTTTGATTTTTAGTGGTTCCAGGTTTAAATGAGGTTGTAGAGATGCTGCATTATTGTTCAGAAAGGGCCTCTTGGTGGACAGCCTGGTCTCCAAGGGGAACGTTTGCTTTTTGCAATTGAATAGGGGAACATGGCATAAGCAGAAACAGCTTAAGGCCCTCCTGCCCCCATCCTGGACCTGGGGGTGAATACTGGGGTGGTTCAGCTGATTAGTTATTATCCTTGGGACAGGTCACCCTTGCTCCCCATCTCTGGAAGCCCTGGGATCCTTCCCACCCTTGCTGCCTTTCTGAGGTCACTTCACAAGGGGAGGGAAATCTGGCAAAGACAGCCCCAACCCCAGCTGATGACAGACAGGGAGCTGGAACCCCAGAGCCCCATTCATGAAGAGCCTCACTCCTAGGCATTTTTAGAACAAGTGAGGTCAGGATGAGGTGATAGTAGAGTGGAAGTGTGCACAGGTCCAATTGTTCCAGACAGCATTGTGGCAGAAATTTGTCAATTAATTAGCTGTGCACTCTATGAACTAGAAGTTTACCTCTTAGTTGTTTATTCCAAAGAAGGTATGCAAGTGGATGCTGACCACAATATTATTTCAAAAGGAGGTATGCAGGTGGATGCTGACCACCATATTATTGAACGTGGTAGTGGGAGATTGGAGAGTATCCATGGCCTGGGGAGTGACTAGATAAAATGTGATGGAGGACCATGAAGTTAGATGCAACCAACTAGATATTCACAAAGCAACATGGATGCCTGGTGACATAAATAACAGACTGCAACCTATAGCAGAGTATAATATGCACTCATGTTCATATATAAACAGTAAACATTTTGCAAGAAAATTTACCAACACACAAAGTTGTATTTTAGCTATTGAAGTAATTGTTCATGGGGAAAGGTGTGGG
Organism: Hipposideros armiger; assembly: GCF_001890085.2. Lineage (NCBI taxonomy): Eukaryota > Metazoa > Chordata > Mammalia > Chiroptera > Hipposideridae > Hipposideros > Hipposideros armiger. Next base: position 979,239 of record NW_017731386.1, read on the forward strand.
AGGAGGGAATGATAATAACAAGGAAAAGCAAATTTAGAAAAATATATGTCTCAGGGAGCAAAAGTTCAGTAGAAACAGCAGCTTCCTTTAAGAGAACAGTTATGATAGTAGTCAATGCTTCTACATTTTATTGCAACAAATGACAATGTTTGTGTTATTTTGACCCATGGAATCATGTGATGGTTAAGTCTATATCGTGCTATGCATTTGCTGACTTCATCCTTAAATCCTTGAAAACGCCTGACTCACTCCGAGTCATGATGCAACTCCTCATTAAGCAGTTTAAGAAAGAAAGAACTTTTAATTAGGTGGTTCGATAAAAATTCAGACACACAATGGATTATGTAAGCTTTCTGCTCTGCAATAATTTCTACTACTAAGTGAATCCCTTGTGATTAGTTTTCTCTGATAGCCTAATAAATAAATTCATGTATCAGAGAAGCATTCTTCCTTTTATCCACTCCCCTAATTCACTTACCCAAATGTGACAACTCTGCGAACAGTTTTGCAAAAGCTTGACAAGTGCTTATTTATCTCCCTTTGATACTATTTTATGAACATAATAGGTATTTCCTCATCTCTCTATTTGTGAAAATCTAAAATTCCTAATTAGATTTTCTTTTTTGATTGGAACCCTCAGAATTATCTTTCATATAACATACATTATATTTTTTATGAAGGAGATGTATGATTATAATGAATTTGGTATACATGTGTAAGAACATAAATTGGACTGTCATAAATGAGTGGGAATTTTTTTCTTTGTTTATCTGTTTATCTAATCTTGTCTTTCATAGGCAACATATTCTATTTCATTTCAGTATATTCATTCTGTCCCAGAAATGCTTTTTGTTTTTTCAGAAAAATTCAATATCATCCCAATCATTGACAACTTTAAAGCTTAGTCACTTTGCTTTAAATACTCTTCTTTTGTAATTTACCACTACCTCACCCCACCCACTACCCACCCCACCCTAAACCTTAAATGTTTTCTCTTTGCTGTCCTTTCCCTGGTGCTATTAGGCTGGTATCCCCACCATGTTTTCCAGAGACAAGCATCCTAGCCCATGTCTTTCTTGTCCCCAATACACATACACNTGTGTGTGTGTGTGTGTGTGTGTGTGTGTGTGTGTGTGTGTGTGTGTTTGTGAAGGGGACTTGAAATTTACCTTTTCTTTATCTGAAGATCAACCCACATTAAAAAACAACTAAATTCTGTTGATTTTATTTCTAAAGTATATCTTGGTCTTTTTGTTCCTCTTTGTTCCAACTGCCATCATCTTCGTCCAAGCCTGAGTCATACCTGACCTAGGCTGCCGGTTACATCTGTGTCATTTTCCTTTAGTCCCCTTTTCTCCCTAAGTAATTATTCGCTTTGCAGCTGACATAATCCTCTTAAACCACAAATCTCGTCAGGTGACTTTCCTACTAAGTTTAAACGATTAATGACTTCCTGCTCTGCTTGTAATAAAATCCAAATTCCCCAGCTTTGTATCTGACCCCTGTCAACTCCATGGTCCTCATCTTTTGTCATTAGTACTTTCACATTCTTTTATCCTGACTTTCTGAAATTCTTACAGTTTTCCAACTGTGCGATACATTGTTTCCTTGTTCACAAAAGATTCCAGGGTTTTGTCAAAGCTGCTTCTTTTTTTCACTTCACATCTACTCTCCAAATGTGGTTGACTGATGCTTTCTCTTCGAGTCTAACACTCATGCATTCATTCAACTAGTGTTAATTAAGCCTTTCGTTTACTAGAACTGCTAGAGACACTGGTTTTACTGTGGGGAAACAGAAACAAAGTCCTTGTTTCATGGAGCTTATCCTAGTTATTAAGAAATTATAATAATGAGAGAATGAATATGATAATGAATATAATAATGTCTGATACTGATAAGACAAAATCTAAATCAATCAAAATAGGGGATATTTTAGATTGATGACTGTGGTGGATTTTTCTGAGATGGTAACATTTAAGTTTGAATGTAGAAAATGTGCCAGTTAAAACATCAGAGAAAGGAGCATTCCTGGAATAGGGAACAATAAGAGAAGAGACATTAAGATACAAACTGCAAGAATTCCTGTGTGGTCAGTGGCATGAACATGGGCAATAAGGCTTAGGGAATGTAATTTGGGATCCTTTTGGGATCAGACTGAGTAGAAACTGGTAGGCCATGGAAAGGACTTTACATTTTAGTCTTAGGTGTGATGGGAAATCACAGGTGGGATGAGAGTGGGGTCTTCACATGACATTTTTAGGTTTTATATGATGCCTCTGTCATCTCTGAGAAATAGGGCAAGAGTGGCAGCAGAGAGGCCAGCTAGGAATGAGAAGCTCATTGCAGTAGTTTAAGGCAGAGATTCACATGGCTTAAGCAAGATGAAGGTAGTTGTATAGATTTGCAATGGAAGTCACAGCAATGGATAGATTTGAAGTGTAAGAGAGTCAGGCATTGTGGATGACCACAGGTTTTTTGCTTGATAAATAGGTGAGTGATTATGACATTTACTGAGGAAGAGATCAAGGATGGGGAAGATTTGTAGATGGTGGAGAAAGGTGTTATATAATTTAGTTTAGAAAATAGGATGTTTCATATGTTGATATGTTGTTGCAGAGACTAGTTTGATACTCACCAAGTCCATCCCTTTTTTTCTAGAGATATAGAAATGCTATATTATTCAGCCTCCTTGACATCTAGGTTGGGACCATAAGCTGTAGGAAGAAATGGCGGAAGCTGCCATCTGAGCTGCCTATCTTTTTCTCTTTGTTTTTTTGACCTCTTCTGAACACTTAGATGAGAAAGACTCAATATAGAAGAGGCAAACTATGGAAGGGGTACTCGGGGATTGCTACTCGGGAGGGCCACCTGAATCTATTCTGTATTGTATCAGTCAAAATCCATAACAAGACAGAAATCACTCAGTAATATTAACTCAGGTAAATTTTGATATGATGAATTATTAACTTATAACAGAGAATCAGAGAAACAAGAGTTTGGTTAGAAAGAATTAAGAAAATTATAAATATAGGGAAAGCTAATATACAAAGTAGCCTTTATCCCTAGGGCTGAGATAGAACACCCAAGAAAGAGCCTTCCTCTTAGGACTAAGATCCAACATTGTTGGAGAGGTTATGACTTTGGCTCACTGACTATCAGAGAAGTTGCTATGGTGCAGCCTTGGCAGAATGTGATGAAACTCCGTTATCTGGACCTTGCCAGAAATAAGGCCTCTAGGGTGCCAGGAAAGACTGTTCACAGCAACATATCTCATTACAGGCATTTTGCTGTTAAACCACCTAAGGGAGTTGCAGTGGGGAGCTCCAAGCTGCTGAGTGTTGCTGATCACTATTCACACCGGGGGCTGTATGTTGGAGAATCCACCCACACTTCAGGGGAGGAGCATGGGAAAAAGCTGTGGGAACTGAAGAACCTGCTAGAAAGAACTCATTGGAGTTCCCCAATTACTTCATCCTGCAATGCCTCTTTGGTGCCTTCTACCGACAAAGATTAGCATCATACTATCAAAGGAAACATAAAGAGCCCCGTTCTATTTCCATATATTAAGAAATTAAGGGTCAATTTGAAACACAGAGAAAATAAATTGATAGTGAAACATTACCCATTATTTTCTGGCTTGCTTGGTTTCTGACAAGAAGCTGACTGTAAATCTTGCCTTGTCTCTGAATATACTTTTTTCCCTCTGGTTGTCTTCAAGCTATTTCCTTTGTCTTTTGTTTTCAGCAATTAGTAAGACATGCCTCGGAGGGTTTTTAGAGGCTGGGGTGGTATTTATCTTATTCTTATGCTTGGTGTTCTTTGAACTTCCAAGATCTGCGTGGTGTTTATTATTAATTTTGAAAAAAAAAATTAGGCATTATATTACAAATATTTTCTTCTGACCTTCTCTCTCTCTCTCTCTCTCTCTCTCTCTCTCTCTCTCNCACATAGTTACATGTGCTTTCTTAAATATATAAACCTAATACCAGCAGGTACCCCCTTGCATGGAGAAAGCGTATTAAATGGATCTTGACTTTGTGTGTGTGTGTGTGTGTGCGTGTGTGTGTGTGTGTGTGTGTGTGTGTGTGTGTGTGTGTGTGTGTGTGTGTGTGTCTGTCCCTAAAAAGACTGCTCATCTTGGTATGCAGAGCTCAGGGGACAGGATGAAACCTTTTTATTCCCCCTAAGGAACTGAGGACATTGGTGAGAAGGAATGGAACTAGATATTAATCACCTCTCTTTGGGAACCAAAATGCAAGAAACTTGTCAGAGATGACTGGGAGAACCGGACAAATGTTCATTGGCAGGGGAAGATCTTAAAGGGGAACTCATTGTGAGAGAACAGAGGCAAAGTTGTTAACCTCGTCACCAAACAGGGGCTTAGAATTCATGAGACTGAACTAAGTCTGAAAGAACAAATAACCTGAGACTTGAAGCCTCTGTGTTTCCGACCCTACAGTTATAAAACTGGGCTTTGGGAAACGTGAGTGTAATCTTGTAGCTCATTTATGGGCCGAAAGAAACCTGAACCAGAGGGACATAACCAGAGCCCTTTTTGTAGGGCGCATGTTTAACAGGATATCAGCTGGCACAGCCCGAGTTCCTCTGTGAGAGTACCACCTAGATATTTAGCTGTCTCTTCTTTTAAGCCTGGCCTTTGGAATTATTCTTTTGGATTGAGTAACCCCTGGGGTACTTGGATAATTTAGAAACAAGTAGTCTTAAGAGAAAGATAGGGAGCTTCCTACAAAGAAAAGCATGTGAAAAGTAATTGTGATATTATAGTTCTTGTAGTCCAAATTAGTGAAGTGTATTATACCAATTGAGTTATGAATTGTCAAAATTTCTATTAAAAGAAAGGTACAAAGAGCCACGGTAGAGTGTAAATTTTCCCCTAGGAAATGGGGAGCCAGAGAGGTGCTTGAGCAGGGGACTGCTGTGATTACACTTGCATGTAAGGCGTATAATTCTGTGTGTATGGGATGGATTTGAAAGGCATCAGACATCTGGGAATGTCCAGCATTGAAACATGAGTAGGGGATGGTTATTTCTGTAGTCACAAGGTAGGATGATTTGCCATAGTCAACTCCCCTATCTAGAAAATTCCCTTCTGTTCTCTCCACAGCACCTAATATGTAAGGTAATTATAGAAATCAAACAAACACAAATGAATAAAGCAAACAAGTGAGCAAACAAAAACAGAACAGAGCCAAAACAAACCTTGTGCTTAAACAAATATGAGGATCACCCTAGGGGTTATCCCTCTACTTCTCTCTGTTCTCACCCAGTCTCAAAAAGAAGAGCTATGAAGAAGCTTGTCTACACACTTACCAGAAGGAAGCAGAGTGTAACCTAAAAGAGACTGGTAGTGTTCATAAAAACCTTCAAGTTCATCTACCTTAAGTGTCTCATTTGCAAAACGAGAGATTCAAACTCTGGGAGAAAAAGTAGAATCAGATATGGAACCAGAACCCAAATAGTTTTATTTTCAACACAATAATCGTGCAAGGCATCCTTTTGAGGAGGCAGGGTATCTGGGAGAGAGTGAAGCCGTGCGGACTACGAAAGGAGAAAGCGCTGATCTTTTGTTTTCTCAGGGGCCAGGCTCCATAAACTGTAATTGGGCAGAGCTGGAACTGTTCTCAATTTCTCCGCTGCTCCTAAAGGTGTAGCAAGGCTACTCTGTTGACACTGCCGATCAGAATCCTAGCAGAGGGCAGCGAGAGGTGCTTCTGTACGCCTCTCCTGAGAAAAAGCATAATATGCCTTCCTGGGCACAAGGAAGAAAATCCAGCTCATTAAAAAAAGAAAGTTTTCCCTGACATTTTGCTCTCCTCCCTGCACGTTTCTCCTCTTGTCTTTATTTCTCCGCCTGACCCTCTCTTCTCACCTTTGCCCGGAGGGTCAACATAACTTCATGGTTGACACTGATTTTTCTAACAGTAGCAATTTTAACCCAGTAAAAAGTATACCCAAAGCACAAAAGGTATCAAATTAAAGTGCCTCTCGAACAACTTGATACTGTGACTAATTCCCAAAGGCATAAAGAGAGGACCGTGTTGTTTTGTTCTTGGCTTTTTGCAACCAAGTGGATGTTCACCTGCCCTTGTTTCACCTCTTAGCTTTTATGAATAATCACTTTTAAAATGTGATGTTCCTGAACCAAAGATTCACATCTATGCATTTCTTCTATAGCCTAATAATACCTGTCTTCAGATTTTTGCTGCTATAATTAACTTCCTAAATAGTGCCATATAAAGTCAAATGTACTCAAGGATTCACCTCTCTGTTTTAACTTATGTATTATTCCTGAAATTTATCATGGAAAGTTTCAAACATAATTAAAAGTACAGAGAACAGTATAACTAATAACCATTAATAACTTCACCTATGTTCAACTTTCATCAACACTTCTCCACTCCTGTTTCATCTATACCATTCTCCTTCCTTTTCCCTCATCTCATATTAGTTTACAGCAAAACCAAGATATTATATATCTTCATCTGTAAATATTTTAGCATGTATATCTAAAGGATAAGGAATGTTAAAAAATAAAAATAAAAAAATACATCCTTGCTACCTAAAAATTTAATAAGTTTTTTTCTATGATCATATGTCAACTATCTAAATGACTATTATAATTTTATTTATTTAATCCAGATTTAAGAAAGGCCTATTGACGTATAGTTGATATGTCTTTAGTACTATTCCACTCTGTAGATTGTTGGTTCATTAATTTTTTTCCATTGAAAATTATTTAAGAAACCGAATCTTTGGCGTGTAGATTTTCCTACAGTCTGAATTTTGATGATCACACTTCCCATAGCATGGTTTCATATTTTCTCTATCTTCATCATTTCTCTAAAAATTAACCAGGTTTTAATCAAGAGATTTAATCAGATTTAGGTTTGATCTTTTTGAAAAACTACTTGTTTAGGTGGTATCCCATACCTCCATTAGGAAATATTGTAATACCTGGTTGCCTTTCTTTTAATACTGTATTTTCTCCCCCAATATTGATTTCTTCCACAACCTGGATTATTGAAATTTCATCCAATAGCATTAAAAGCTCTACAACACACCTTAACTGCTTAGTTTACTCAATGAATATTATTGTAAAAGCAGTCCTTTTCAGCCACAAAGAGATGCAAATGATAAGAGGGAGTCAAGGGATTAAGTATCTTGAAGAAATTAATTGATATTTCAAATTGTAACTCATAAAATTTATATAGAACTGCAAATTGTACTAGTGATTCTGAGGTTAGAATTGGAAGTGCCTGTATAGAACATGCTAATTGATCTAATCATAGTTCAGCTCTCAACTTTACTACACCCCAAAGGAAAATGGTTCTCTGTTGATGTTGGGGATGGAAGTATTCAATAATGTGTACTTTTAAATACCTGGGAAAAAATACACACACACACACACACACACACACACACACACAAATGAGTATGCATATAAATTAATGTCTGCTTTTTACTGACACATACCATGCATGGACAAAAGTATGCACACTAAATCAAAGCTTAGTGAATTCATTTTAGTTTGAAGATGTCATGTAAACAGCACTTACAAAAAAATCAAACAACTAAACAATGTCACCATTCAGGTGCCTCCCTCTAGTCAGTATTTTCCTTTCAAGAGCAACCACTATTCTGACTTCTAATATCATACATTAGTTTTTCTTGTTTTCAAACTTTATATAAATGGAATTATCCACTATATATTTTTGTGCCTGACTTCTTTTGTTCAACATTTTATTTGTGAAAATAGTTTATGATGAGAAAATACTGTATTTGTGTAGTGTTGCTGTATATATGCTTTTTTATTGTGTAACTATACAACAATTTATCCATTCTACTATTGGTAGGTAATTGAGAATTGAGGTTTTTCTAGTCTATGACTATCACAAATAGTGCTGTACTCTTTTACTCTTTTATACATCATTTGGTGTTATATATATATATATATATATATATATATATATATNTTAAAGTGAAAAGAGTTCATGGCTATAACCCTTGCTTTTTTGGGACAAAAAAATATGTTGACATTAGCAGGCACTGAGTTTCTTATTATCAGAGATATTCAAACCAAGCCATGACAATAATGTGTTGGGAGGATTCGGTGCTTCAGCTGAGGATAGGATTAGATAATCCATATCTTCTGACACTGTATCTATGATTATATATATAAAAAATCCACTCTCAGTTTCCTTTTTTCTGTGATAATAATTTCAATCGTGTTCAGCACTGATTCAAACCTGAAGGCTTTTGCAATAAGAACCAACACCCCTTTCAAAATTCAAGGGTTTTCTTCCCTCTTTTATCCCCTTGGCTAGCACAACTTCCTGTTTTGAAGAAGGGGAAAAAAAGCCCAAAGGTATCATACACATCAAAGAGCTCTTGAAATATAACATTTTGATGAGTTAAGAAGTAAAGCAGTAAGAAATAAGTATGGATTAAATGTCTCTTAAAAAAATGGATGTTAAAAATTGATGGAACAGCACCTGGCAAACACACTGACTATTTGGCCAAGCCCCTAATATTTGAAATATTCTTTGTTACACTTGACAAAGTCAACCCTGCTGAGTGTCTCAAAAGATATTGCCATTACAGGTTGGCAAAGCAACCCATAAATACAAAGTCCAAGTTTTCAAACAATTTCTTCACTTCAGAAACAAAATACAGTCCAACTGCTTGTAAGTGAATGAGTGTTTCCTGGACCACTTCAAATTAGGGGAAATAAATCTGGAAAAAAAATCAGCTACTAAAAATAGCATCACTGATATAATTATTGTCCTTCTAATCAATGAAAAACTCAGATTTCAATTTTATGTACTATATTGTTGTGCACTTGTTGGTTTTACTTTTGTGGTTGTTTTACCCCAAGGGGATATATTGCTTTGAGTATATTCCTTTCTCAAATCACAGCATTATTGTTATGGCCACTGTCTTGCCTCTTTCCTTGCTATCTTCTTTTCTCCCCACTTTTTTGCACCTTCTATACTCTCCTTTCCCAATCAACTGGCCCATTTCCTATAGTCCACGTTGTCTCATCCAGGAGGTGCCCCCATTTTCCCTTTTATTATTTTCCTTTTCTGTTGCCTGATCTGTAGACATGGAAGTAGGATCTTCAGCAGCCATACCGTACTGTGACATGAACTTAAGGATGGAAGCCAATTACTGAGAATGACAGAGAAGGGACCCCCGTTATTGGTGACTAGGGAGCCACCAAGCCAGTCCTAGACTGACCCTTTCAAACTCTTTTTATTTGTGAAAAACATAAACATTTCTTTGTGTAACTTGCCGTTGAGTTTTCAGTTAACTGTAGCCAAATTTCATTCCAACTGATCTATCAATGAGAGCAGAGAATAAACTAGAAATAATCTCTATATATTTGTCAAACTCAACCCAAGTGAATTCTGATCTGGGAAACATTCACTTATCCCAGAAAACAAGTAACGTTTCCCTTTCTCTGTTCTCTCTGTGACAGTTTTTACAGAAATATTGCAATTGTTGGATTATTTGTCTCTCTCCCTCACTTACTGTATAGGACTAGTGTACCCAGAGAACTGACAGAGTCACAGGCGTGGAATGCAGAAGGCAATCAATATATGCTGAATTAATTTATTAATAGAAAGGTCAAAAGAAGTAGTAGGCAAGCCAGTGGTTCATAACAGGAAAATGTGGTAGCTGATAAAGTGGCTTACTCAAAATACCTGCAAAACAGTGCCAGTGATGGGGAAAAGGGCCTGCAAGGGAAAGCTACCAGTGCAGCTCTTGGACAAAAAGAAACTTACAAAGAAAGATACCCAAGCCTTGGGTTTGACATATGAATGGACACCTGGTTACAGGACCAAGGCAGCAAGCAGCACATTGATGCCAATCAGAATAAGAAATTATACACAATTGATGCAGTCTTAGTTAGAGATTTAATTCCTCCAAGGGTTAGAAAGTTGAGATGCTACTGGCATAAAAGGAGACCATCGAAGATAAGAAATACCAAAATATTTTTTAGTATCATGTGTTTGCCTGCTCTAATCCCACTCTGTTTGCAGCAATGATAAATTGATAACAAAAGACTCCTTCTTGGTCTTTTCTCTAAACCACCAAAACCCAGCATTCTTCTTTATGTTTCTAAAATATTAGGATACTTTAGAATTTTGACCTAATTCACTTTCACTTTATTCTATATACATGCTGTATATAATCCCATAGATCCCATGACATCAATTACCATCCAGATCAGGATAAATGAATGCTACAAATATGCTTCTATCCCCACTTTTCTCTATATGCATGCCAAACCTCACTAATCAATGAACAATTTTTTTTTCTACTGTGAAAGAATTTGGCCTCAATGTTCTTTTTCAACTCAGCACTCTTAAGAAAACGCTACAATATTTCAGAGTAGAAACAGATGATAAAACCATTTTGCCATTCCTGTGCTATATATTAAATGACATCAAATCTCCATCTTCACTAGATCACTTTCCTGAATTCCATATACATGGAGCCAACTGCTTGTGCACCTAAAATTAATGTTTGGAACTGAATTCAATCTTTCCCCTCTCACCCTTAACTGTCTTCTGTGTTTCCCCTCTTGCCATTACAAATGGTACCACCATCTTTTCAGTTGTCCAAGCAAAAATCTAAACATTAACTCTGGCTTGTCGTTTCTCCCCATGCTCACCTGTTGTACAATGGACTTTAAAGTCTTGTTAGTCCCACTACCTAAATATATACTTTGTCCATTCACTACTCCTGTGTTACTACTTTAATCCAGGGTTCTGGGATTACTTGCCCAGATTAAGATTACTAAAGTGAATTCAAGGTTTGGTTATTGCCAATTCATCTTCCATATTGAAACCACAGTGATATTTCTCAAACACAAACACGCGTTTTTGCTTTTTGCTCTGTAAAAATTTTCCGTTGACTTTGGAATACAGTCCAGCTTTATAATAATGTTTAGTGAATTTCTTCATGACCTTCTTACCACTCTGCACTTCCCCTGTCCATCCCGCCCCCTTTCAGCTGTATGCTCCAGAGACTTGTAATATTTTGTGCATAGTATTCCTTCTACCTACCAACTCTTCTTCATCTTTTAATGCATATAGTATGTGTCACGGAACTTTGGCATTTATATGCTTTTATTAATTTATCCTACAAACACATTTTGAGCCTGTATCATGTGCCTGGGCATGGAGCTGGTGCACAAGAAGAACAGTGCTTTTTCTGCATGCACATGGTTATCAATCTACTAAAAGACATACAGTAATCAATAATTGCACAAACTGCTCTTTATAATAACCACCAGATAAAATATAATTTTTAAACATTATACTGGTAACCTTTGTGTCTATTGAGTGTAGAGTAGGTGTTCTTTACTAGGAGGAAAAATAAAAACACATAGTTACATGTGCTTTCTTAAATATATAAACCTAATACCAGCAGGTACCCCCTTGCATGGAGAAAGCGTATTAAATGGA